>NW_005370621.1:548191-574485 GCF_000412655.1 Myotis brandtii
AATAGGAGTAGCCTGGCGGATGAAAGTAGTAGCTCGTGCATATTTCTGAAGGTCACGAAATATAAACCTGATGTAAAATCTCTGTCATCAGTGATGCAGCAGCAAAAGTCCCACTGATAATATCAAACGGAGTCATAAAGTTTTCTGTCGGACTATCAGTGTACATGTATACATTAAAAAATAAATGTATTTTTCATCATCATATACTGTGTTTTTGTCGCTCGAATGAATTTTATTATTTCTTCAAGGTTCTTCAAGGTTCTATACCTTAAGAGATATCAAGTAGGCGTAACATGTTCTCAACAAATTAGGGTTGGCACGCAGAAGAATTTTGAGTCAGAGATTTTGCTGGTTTTGACACGCACTCACAGAAAGGTTGCCCACCCCTGCTCTAGGCTTTGCCTTCTATTCATGTGACATGCACAGCTAACTTCAGGTTCTAAATCTAGTTAATTAATGTTAACAGGTGACCAGACGCCTGCATGCTCTCTGCCTGCCATAAATATATCTTGGGTTCATGTAGTATGTTTTTGGTTAGCACATTGGGCAGGAAATGAGCTACCTGCTGTGACCGTGGGTAGAGTCTCTTTGCTTATCTGAAAAATAGTTCTTTGACTTGTGATGTGTGGCCAGTCCTCTTTTTTCTGTGTCCTTTCAGGCCACCGCCCACCCCTTGCCTAGAGTGCGTTCCCAGCCCAACCAGCTCACGATAAGCAGGGCAAAATAGGAAGCCACTTCCAAGGCTCCTCTGTATGCCTGTTTGCATTGAATGTCTGACATTTATCCCTGAGGGAAAGAAAGATCTCAGAACTGATCTTTTTGTCAGACTTAAGCAGTGCTTTGTTGTTATAAGGTTTTATATTTATAAATAGGAAGTACTTAAAGCCCTTTAGGACACAGGTGCTTTTGAAGAAGGTCTTCAGTCTGTCTGGTTTCTATGCATATTTTGGAGCTGGATAAAGGTTAAGTAGTTCTAATACAGCATGATACTGTGGGATGGAAGTTAAGTGGCTGTTATATGTGTAGTTAGTAACAGCAGAAGACAGAAATAACCTGTTTCTTCTCTATAGTCATAGAGATGCCTTCCATTAGGACAGAGATGCCTTCTGATATATTTTCATCTTGCATGTCTCCAGAGTGGGCTTCTATGGAAAGCAGGAGTGAAAACTATATAATTGGAACTCTGGTTCAATAGCTCTGATGAGGTCACCACAGCTCCTTTAGCAACCGAATTGTTTGCATGTCATAAAACGATGATATGACCTTAGACAAATATTGATTTAATGAGAAGTGTAGGTGTGCACAGTAAAACTTACTCCTTCCTTATGGAGCATTTCCTTATGAAGTTCATTAGTCTCTCACTCCGGGACACTGTGATATCATGGGAGCGGCACAGACGGTAAATGTCACAAGATCTAAGTTCAAGCCACTGTTTGGCTAGTTGTCAACTGGTTGTAAGGCTTCAGGCTTATAAGTCATTTGAGGGGCCAGAGGAGGTTTTCCTACAAAATTAGAGAGGCTGGGGGAAATGTTGAATGAAGTCATTTTAAGGGTTCTAAATTTTAGCTTTAAAATGAGCCCGGCCTGCGTGGCTCAGTGGTTGAGCATCGGCCTATGAACCAGGAGGTCACAGTTCAATTTTCAGTCAGGGCACGTGCCTGGGTTGGGGGTTTGGTGCCCAGTAAGGGTTGTGCAGGAGGCAGCCAATCAATGATTTTCTCTCATCATTGATGTTTCTATCTCTCTCTCCCTTCCTCTCGGAAATAATTAAAACTATATCTATATTTTAAAACTATTTAATTAGTGTTTCTAAATGCCATTTTACCTATTTTTATATAATCACTTACTCATATAACCAAACAGAGACAATACAGAAATTATAAAGTAAAAAATATCCTGTATTTCCGTAACACAGACAAAATACTTGTTAAGGTTTTGGAGTATTTCCTTCCAGTCTTGTTTTTTTAAACAGATATATGTAAGAATGTGTAAACTATCCTGTGTATATGCAGGGTGGGGCAAAAGGAGGTTTGCAGTTGTGAGTGTGTGAAACACAGTTTATTCTTGTATTATTATTTGTTAATTATTGTATTCTTTTCCATATGAACAGCTGTAAACCTACTTTTGTCCCACCCCGTATATTTCAAAATTAGAATCGTAAAAGCTGTTTCATAAAACGGCTTCACATTTACATCGTATCATGAGTATTAGCCATGTCATCTGAGTAAGCCTTTGAGCTTTTATGCAAAATCAGATTCCCCTGGTCATTTCTGCAGTTTCTTCTGAATTTTCGATATTGGAGACAAAGGTAAAGGCACTCTCCAAGCTCCGGGACACTGTGATATCATGGGAACGGCACAGACGGTAAATGTCACAAGATCTAAGTTCAAGCATATTGGAGACAAAGGTAAAGGCACTCTCCAAGCTAAGCACACTTGGCTTGTGAACATCCTGCAAGCCCAAGCAGCCAGCGTAGGCCATTTAGAGAATAAGCAGGAGGAAATACTCCAGGCACTTTGTACCTCTGGCTGCCTGCTTCATGGGCAGAGGCACCACTGTCAGGGGTCAGCGTGAGGAGGATGGAGGACCCCTAAATCCTGCAAGCCCAAGCAGCCAGCGTAGGCCATTGAGAGAATAAGCAGGAGGAAGTACTCCAGGCACTTTGTACCTCTGGCTGCCCGCTTCATGGGCAGAGGCACCACCGTCAGGGGTCAGCGTGAGGAGGATGGAGGACCCCTAAGACGTTGCAGGCATGGGGCCCACCGGTGTCTCCGGGGATGTCCAGGAGGAGTTTTGTTTGTGCACAACCAGGTGAATGGGGCTGACGCTGGACAAAGTGGTAAAGGAGGGAAACTTGGTGACTAGGGCTTTCGTTTCTGTGTCCTGCTCGCCCCACATGCTAATAGTAGTGCCTCCTCTCTCCGCCCCCAGTTATCTTTCTCCTCCCTGGGCCTCCAGCATTTTGTTCATGCGGCAGATAAACTTCTTATCGCACATTGACTGGAAGTGTTTCTGTGGCAGTTGTAGGGTGTGGGGAGGGCTAGGGTAGGTTATAAGAAATAAGAAATTTATGTCTCCTCACTTTCTACATCAGGGAATTTCTGAGTTGGAAGATAATCTTAACTACAGTGAGAGAGAACAGGTGAAAATGAATTATTACTGAATATTTAAAAATAATTTTCTACTGTCTTTTGTGTGTGCATGTAGTATTTTTGTAATTTCATTGTTCAATTACAGTTCACATTCAATATTATTTTGCATCAGTTTCCTGTATTCAGCATCGTGGTTAGATAATCATATACTTTACAAAGTGAGCCCCTCGATGTTTCCAGTACCCGCCTGGCACCATGCGTAGTTATTACAATGTTATTGACCCTCAGACTGGTTGGCTGTGAGGAATGACCCCAACCACAGGGTACAAGCTGCTCTTCGGGGCTGACCCCACGAAGCAGAACGTTCCCTGGCATTGTGCGGAGACTGCCGAAATTTCCCTTTGGGTGTGCTGCTTGTGGATCTAACTGGGTTATGCTCTGACGTGGTCTGAAGCCTGCTCTTGGTGTGTTGGTTCTGGTGCCTCTTGGGAGGGACTCCAGTGCAGATCAATGTCAGATGCTGCCTGTTACCAGCCCTGGGTGCCACCTGTTGGGAGCTATAAAGCAATCCAGAGATTGTGGCTGCTTCTGCTGGGCCTGGGTGCGTGTGGGAGGGGTCTCGCTGAGTGCTGAGGCTGGCTTCCACCCGTACAAAGCCTGCGGGCAGGTCAGCAAGGCCCAAGGCACCCCGAGATTTTCCTCTGCCTGCCTTCTGCCTGTTTGGCTCAGTCACTGAAAGAGCCTTTGGAGATACCTGAGTTATGTGAGGTAGGTTCTCCGTGAGTCACCAGGTACAGGCAAGTGGTGTTCACCAGATTAATATAGATCAGCGGTTCTCAACTTGTGAGTCGCGACCCCTTTGGCGGTCGAATGACCCTTTCACAGGGGTCGCCTAAGACCATCCTGCATATCAGATATTTACATTACGATTCATAACAGTAGCAACATTACAGTTATGAAGTAGCAACGAAAATAATTTTATGGTTGGGTCACAACATGAACTATATTTAAAGGGCCAGAAGGTTGAGAACCACTGATTTAAGAACCACTGATATAGATTCAAACTTGTCACTAGTGGTGGGTTTGAGGCCACTCAGCAAAAGTCTCAGGATAGACCAAGGCCAGCTGCCACCCAGCTGGGGCCTGTGGATCTTTTCAGTGGGGCAGTTTGAGGGAGCTGTCAGGGTGAAGCCAGTAGAGTTCATCAGTCTAAACAGGTTAAGATGTGGCCGTGCGGAGGAAGGGCTCTACACAGGAATGTGAGCGCCAGTCGGGGCGGGCAGGCGGGGGAAATGGCCTTCACTCTAGAGCAGTGGTTCTCAACCTTGGCTGCACATTAGAATCACCTGGGAATCTTTTTAAAATCCTGATTTCTGGGCCTCATCCTCCAGAAATTCTGTTTGTTACTGATGCATGTTGTGGCCCCACCCCATAACAAAGAAACAGAATTTCCGGAGGATGAGGCCCAGAAATCAGGATTTTAAAAAGATTCCCAGGTGATTCTAATGTGCAGCCAAGGTTGAGAACCACTGACTTAGACTCCTCTGCAGTGCGAGAGCTTGTCAGGGTGGGGCCACAGGGAGTTGGTCTGCTGGGGCTAGTGGATCTCCAGTGGAAGGACAGCGCTGGTTGGGTGCATGGGAAAATCAGCCCTTGCCCTAAAGCCACTCTATTCAGTCTGTCCATGTGTGTCTCTAACATCCCCTGAGTCTGCCCAGGCATCATTCAGAGCCCCCCAAGAAAGTCTGCTGCACAGGCTCAGGCTGGCCCCAGCTAGCGGGCTCCTCCACAGGGTGGGAGCCTGGCAGGAAGGGCCATAGAAATTCGGGAGGTGGGGGGCTAGTGCACTCTCCCAGGCAGTGCTGTAGGGAGGGGAGTGCTTGACACAGGAAAGAATGTGTCTGTGGGTGGTGTGGGAGAGGGACTCAGCACACGGTCGATGGTGGCTGTCCTTCCAGCCTATTCCCTAAATCCATACAACCCAATCTCTTCCTGTATCACTTCACTCTGCTTTCCTTTCTCCAGAGTCCAGGGTAAGTGACCCAAAATAGAATTTTGTGCATTGGCCCTTTAAGAGGGCATCTGGGTTTCTAGCAGCCTTGCATCTCTGCCTGGTAGCAGAATCCCCACTGATTTTTACAGTTATGCGTGCTCCTCTTCTTGGCTTTGGTGCTCCTCTTGGGGTGCCTGGCATGGGATTGAGACCCCTCGCTTCTCAGGGAGGAACTTTGCAGCTGAGAGATCTCCCCTGATTCTCAGCTGGAGCACATGGTGCAAGGCCAGCCCTTTTTGCATTTCTGCCCGTCTTTGTACTCCTCTTCTTGGCTTTGGTGCTCCTCTTGGGGAGGCTGGCATGGGATTGAGACCCCTCGCTCCTCAGGGAGGAACTTTGCAGCTGAGAGATCTCCCCCGATTCTTAGCTGGAGCACATGGGTGCAAGGCCAGCCCTTTTTGCATTTCTGCCCGTCTTGATATGGCTTCTTCTGTAAATCCGGGTCATAAGACTTCTGTCCAGCTAGTCTTCAGGCGGCTGTTCAGTGATTGTTCTGTAATTTAGTTGTGATCCCAGTTTGGTTCTGGGAGGAGGTGAGTGTAATTTCCACCTATTCTGCCGCCGTCTTGGATCCCTGCATGTGGTATTTTGGCTACACTATAGGTTACATTGGTTTTGTGGGGCTTGCTGGATCTCAGCACCACAGAGTCTATATTAGGAAATACTAGTTAGTGGGAAGTTTTTCTCCATCATTAGATGTACTTTGAGGCTCTTTGTAATTCCGGAATTCTGTTACATTTATTGTTTCTATGGGAAGATGCATTCCCAATTCTAAATGCCCGAGTTCGGATCTCAGCTCTTGCAGAGTTGCAGACGCCTGTATATAAAGCCTTCTCTCAATATGCTGAACAAAACATGACCACAGACCTGTCCACCCCCACAGCAGGTGACCTTTCTTTTTATAGTGCCTGATGCTACCCAGCCCTGTGCTAGCAGCCTCCCCTCTTTCTGCTTCACCTGCAAAGGGATTTACACAGGAGAGGAAAGCTAATTTGTTCAAGTATATGTGTTTTAAACAGTGTTACTCCCTTTGAGAAACCTGGGCCATTGAATGCCTTAGATGGGGTCACATACCATAATGGATCTTCACTGTTTCTCATTGGAGGTGGTCTCAGCGCCTGTAGAAAGAGTAGCCTTAGGAAAATCTTTTCTGTAAAATAGCACTAATGTATCTAGTTATGTACAAGATTCACATAAATACATAAAAAATCATCTGCAGAAAATAGAATGGAGTAGTCAACAATAATGGATAGCATGTCTCTCTCTTTATTTAAAAATGTTTAATTATTGTATTCACATAAATCTAACTTAAATGTGAGCCAGGGTATTCATTTGTTTGTTCATTCACTTCTTACCCAAAGGACTTCTATTGAACCCACTTATGTACCAGGTTCATTCTAGACCCCAGGAGTAGATGAGACACAATCCCTGACTTTAAGGAGTTCAAAACCTAGTGGACGTCAGGCCCAGAAACATCTTTGAAAATGATCTCAATTTTTAAAATGAGCTCTCATGAGAGCAGGGCATTTGTGTGAGGAGAAATTTATTTTATTTAGTGTGGGTTTGGTGAGCATTATTTCCAATAACATACAAAGTCGGCCAGTGTGTTGATTTGTTGAAACCCACTGGCCTCTAACGATGCTGAAACTGCTGGCGTTTGCACATTTGCTTGATCCAAGTGCTAGTTTATGGAAGATGAGTTCTGTTTCATGTTTTACTGCTGGCTTCTCATGACACATATGACAAGGGAGAACGAATGAAAGGATGTCCCTCCCTGATATCCTTGGGCTACTGCTGGGTATGAGTTGAGGCTCCAGGCTTCTCAACTAGGTCCCAGTGGAAGGAATTCTATTAGGGTGACATCTAAGGAGAAGACTCATGAAGCTTGAAGCCTGTTTCATGCAGATCAGAGCTGAGCCTGGTGATGGTGGGGGGTCCTGGTGGCAGGGATCCCTTCCTGAACCATGCTCATGGTGTTTCTGGAAGAGGACGGTGTAGGAAAGAGAACCTCTGCTGTGGGCAGGAGGTCAATTGCAGTTACTATAGCTGCTGAAGGCTCTGCATAGCCCTGCAAAGGATGGAGGTGTTGCAAGGCGAACCCAGAAACCGTGGTGATCTTAGTGTTTAAGCTCAGGCGTTTTTGTGTATGTGGGGGGAGGGGACATTTTTGGAAAGTACATTTTCCATGAGATATGCTGCCATGAAGACGTTCCATGTGTAGTCAGCCTGGAATAAATAGATTTCATGGGATGCCATCAAAAAACCCCCACAACTTTATCTAGTCTCCCATGCTCCCATTAAAATGTATTCAGCGGAAAGTATTTCCCCTGTTTCTGTCTGAAAACACGTCACATGACTCTTCTGATTCCTCTTCCATAATAAAAAGTCCCACTTTAATTTGCCAGGTCCTTAAAATGTCTAGTAACAGGTCATAGCCACAGCTTCCAACTTCATTCCTGCTGACAGCAGCTCTCCTTCCTCCAGCGAGGGCCTGTTGCAGAGAGAAGGGGCTGTGCTGGATGTTTTCCCTCTTGCGCAATCAGTAGCTGTTCCTTCTGGCTGAGGGCAGGGTGGGGAGGACATACAGGGGGAGAGGAAATACGTTATTGCAAGTGGCATCGCAGGAGGGCTGTGTTTGTGTTGTGGGTGTTTAGAACTGACTCTTTCTCTGATGGGTCCCTTTTGTAGGTTGTTCAGAGATCTCCCCTCACCTATCTGTGGGAACTTCGTACCCCCAGGTTCCTTGGTGTGGCTCCCGCACTCTCTCCTTTCTCAGTCTCTAGAAACAGAGCACTTCCATTTGTACTCCTGTCTGCTGAGTTCCCTTGCTGTGCAAGAGGTAGCTCTCACTAGGTAAGCACGATATAGCCCCATACATGTGCTTATGTCTGGTTGATCAGAAATAGTCACACATCCTTTGCTCCCACAAACTTGAGGGGTGCAGGCTGATCCCAGTGCAGGTGTTATGTCCTGGGGCTTGTCCATCAGCATCCTGCCAGCCTAGCTCTATCGCTTTAGATTTCTCAGGCAGAAGTCACCACGCTGTAGAGTCTCATGTTCTCCAGCTAGTTCTGTGGAGGCAGCTAGAAGAGGAAGGGCAGGTACTCCCACCTGTTCCCCTAGTCCTTTACGTTGTGCTGCCACCGGGACTGCACAGTGCTAGCTGGCTTAAAGGGGAACCCTCTTAGCCACCAACAGCCTGGCCTGTCTTACCCTCACTGTGCATGAGGAGTTAGTTAAAAAAATGGTGTGGGGCTGTGTCCTTTGAAGAATTGCATGTAGGCCAGGCACTTCACTTTGCAATCTCATATCTAGGCTCTCTTAGTAGCTTGGTCGGCATGTCCATTTTAACCTCCTGAAATACTTTATTTGGGAAGCAATGCTTATCATACCCCTCACTCTTGGAGATTCACAGGAAGCATGGCATGGAAAAGGCTCCCAGGCCTCCTGGCCACTTTGTCCTAAGCCCTTCCTCTCCTGACCTTGTAGCATCTCCCTTCTGGGTGCTCCCTGCCATGTGCCCCGCTCTTCTGCATAGCTGGATCCTTTGAGCTTCAGGATTCTCAGTGTTGCTGCCCCAGAAAAGACTTCCTTGCCCCACTATCCAATAGATCTCCCCCTAATTTTCTGCCACTGCGTTCTCTTTATTTCCTTCACGGCATGTATTACACCATCAATCGTAAATCCCATAAAGGAAAATCCATATCTATTTTACTCAGTAACATAAACCCAATGGGTTTATAAGTGTTTAAGCCAGGGGTCCTCAAACTACGGCCCGCGGGCCACATACGGCCCGCCGAAAACATTTATCCAGCCCGCCGGGTGTTTTTGCCGCCGCTGCCTGTTGCTTAGCAGCTGACTCGTCCCGGGCCCGCAGTGCACATGTGTGGAATGTGCGCTGCACTCTCCTACTCCTCTCCTTCTCTCTGTCTCTCGACTCCTCCTCTCAGTCTTGGGTGTGATCGGACGAGTCACGAGCTTGCCTGTGCAGAGCCTGCTGCTGCCTGAGGACGGAGGGAAGAACATGTTTGGATTTTTTTTTTTTGAAGTTAGGAGGTCTATTTTTTTTTTCATTTTGCAGTTAGTAGGGCCTTTTTTTTTTTGAAGTTAGGAGAGCCTTTTTTTTTTTAAGTTAGGAGAGCCTTTTTCCAGAATGAAACATCTGAAATCTCCCACCAGATCTAGACTAACTGATGCACACTTGCATCACTTGTTACCACTAGCAGTGACAAATAGGGAACCGGACATTGACCATCTCATTAGCCAAAAGCAGGCCGCAGGCCCATAGTTCCCATTGAAATCCTGGTAAGTTTGTTGATTTAACTTTACTTGTTCTTCATTTTAAATATTGTATTTGTTCCCATTTTGTTTTTTTACTTCAAAATAAGATATGTGCAGTGTGCATAGGAATTTGTTCATAGTTTTTTTTTAAACTATAGTCCGGCCCTCCAACGGTCTGAGGGACAGTGAACTGGCCCCCTGTTTAAAAAGTTTGAGGACCCCTGGTTTAAGCCATCACTTCCCAAGTTTATCTCTTCTTTCAGGTTAACTCTTGCCATCTAGGGTCTTGGTTACATGGGATGCTGGGGCCTATTTAGGGAATGCTGATATAAGGCTTAACTTTTTGTGTGTTTTACTGTTTGTTATTGTCTCCCCTCCCCTGTCCCCACCTTGACTGTCACTTTTACTCACTCTCTTCTAATAATACCCTGTTTGAGGCCAGCAGGCCAGGGCTGTCACCCCATTTTACAGATAACCACACCCAGGAGGAGAAGTTAGGTGTGAGGTCACCGAAGGGATTAGTGGCAAACATGGCCCAGAGCTCAGCACCCCCAGCTCATTCCTGGGGTGTCTTCTTCTACCTCCCCTGCTGTCCCTCTCGTCACAGCTGTCCTCTGGCCTCGCAGCAGGACTGTGGCCTCGCTCACCACTTCTAAGAGCACAGAAGCCACAGTGGCCCCGTCTCAGTTTGGAATGGAAAGATGGGTTCCCAGCCCAGAATCTATACTGCGTGGCGCAGAGCGAGAGTTCTCTCGAAGATTCAGTCCTTGAAAGTCACGCATGTACAGGTGCCACATCCCCGTCCCGTCCTTGACCCATACAGTGGGAGGCCCAGGGGCGGTGGGAAAGTCTTCCTCCCTAGGGAGAAGGAGAAGCTGGATTCTGGAGGGCGGTGCTGGCTTGAAGGAGGCTTGGCGATCGATCGCCTTACCTTTCACTCTTCCCCTGGCTGCTCAGCAGACTCTCCTACCCTGGCCACCAGTCCGAACTGCACATTCTTCCTTTGGCAATTGTGTCCTACCCAGGGCCCCTCGGGGCAGTCCAGGCTCCCTGCGGGGACAATCTTTAATTCAGGAGGGGAAAGCTTATCTCATGCATGCACATTCTTCTGGTCTGTCCTATCTGGTTATGAGCACATCGAAACTACAGCTGTTGACATGTGTTGCTTAATTCCTGGCTGTTGATTGTATGGTAATAGACCACTAATTTCCTGGACTAGTTATTACTGCCATGCCGTTTGAAACTGCTCTGTGGCATGGCAGCGTTTTCCTTGACGCCGACTGTTTGATGATTATCATTATTTACACCATAATAAAACCTTACGTTTGAAATGTGCTTCGGAGTTCACAGAGCACTTCCATTTTATTATCTCTTCTGGCTCTTTTATAGGAAAATCCAAGCAGGTGACTTAATATGTAGGGGAGTTGGAAGTGAAGTGTTTATCCTGGGTATTACTTTAAAATAAATTTTGGCAAAACATAGCTGTTTTTTACAGCAAGTTTTTCTTACTTTAGTAGCAAAAATTAACGAGTGAGTTTATGATTTTTATAACTTCCCGTTCCTTTAAACCTTTTTGTCAGAGTCCAACAAGTAAAGTGGTAGAAGATGGATTCTGCCCAGGGTTATATAAAATCAATCAACTTCTTGGCTAGGAGCTGCCCCTCTAGGATTCAAACCAGAACAATACTTAATACTACATTGTAAAGAAATGGGCTGTCTTACCCCATGTTTGCTCAGAATAGAGGCCTCCACTTACTTATCCCTATATGTGTTGAGGTAAAATCCACATGACATGAAATTAACCATTTTAAAGTGAAAAACAGAGGCAACCACGATCTCTATCTGATTCTAAAACATGTCATCACTCCAAAGTAAAACTTCATACCACAAGCAGTCATTCCCCATTCCCCACTCCCCATGCCCTGTAGCCTGAGGAAACCATTCATTTGCTTTCTGTTTCTATGGATTTAACTGTTCTGGATATTTTATATAAATGGAAGTATACATGTGTCCTTTTGTGTCTGGTTTCCTTCACTTAGTATACTGTTTTCAAGGTTCATCCACATTGTAGCACTTTATTCCTTTTTATGGCTGCATGCCCAGAATTTGTAACATGAAAAATTTTCTGGGGTATGAAAACTCCAGCACCTACCCACACATAGACCCACCACATCCTTCCCTCCATTGGCAATAACTTCCACTCACAGTAAGCTTGGGAGTTTAGTCCATAATAACGTACAAACCCTAAAGGAGTATGTGCAGTTAGAGCTGCAATTGATAAATATTACTTTAAGACTCAGAAGGAAGACTATACATTGTTCTATGCAAGGATTATAGGTAATTCTTTGCATAAAAAGATGCCTCCATGGGGATGAGAAATGTTCACTAACTTATGTAAAGAATATAATGAATCAACACAGATATTCTCCAGGCCCTCGCGCCCTGGAAATGTGTGCTTTCATGATTTTTACGGGCAGTGCTGGGAGCACATGTGGATTTTTAGTCTCCTTACAATCGTCTCCACTCAGAGGTTGGGACCTGCCGGTGTAAGATCTTTTCCTCAGCCTTTGTAGGTGGCATGGTGCAAAGAAAAGAATATGAGGCCTCACGGTGGGGCAGTGCCCACAGCCCAGGACTTAGACCCTGAAGAACAAAGAATGAGCTTCAGAGGTAGACAGAGCTGGGTTCAAATCCCACCTCCACTACTTTGTTAGCCTTCTGTCCCTGGGCACACGGCGCTAAGTTTCCTCCTGGGTGAAATGGGAGTAGGCATTAGCCTACTTGTGGTCGGCTGACACATGGCTCCAAAGACACCCATGTCCTAATCCTCCCACCCCCTGCTCCTCCACACTGTGCCTAAGAATTGAGGAATCCTGGCTCAGTCGGAATGCTTGGATTGCCTGTCAGTCATGCTAACTCTCTGAACTCTTCACATAACTCCCTGGATGATCTGTAACAGCAAGAAAACTCCCCTTCCATCTGTCAGTGATATTTCTATTGTTCCCTAATTACAGCTTTCTCCTCTGCGATGTTGCTCTGTCGAATTCACTTATGGATGTGTCAATGTCTCTATTCAAATGTGCGAAATATTTAGCAGCGTTTAGCAGTTTTGGTGAAATGTTAGAAAGTGTTTTGAATAGATACCATCATCTGCTTTTCTAAGGAGAAGGAATGTGCTCCAGCTGTAATTTAGGCCATTGTGTCTCCACGCACTGGGGACACAGCAGTGAATCACAAAGATTCCCTGTTCTCAGTGAGCTTGCATTCTAGCACAGAATAATAATAACATGCACAACGAATAAGCAAGCGGTATAGTATATCAGATTGCCATAAGACCTACGGGAGAACAAGGAGTTTAGGGAAGGGGGGATTGGGAGTGCTGAGATGGCACTGGGGACAAGATGCTGCCTTAAATAAGAGTGAGAACATTGTTAACATCTCCCTGCTGATAAATGGAAACATCTTTGATGTGGATTGAAACCAGTGTTTGCTGGTGCACTTCTGCTGGTGATGAACAGTTGGAATGCCTGAGCCTTTCACGGGTGCTAACCCGCTGCTCCTTCCCCACCGTACTGCCTGGCCATGTCTTTCAAAGTTAAGCCATGTGCCTTTGGTTTATCCCAGCTGGAATTATTTTTTTAAATATATTTTTATTGATTTCAGAGAGGAAGGGATCGGGAGAGAAATAGAAACATCAATGATGAGAGAGAATCCTTGATTGGCTGCCTTCTCCATGTCCCCTACTGGGGATTGAGCCCACAACCCAGCATGTGCCCTTGACTGGAATCAAACCCGGGACCCTTCAGTCCACAGGCCAACACTCTATCCACTGAGCCAAACCGGCAAGGGCCCCGCTGGAATTCTTGATAGAAATGGTTCAGGGATCATTATTGGCAGTGCTGTCCTGAGGAAGGAGTGTTCCTAGCAGATCAGAGTACTGTTTTTTTTTTCCCGTCAAATAGATCAACTTTTAAATTCTGGCTGTTCACATATAAAGCGAATGACTTTGGACATGTCACTTAACCTCTCCAAATCCCAGTCCCCTTTTAACCTTTGTCTGGATTAAATGAAATAACCCATTGAAAGCACTTAGACCTGTGTCAAAGGCATAATGAACCCTCAGAAGACGCTGGTAGTTGTAATTTTACAGTGAGCACAATAGCCTGTTTCTAAGGTAGTGTGCAAATATTCATGGTAATTTTAAAGCATATCTGCCATTATCAGCGTCAAATATATGCAAACCTGTCTCTAACAAGCCCTGCCTGCCAAAGGGGCATCTACATAGAGAGCCTATGAACTGGCCTCTTATGAGCCGGGGGCCCAGACACACTTGGAGTATTCTGCAAGCTTCCTCAAAGGGAGATTGGAATGAGGGAACAGAGGCAGTGAGTAATTGAGGTAATAAAGGTCCAGCTACTGAAAATATGATTCATTAGTTATCCTGGACTGTTCCACTGATTGACTCTTCTAGGTAATTGTATGGCTATTCACTTTGCTGATAGACACTTGGACAGACATTTGTTAAAGGATTCTGGAGGAGAACGAGATGCCCCATTTTGCCGAATGGCATCCAGAGTTCCTCAAGGAGTCCAAGGCTTCACTGGGAAGTGGTCAGGATCAGGAGTGGAACACACCTGGGGTATACTGGGAATGCATTGCTGCACTGCAGGCCACGTTTCGGAACTAGTGGAGGGGTGGATGCCAGCACTCTGCATGGACTAAGTGCCACTGGGTTGATCACGTTAAAACGGTTAGTTTTACATTATGTGAATTTCACCTTAATACGTTTTTAAAAAAAATAACATTCTGACAGTGCCAGGACTAAAGCCCAGATACACCATCTCCTTGTCTACCCTTCAAAAGAGTTAAAGAATATGTTACTCTGACTTTTGTTTATATGGAATAACTTTTCTTTAACTTTGCAAATGTATGAAAAGTTTGCTCTTTCAGTATAGCCAATACTTTGTGTTTACTCATGTGTAAAATTCAGTCCTTCCAGCTTTAAAATTTTACGGTGCTATGTTGGTTACAGAGATAGAGGTCAAAGTTACATTCCCACAGTATCTATCACAGTAGGTGCCCAGGAAGGTGCCGTATTGATCTAATAAGTAAATGCCTTTTATTTTAGATTCTAAGTGATTTTCCCTGCTGACCTTCAAAAAATCTGTAAGAAAAATTTGAAATATACTCATGTTAGAAAAGTGGATCAAAAACTCATGTCACATAAAGTCTTAATTTTTCATGCAGTATTACCAAGCACTTAAAGGTACAGTGTAACTGAATGGTTGTCGTCTACACTCAGACGTCAAAGAAGAAATAAGTTTTAGTGTTAGTGTGTGCTTCTTTGGAGATAACTTCCCTAAAGAATCCGCTTTCATTTGTAGTACTGATGCTAGTTTGGGGGTTAGCAGTATGGCACTTTTGAAAGCACATTTACGGATATACCTCTGCTTAATGATGTCACAAGCGTTTTACAAAATGTATTAGGTGTTCATATCAAGGAGCCTGCTCATTCAAAATATATTCAAGTATGTTTAGCAACATGGACACTTTTTATTTTTTAACACTCCCCTTATACAAAAAAAAGAAAAAGGGAAATTGGCCTGTATAAGTAATACAAGTTTTGCCCCCAAATGTGGAAAACATTGAAAAATATAAAGAACATAGGCCTATCCATAAACGTAGCGATACCCACTTTTGGCATTTGCGATTATTTTTCCCGGATCCTGCATAATTGCTATCACACTGCTTATCCATCTGTATATTGTCCTTTTATCTAAACATTACAATCACATGTGCTTTTCCTAGAGCCCGAGTGGTTAAATAGGAAAACCAGACTGTTGGGTCGTGGGAATCTGGAGAATGAGATGTCTCGTGCAGCCTGAGAGCTGGCCACAGTCCCAAGGATGAATCTCAGGTTGGCCTCCACATGGCCTGCCATAGTCCTCAATCACTGACCCAGGTGCCCTCGGAGAGCCTGGAAAACAAAGCTGAGGTCATCCCACGTGACCTCTGGAGGCTTAGGGTCACCTCCACAAAACCCGCCCTTTCTCTGAGCGGCAGGGTGGCCTCTGGAGGCTGGCCTCCCTCTCTGACTCACAGCGTAGACTTTGCCGTGGCATCTTTGATCAGTCGCCTGGCACACGGGGCTATTCCCAGCGTAGACGCATTCCTGTTGTGCGTAAAGAATCGCGTGCAGAAGGAGGTCGGACACATTGTCTTACTCCTGAGGCCAAATTCCGGGCATGTTTTAGGCCCTTTGGTCACACCATGTGACATTTTACATAAATATTCCCTAAGACCTCTGTTACACAGATCTGCCCTTCTCCCTCCCTGCTGTCATATTAGTTCTAAAACTTATAGCTGATCCATTACCAAAGACAAAAAAAGGGGAGACCTTGAATTAGAAATTTGATGCAAAGAATTTGTGAATTGCTTGTATTCTCACTTTGTCAGCCTGACACATTTGAGGAAGAAATAAATTTCTAAAAATGTGTGGTGGCTGCTATGCAGTCTGTGTACTCGACAGTTTTCTGTTACAAGGGTCAGCTGTGGATTAAGAGCCAACCTAAAACAAGGGAAATTTTGAGAAGAGTAATTTTAAACATCTTTTCGTCCCAATCATCCTTGTATTCCAATCGATTAAAAATAAAATGAGAAAATAATTTTCTTTTATCTTTGACTTCGTTACAAGTTTGAGAATTCTGATCATGTGTACATATTCTGCCACATGTTTTCTCTATAATTTCTTCTTTGCATCAAACAGATATTTGTATTTTTTTTCCTGTGTTTCCATTTTCTAGAATTTCAGGTTAAAATACTCATGTATCTCAATCTATTCCTTTAGAACAGCTATTTCTGATTGAAATATAATAAGAGCCACATAACTAACTTTGAATTTTATAGTGGCCGAATTTAAAACGTAAACAGGAACAGGTAAGACTAATTTTAATGACGTATTTTATTTAACCTAATATATATAAAATGTTATCATTTCAACACTGAAGCATCTGAAAGATTGACATGTTTACATTTTTCTTCAGATGAAGTCTTCCAAATCCAGTGTGTATTTTGTACCCATAGCACATTCAGACACTGGGTGTTCATCAGAAATACTTGAGCTGTATTTAGATTTCAGAAGCGTTGCCATTGAAAAAGTAGACTCACATTTCCAGGTTGTTCCAAACATATTTAAAAGTTTCCCAATAACACAAACAAGCATCAGGTGGTTTTTTTTATTTAATTAAAATTAAATAAAATTAAAAATTCACTCCCCTATCACTCTAAATGATATCAAACTATCATACAAGGTCATAGTGGTCAAAACAGCATGATAATGACATAAAAATAGACATATAATTCAATGGAACAGACTAAAGATTCCAGAAATAAACTCACACCTGTATGGTCAATTAATATATGACAGTGGAGGCAAGAACATACAACAGGATAAAGACGGTCTATTCAATAAATGGTGCTGAGAAAATTGGTCAGATACATGAAAAAAAATGAAACCAGACCACCTTCTTACACCATAAACACGAATAAACTCAAGGTGGATTAAAGTCCTATGTGAAATATGTAAAACTCGAAACCATAAAGCTCCTACAAGAAAACATAGGCAGTAAAGTCTCTGACATCTCTCTCAGCAATATTTTTGCTAACATATCTCCTTGGGCAAGGGAAACACACACAAAAATAAACAAATCAGACTACATCAAACTAAAAAGGTTTTGCAAAGCAAAGGAAACCATCAACAAAACAAAAAGGCAGCCCTAGCTTGTTTGGCTCAGTTTCTAGAGCATCAACCCGTGGCCTGAAGGGTTCTGGGTTCGATTCTGGTCAAGGGCACATACCTCGGTTGCAGGCTCGATCCTCGGGCTGCATGCGGGAAGCAACCAATCGATGTGTCTCTCTCACATCGATGTTTCTCTCTCTCTGTCTCTCCCCCTACCTTCTACTCTCTCTAAAAATCAATGGGAAAATATCCTTGAGTGAGGATTAACAAAGAAAACCAAAAAATGAAAAGACAAGCTATTGACTGGGAGAACACGTCCACCAATGATACATCTGATAAGGGGTTAGGATCCAAATTTTATAAAGAACTCATAAGTCAACTCCAAAAAAACCAAACAATCCAATTAAAAAGTGGGCAGAGGACCTGAGTAGATACTTCTCCAAAAAGGACATACAGATAGATGCCAATAGACATCTGATAAGACATACAAATTGGTAGTCACAAAATAGTCATGAGGATGTACAGTACAGCATAGGGAATATAATCAATAATATTGTGATAACTGTGTATGGTGCCAGCTAGGTACTGGAAATACCAGGGGGAGCACTTTGTAAAGTATATGATTGTCTAACCACTATGTTGTCCACCTGAAACCAACACAAAGTAATATTGAAGGGAAACTGTAATTGAATAACAATTAGCCTTAGTTACACACACTTCATGTGCTGGTTTAGTTTTATGCACAGCATTCAATTCCAGTTACTAGTAGCATAGAGAATTGAAAGAGAATTGTCTTGAGAGAGAGAGAAACAAGGGACTGGTATTGACTCTGCGACTAGCTGTTTGACCTGGAATATAGTACTACCCAAGGCCTTCTGGCCTGAATGTCTTTAATTGTACACTAATTTATAATCAGAAATGGACCAGATGTTCTCCTCTGAGGTCCCTTGCGCTCATAAAATGTTACAAGCCTTGTATGCACAAAGGTGCAAAATGCCACACCAATTGAAATGCATTTCTGTGAAATGGAGAGCTATGGCCCTAGCCCAGTGGTTCTCAACCTTTTGGCCCTTTAAATACAGTTTCTCATGTTGTGACCCAACCATAAAATTATTTCGTTGCTACTTCATAACTGTAATGTTGCTACTGTTATGAATCATAATGTAAATATCTGATATGCAGGATGGTTTTAGGCGACCCCTTTGAAAGGGGTGTTCAACCACCAAAGGGTTAGAGACCCACAGGTTGAGAACCGCTGCCCTAGCCGGTTTGGCTCAGTGGATAGAGCGTTGGTGTGCACACTGAAGGGTCCGGGTTCAATTCTGATCAAGGGCGTGCACCTTGGTCGCAGGCTGCTCCCCGTCTCAGGCCCTGGTTGGGACGCCTGCAGAAGGCAACTAGTCGATGTGTTTCTCTCACATCGATATTTCTCTCTGTCTTTCCCTCTCTATCCAGTTTCTAAAAGTCAATGGGAAAATATCCTCGGGTGAGAATTAAACAAAATAATAATAAAGTGGATAGCTATGAAGTGTTAAGTTTTATGATATGTAATTTAGGTGAGAGTGGAGAAGTAGAGAAGAGAATGGCCACTTCACATCTGGTCGTCTGCCAGAGTTCTTAGCTCTCTCTCCTTTGTGGGAATACATGTTCATTATAGAAATTATAGAAATAATCTCTTCTCTCACGTGAAATTGCCTGTATTTGTTTCCTACTGCTGCTGTGACAAACTCCCACAGGGTGAGAGTGGCTTGAAACAACGAACACTTATTTCCTCATAGTTCTGAAAGTCAGAAGCCCCAGACTGGTCCCACTGGGCTCTAATGAAGGTGTCAGCAGGGCTGCCTTCCTCCTGGAGGCTCTGGGGAGAACTTGCTGTCTTGTGTTTTTCCCATTCTAGAGGCCAGCAGCGTTCCTTGGCTCCTGGCCCCCTCCCATCTTCAAAGCCAGTATGAGCCGTTCTCACATTGCATCACTCAGACATCAACTTTTCTGCCTCCCTCTTTCATTTAAGGACCCTTGTGATTACATATATAATCCAGGTCAATCTGATCTTAAGGTCAGCTGATTAGCAACCTTAATTTCACCTGCAGTCTTAAGTCCCCTTTGCCATCGTCGCAACAGGTGCTGGGGATAGGATGTGGACATTTTGGGGGACCATTTTTCTGCCTGCCATGCATGGTCATATCTCTGTGGCTTCACAGTTTTTACCAGTGATTTCAGAGCTAGTCACTTTTGTCTCTCTGCTCTATTTTCCGACTCCGAATTAGAGGCAACCACCAGTTAATAGAAGACAGGAGTCAACTGAAGGAATTAGGGCAAAGAAGTGACCTTGAATGACGAAATAATTTCATTGACACCTGCCTCAACCTCTCGCTGTGTGTTAAAGCTAGTTATACATAGAAGGTTCTTTTACCTACGCCTGTGTTCTCATCCATGGAAAGGTAGAAACTGTGTCTTTCCAAAGAAATAGGGGTGTATTGCCTGAGCATTTTTAAAAAATCTCTAATCAGAGATATAATAAATTTTGCCAAAGTTCAGTGTGTATTTTTTTCTCTCTGCTGAGCAGGTGGCTGAAAGTTGTGGAATGTTGTTTTTCTGAATATAGAATCATAATGTCCTTGGGAACATGCTCATTAAAATAGAAAAATTGGACTGTATTAATTTGCATTTCAGTTAACTCTTTGGGTAGATTTATATAACTGCCTCTCACTATAATTATTTGCATCACTGGTGAAAATGCCACATCCATTTGCAGATTATTATGTCATTATCAGAGGCACAGAGGGAAATCGAAATTCACTTTTAGCATTTAGAGAAACTGTACGAGAAGCCGGTGTAGGGGAGGCCAGGCAGGGTTTTCTAGCCCTTCTTTAGGTTGACAGTGTCGTTTAGACTTTACCTTATGAAGTGTTGGTTTGGAGGGTAATAAACTGGTTGGGAGACCTCACTGGTTAAGCTCCATGTCACATTTATGGTGAGATCTGTCTCAACCAGTCAGTCGCTTAGAAACGTTTATGAGTGCATACTCTGTGTCAAAGTCTTTGGAAGGCAATGGGATACTATCCTTAGAGCTGCCATATTGCACAACTCCAGGAGTGGCCATTTATGCCACTCTGTAGACTATATGAATGGCACCCCTGGAGTTGTTCAGCGAATGACTGAGATCTTATTCAGTGATCCTGCCATTGCCCACAAGAAAGCCTGTAGCCTGGTGGTGGGGGCAGAGAACAGATTCACAAATGGCCTCTTAAAATTCTTATGCTACGTGTGAGTGGGTACACCCATGAGCACCGAAGAGGGAACATCTAACTTTCTTAGGAAAGTTAGGGTATCTAGAAAGTTTTCTCAGATGAGACCCTCCCTACACTGAGTCTTGAAGACTCAATAGGAGACGGTCAGGTAAAAAGTTGAGCAGTTCTGGGCAAAGCCAATAGTCTACAAAGAAACAGAGGTGTGCCAAAGCATTCGGCATTTGCAGGATGTGCACGTATTTCAGTATGACTGGAGTGTGACGTTCCTGTGGGAATGTGACGAAGCAAAGCATTGACCTTTCTGTGCCTTGATGCCCTGTTTAGTAAGACAAAACAGCACTAGCTACCTCATGGGTTTTGGTTTTAAGTGAGATACCATAAATAGAATGCCTAGGACAGGGCCTGACATAAAAAGCACTTAAATGTCAGCTGCTGTTGATGACGACAAGCATGGTATTACAGGAGCCGAATAAACACACAAGGTCTGCATAGCTCCTGCCGAGGAGTTTTGACATTATACTGTTGGCCTAGGGAAATTGTCAAATGATTTTTTTTTAATGGTGAATTGCAGCTAAGTAGATTTATAAACTGTAGCCATCATTTTGCAAGGCTGATTAGACCCTGGTGAATTGAGTCATCTTACTCAAAACCATCAGAGACTGATGAAGAGAAATGTCACTTTATCAATGATTGTTCAACATGGAAACCACGCAGCATGATGTGATCGTTACGGCAATGAGGTAGGAACCTCGTGTTTCCCTCCCATGAATTGGTAAACTTTCTTCAGTTCCCCTGTCAGTTCCTCTGTGAGGATGAGGAGTCAGAGCGAAGGCAGATGAATGCTTTAAAGGGCTTGTTCTCAACAGAGGATGCCGACCCAGCGAATCAGCCCGGCTCACTGACCACAGGTGTGCCTGACAGATGAGAGTTCTCAAAGCATTTGGGTCAAGGCACCATCTCTTCTGGAAATAGCGGAGACACTCAGATTTTCTCTGCTTCCTCCTCTGACCGATAGCCCTTTTGTTTTTTGACACACCCCTGCCCCCAGCCTCTTTTGTCATCTTCGCTTTTGTTTTCGGCAGGGTTTCAGGAGGTGTCACACCTTCCCAGCTTCACTTGCTTCTCTTTAAGGGTGGCTGCTGTTTAATGGGATTTACATAGTTTCAATAATACACACTCTCCACAGTGCTCATTTTTTCATTGCGTTCAGGAGCTAAATAGTGAGTTAGTTCTGGGAATCGTTAGTCGGTTAAGCCCATCATTGTGGGTGAATTCACAGTACTATTAATTACATGGAATGGCCTTTTTTTTTTCTTTTTCTTTTTTTTGTTAATCCTCACCTGAGGATATTTTTTCCATTGCTTTTTCAGGGAGTGGAAGGAAGGGAGGGAAAGGGGGGAGGAGAGAGGGAGAGAGAGCGAGAGACATCGATGTTCTGACCTCTACTGGTTGCTTCCCACAAGAGCCCAGGACTGGGAGTGAGGAGTGAACCGGAAACCCAGGTATATGCCCTTGACGGGGAATTGAACCCGAGAGCCTTTGGTGCTCAGGCCCACGCTCTGACCTCCGAGCTACACTGGCCAGGGCTGGAATGGCCTTTCCATTTCTTAGTGTCATCTCATTTTCCTAACCCATTGTTTTAATCATCTCTTACACTAGATGTTGGAATCTGTCATATTTGGAGACCTGTACTTTAATGAATGTGTTGGGGGGATAAGATTTGTCTCTTGAAGTTGCTATATTTGTATAGAAATAAACATTCTTTTATCAAAGTTCTATTATAGGACTTTAGAAGTTTAGTATCTTTTTACTGAATGCTTTAGGAATATACACATTTCTTTACTAGATTTTTATACTTTCGTTTAATGCTATAACGTTACTTTATGCATTCTATCAAGCATTCCAAGTTCAGGCAGATCTTTTATCAATACAGTAATAATGCGAAAAAGACAGAAAATTTGTTCTAGTTATGCTCGATAATGTACATTTTGTCTTGCCCTCACCTTTATTATGTGATCTCTTCATCACAAACATCAATGTATCCCCCAAAATTAATTATACATTTCGAATTGTAATTACCTGGATCTCTTTAATGATAGTTATTTAAAAACAACAACAACACTGGAGCATCTTAACGTTTGGCATGTGCATTTTAAAATAAAACTAGAACTTTAAAAAAAAAAGGTGGAGAAGGCCCACGTAAATTCACTGCCTTTTGGAATATGTATTCCGAATATTGTCTTTAAACATTTAAATCAGAATGCCTTGATAGAATGCTACAATCACTGCTCATTATCTTGAATTCACGTGCAGGTCATTTCTTCTTAACCGTTTAAAAAAATGTGAATGTTCACCATGTTTTGCTCCATAGGAAATCAGTCACAATTGTTCATAATGGGTAGTTATTTTTAAATGAAAGCGCTTAAAAAAATAAAAATGAAAGCTCTGAGAAAGATTGCGCTCCTAAATTTTAATGCTTCAAATGTTACAGATGTTGACATTGTGACGAAACAGAACTTGCCTCTGGCAACTCTGTTCCATGGAAAAGTTAGAGCCGAGGCTATATTATAATGACATATTTATTAAAATTCTTACGCTGTACTGAAAAGCAGGGGTGTACCTGTGCTATTCTGAATTCTCTGCTCTAGCAAAACATTTTATGATGATGTACATATTTGCGTTGATACAACATGGAGAAAGTGGTTGTTCTTCCTTACTTGGAATAAACATAAAGCAAAATTCCAGCAAGAGCACCAGAGCTCTTTCTAAAAATGCAAGGCATGTTTTTCTTTTTCTTTTTAAAAATCCTCTAGCAAAATGGGACCTAAGCCTTTAAGAAATAAATTTAATTTATATGGCTATTTTGTTTATAGAGAGGGAATAGATCATCTAAAGTGATTTTACTAACTTACTTTAAAGGGCCAAAAAACACATCAAAAACATGACCAGTTTGTCAATAATTTTGGGGGGGCGGGAGAGCCACATTTTTATCTAATTCTAAGAAGCACAATATTCTGAGGTTGAAGTGGATGTGGATGTGGAGAACAAATACTTGGACTCTGTTGGGAATGTCGATTGATGTAGACTTTCTCAAGGGCGATGTGTTCATCAGAAGCCTTGAGGTTCATAGCGTCTGATCTAGCAGTTCTACCTCTGGGACTGTAGCCTAAGGAAATAATAGAACAATGGGGCAAAAAATAAAGACAATATTTATTGTAGCAGTTGTTTAGAATAGCAAACATTTGGAAACATTTCAAATTTCCCTCAGAAAAATAATCAAAGTATGGTTCTTTCATCCATTGTATATCTTATAGTGATATAGAATGGTGCTGTGCAGGAAAAGACAGCATGATATGGCAAGTAAGTTACAATCTAGTGTATAATATAGTCTCACTTATGGTTGAAAAACGAGTGTGCACTGACTTGGTGGATATATAGTTAACAAAATGTTAACAGAAGCTATCACTGCATAATGGATTGTGGGAAATGTTTATTTTGTTCTTTGCTGTTCTTTTAATAAAAGAAATACATTTTTACAAGCAAAAAAATGTTTTTAAATCTACCTGTTTGACTAGCACTTCTACTTTTACTAATCTGTTCTACAAGTACAACTGGATATGAGCATGCAAAATGTTAAATAATGTTCAACACGGCATTGTTAAAAATCATTTTTAAAAATTAACCTGTCTACCTATCCCCTATTGTCAGGAATTTAAGTAAGAAAGGCATAGTATAACCATACTTCACAGTCATTGAAATTGAAGATGTAAATAAATCTGTATTCGTTAATATGGAAAAGATGGCCCTAGCCAGTTTGGCTCAATGGTTAGAGTATGGGCCCTTGGACTGAAGGGTTGAGGGTTTGATTCTTGTCAAGGGCACATACCTCGGTTGCAGGCTCGATCCCCAGCTCAATCCCCAGCCTAGTTGGTCAGTGTGCGGGAGGCAACCAGTCGATATGTCTCTCTCACAGCGATGTTTCTCTCTCTGTGTCTATCCCCCTCCCTTCCACTCTCTCTAAAAAAAAAATCACTGGAAAAATATCCTAGGGTGAGGATTAACAACAACAACAACAAAATCAATCTATGATAAGAGAAAAAATTATCCAACACACATTCCTGATTAAAAACAAACAAAACTTGGTGCATTTAGAATAAGTAGAATTAGTTATGTCGTTTGCTTTATTTTAAATCTACAGTCTCATGCCAAACCAGCATCATATCTTGTGAAACACAAGAAGCATTCCAGTTGAAATTTAGTGTATGACAAGAATGCTCACTTTTATAAACCTGACTCAGAAAGTACCAGCCAGGAGATAGCAGATATAAACATGAGAGTGGAAGTTGCAAACTTAGTATTATTTGTAGATATTTTAAGTGCATACCTAGAAAATAGAGAATCAACAGAAAAATTATTAGAAAGAACATGAGAAGTCAGATGTCTGGCTAGTAATAATGCTGCTGGCAGGGATACAGGTGCGAAGAAAGGAGAAACTGGATGCATACATCATCCGCTAGGAGATGTTTCAAAGGTATTACCCGCCGGCATTCACACCCACGCGACATAAAGCAGGCCCCAAGCAAAGCACTGCAGGACATTCTTTCACCTTATAACACAGGCTGCTGCCCGCTCAGCATGCGGCCACTGGTTGAATCATAAATAAAAATGACAAAGGACATTATGGAAAGAAAAGAGGGATGACAATCCTGGGAGGAAAAGTCTGAGACTATATAGTAAGGAGAGAAAGGAATGGGTTCTCAGAAGTCTAGAGCAGTGGTTCTCAACCTTCCTAATGCCGCGACCCTTTAATACAGTTCCTCATGTTGTGGTGACCCCCAATTTCATTGTTACAAATTGAACATAATTAAAGCATAGTGATTAATCACAAAAACAATATGTAATTATATATGTGTTTTCCGATGGTCTTAGGCGACCCCTGTGAAAGGGTCCTTCGAACCCCAAAAGGGGGCGAGACCCACAGGTTGAGTACCGCTGGGCTAGAGCTTGTGCCTAAGCCAGCTTTTATACCCTTTTGATCAGGCCTACTTAATATGTTAGCTTCTTAATGTTTTTAAATTTGACACCTATGAATTGCAAGAGTCCACATTTTCACAAGCCCGGATCTTCAACCTCTCCTGAAAACTTAGAAGCCCCAGCAATGAATAATGTCCTTTTCTGCAAGAGCAGCAGAAGCTGGAACGGAGCTGGCTGTCTCCTGCACGTGCTCAGGGACTCCTCAGGCAGCTGTGTGTGCACACTCTTTCCCTTGGTGCTATCACTCCATCTATCTGTGGCCTTTGGAAGCATTTCAGTTGGAACCCCTGATGCTGATAATGAACCAGAGAACTTGCTAGGCTCTTAGAGGTTAAAGCAGTGCCTCTAGGAGTTGTGACGGGTCACCCTGTTGGGAAAAGTGAACAGATGAAGAAAACTTTGCTTAATTAAATGTACAACTTGTTCAGACCCAATAATACATCCAAATTTCCCCCATATTATTTTTTAAATTGAAAAATTGTTATTTTAAACATTAAAAGATTGTGGGCCCATCTTCAAAAGGAATTTGTGGTTGTCTACATGGTCCTCGGTGCATTCTTCCTTCTGAATTCTGCAGCATGTGGAGAATTCTTTTTAGCCAGGGAAATCTTCCTGTTCTTTGACACATCATTAAGATCGAGTCTTTAAGCTTTACAGATTCCAAAAGCAAATTAGGTAGGAAAAATGGGACAGGCTTTCACTGTCACTTATGCTGTTGGCTGTGTGTGTGTGTGTGTGTGTTGTTGTTGTTGTTGTTTTTTCCTAGCTTATATTCGTCTGTCTGCCAGATCTGCTAGATCAGCGGTTCTCAACCTGTGGGTCGCGACCCCTTTGGCAGTCGAACG
>NW_005370621.1:574579-582859 GCF_000412655.1 Myotis brandtii
AAATAATTTTATGGTTGGGTCACAACATGAGGAACTGTATTTAAAGGGCCAGAAGGTTGAGAACCACTGGGCTAGATATTCTAGAAGTAATATCATTAATTGCATTTCCCCTTCATTTCTGCTGAAGAAAGTTGGAAGCTTTTCTATTGGTAGTGATGGAGCTGATTATGCATAAACAGCTCTGTGAAACTAACTAGCTAATATACATGAAAAAAAGAAAAAGATAAAGTCCTCAGATTTGGCTGTTCTGAAGCTAAAGGCTATTTTATTGACTTTAAACAAATCAATATTTATAACCTATTACTTGTGCCCTTACTTCCACCTCCTCGCCCCTCTCCAGGGCTTTCTGCCTCAATGTCTCTTCTTTTGTATCATCAGTATTTCTCTTACCACTGGCCACCTTTCAGGAAGGAACAAAGTTTAAGGAAACCCTGTCCTTAGAACCAATCAGTGAACCATCATGATGACATTTTATGCCTTATTTCCTCTCAGTTTATGTGAAAGCATTTGACATCTAGTCAGATCTTGAAAAATGTTTTCTCAATTTGAGTCAGCCAAGCTTTTCAAAGCAGAGTCTGTCTGGCTGCCTCCATTTTTTAACCATTTGTGTATTAGGTAGATAAGCTATGTTTTCCAGTCTGGATATGGTGGCCTTATGTAGTAGGTGTCCTATGGGGCTCAGTGGTGCAGTCTCTCTGATGGCCTGAGCTAGACGCTCCAGGAATGTCCCCGGTGTGGGTTATGTGAGCCCTTTTGTTGTAGTTGAGCCTTGATTGCTATTGGCCTGGTTGTGCATGGGGTCGATGCTGAGTCTGGCTAGCTGTGAGGATTGACCGTGACCACAGTGTATGAGCTGCTGTGCAGGTCTGACCCCATGAGGCGGAATTGGCCCCAGCAGGGTCTGGTACCTTGAGAAATATTTTTTTAGTTGTGCCATTTGTAGAGCTAATTGGGTTGTGTTCCGATTGGGTTTGAAGCCTGCCTCTTGGTGTATTGGTTCTGGGGCCTCTTGGGGGGAACTCTGATGCAGGTCAATGTCAGATGCTAACTGTGACCAGTCCTGGGCTACCAGTTATGAGTTACAAAGCAATCCGCAGATTGTGGCTGTTTCTGCTGGGAACTGGGAACACTTGGGAGGGGTCAAGCTGCGTACCCAGGACAGCTTACACTGGTATGGAGCCAGGGGCCAGGGCAGCAAAGGCTCAAGGCACCTCGAGATTTGCTTCCACTTGCCGGCTGCCTTTTAGGCTTAGTTACTCAAAGAGCCTCTGGAGGTACACAGGTTATGTGAGGGAGCTTCTCAGTGAGTCACGAGGGACAGGCAAAGGGTGTTCACCAGGTTGATACAGATTCAAGCTCAGTGCCAGCGGTGGGCCTCCGGCCACGCAACCAGAGTTTCAGGGTTCACCAAGGCCAGCCGCCACTCGCCTGGGGCAATGGCCGCTGTCCTGCTAGCCCTCTAGACACAGTACCCAGTCTTTCCCTGCATGTCTCCAGTCTGCTCTGAGCTGCCTTCTCAGGGTGAGTTGCTGTGAACAATGTTTTGTGCATTGGCCCTTAAGAGGGTGCCTGGGTTTCTATCGGACTCTCATCTCTTTCTGGTGGAAAAAAAAATCTCTGCTTATTTTCAGAGCCAGATATCACCAGGGTGAGTTGCTATGAACAATGTTTTGTGCATTGGCCCTTAAAAGGGTGGGTGCCTTTGTTTCTAGTGGACTCCCATCTCTTTCTGGTGGAAAAAAAAAATCTCTGCTTATTTTCAGAGCCAGATATCATGTGAGGTCCTCCTGCTGACTCTGGTGCTTTGGTCTGGGGAGCCCTGTATGGGGTTGAGATCCCATGCTCCTCAGGGGTAACCTTTGCAGCTGAGATATCTCTCCGGATTCTCCACCACCACATGTGGGTGGGGGATCAGCCCTTTTTGGTTTCCACGCTTCCTACCAGTTTTGATGTGGCTTCTTCTGTGAATCCTGGGTGATAAGACTTCTCTCCAGCTAGTCTTCGTTGGTTGGTTATTCACGTTGATTGTTCTATAATTTAGTTGTAATTCTAGTTTGATCCTGGGAGGAGGAGAGTGTAACTTCCACTTACTCTGCCCCATCTTGGCTGTCTCACAGTCCTATTTTCTTCAGCATTCTGCCACATGTGACAAGTACTCTGTGTGTAACAAGCAGCACTCTTGGGATATAATCAGAATGCTCTTTTTTTTTGCCTCTCCTTGTAATTTTATTCAATGGGAAAGGTCAAATTCTGGTACTAGATGAAAACCCAGGAACCTTTCTGCTCACTCTTAGGCAATACAATTTCCTAGTGTCACTTTAAATCTCTTTTGAAGCTGGTCTCTCAAATGTCAGGTACCATATAATTGGCAAAGCCTGAAACTTCATTTCAGCGCTCTCCTCCCTTGGCAGGGGCCTTCTGCAGGCAAAATATCTCAGCTCCTAGAGAGGGAGGCAGTCCTCCTCTCTGTCCTGGCCTTTGGTCATCAGTCCTTTCCAACTTATTGAGGTTCTAACTTCTTGGGTTCAAAACAATGATAGGAAGAATTCCAGATAACAGGAAAACAAAAATTTTCACTCAAAGGTCTTACTCAACTAGTACTGTTGGCAACATGACTTCTTGTGCTCCGAATTAGGTTAAAATGGACTCTCTTGGGTGCTTTTTATCAAGGGTTCTTCATAAACCATCTGCTCCTCCCTTCACTCGGTTGAAAGCAATCTCTTCGTCTTCTGATCTGTTAGGACTTTAATAAGTACTTATGCCTCTTACGCCAGGAGTTTCCAACCTCTGGAGCACATCAGGGTCACTTGGACAATTTTTTAAAAAGAAAAATGCCAGTACTTTGTCCCCAGTCTATGGAGTGGGAATCTCTATATTGGGGCTCGTTGTGTTTGTTTTTTCAAAATTTCACAGATGATTCTATCGCTTACTAAGGACTAAGGACACCAAATCCAGCCTATATTAAAGTTAATAATGTGCAGCTTCCTTTCTTTCTGAACTCTCAACTTCCCTTGGGTCTTTTTCACCTTTATAATCCCCTCAATAGAGAAGTAATCATAACAGATTTGGCCCATTTGGGGCATAAAGGAATTAAAAATCTCAGGGTTCTAGCGGAGAAGCTGTGCCACTGGGATTTGTTCAGTCTTCAGACTGAATTGCATATAGTTGTGGTGCTCAATAAATATTGGATAAGAAGCTGGCTAGGTGGTTGATGCCTAGAACAAAAAAGAAAAGTGAGATAACAGTCTAGTTAAATAAGATGTACTGGTTGTGGTTCCAGTATCTGTTTTGAGAAATCTCATGTCTGGTTGTGTTCTAAATGCTTATGTCATGAATATTACTGTTAGGTCTCTGAAGGAGGAATGCAGGAGGCCAGAGTGAGGGATTACGAATTTATTCAATCATCCGCACACCAGGTGATTGAGCCTGGATGGCTCCAGCACCCAGTGACGGGAGTTAGCGACTTTTAAAGGACTTTTGGCAGGCTTTTTCTGGGCAAAGACTTCTCTATGCATATCCGGAGGGTAGATAATGGAACGTGGTCACCACAAGTGAAAGGTGGTCTCAGCAAAGGGAATGTCCGTAATGAAATGACCTGAAAAGCCAGTTCCTGTGGGAGGGGTATCAATTCAATTATTTGATCAGCCCTAACAATTACCTCAATTAATGTTTACATCATTTAATAGAGGAGACTATCATCCTCACTTTTTAGGTGAGGAAACTGAGTCTCAAGGAGGGTAAGTAACTTGACCCCCCAAGGACATACATGCAGAAGCTACAGTCAAGATTTCAACCCAGGTTCTCTGATTTCAGAGCCCAAGTTCCTAAATACTATATTGTAGCACTTCTCATTCAAAGGGAGTAGAGCTTTGGGGAGATGTTAGGATTAGCCACTCCTCCTACCCCCATTTCTGCCCTCATTCTTTTCAGTCTGCCTTCCTCTCTGCATTCTGTCCCCCTGCCCTCCTGCTCTACAGGGGAACATTAATGAAAGAATCTTAGCAAAAGGCAGAGGGGCTACCATAATGAGATTATTTTTAAACATTTTCTCTGGCAACATTTATGCACATTGGGTAGGATTGGAGTCATTCTAAAACGAGCAAGACTCGTATGAAGTTAGGGAAATAGTTGGGAGCAGATAGAATGTTTGGTAATAGAGATGGAAAGGACGAGACAGATGTCAGGTGTTAAGCAGGTAAAAGTTGAAGAGATTTAGTGATGGATTATGCGGGAGCTATGAAGGAGAGGAGAGATCTAGAATATGTTGAGTTTTGATGTGGTTGTCTTAAGAGATTGTTGTGTAATTCATTCTCTAGAGAAGTAGTAGATGTGCCATAGAGAGAAGAGAATTTGTTCATGGATGAGTTTGAAGGACCTATGGAATAAACAATGAGAATGTCTAATAGGTAGTTATATGTGACAGTCTAGAGCAGTGATGGCGAACCTATGACACACGTGTCAGAGGTGACACGCGAACTCATTTTTTGGGTTGATTTTTCTTTGTTAAATGGCATTTAAATATATAAAATAAATATCAAAAATATAAGTCTTTGTTTTACTATGATTGCAAATACCAAAAAATTTCTATATGTGACACGGCACCAGAGTTAAGTTAGGGTTTTTCAAAATGCTGACACGCCGAGCTCAAAAGGTTCGCCATCACTGGTCTAGAGATAGGTCAGCCCTATCTAAGGATAGAAATCTCAGAGACATCAGCACATTGGTCAGAGTTAAAACCATGACAGTGGATGCTTTTGCTTAGAGCAGCGGTTCTCAACGTGTGGGTCGCGACCCTTTCACAGGGGTCGCCTAAGACCATCGGAAAACACATATATAATTACATATTGTTTTTGTGATTAATCACTATGCTTTAATTACGTTCAATTTGTAACAATGAAAATACATCCTGCATATCAGATATTTACATTATGATTCATAACAGTAGCAAAATTATAGTTATGAAGTAGCAACGAAAATAATTTTATGGTTGGGGGTCACCACAACATGAGGAACTGTATTAAAGGGTCGCGGCATTAGGAAGGTTGAGAACCACTGCTCTAAAGCCAAATATATAGAGAGAGCACATGCTTTATGTTTCCTTCATGCATATATGGTAGTTTGGGAATCTTGCAGATTGGGGCAGCAGGTTCAAATTTCTTTGGAACCTTGGACCTGCTCTTCAAAACATACTTACCAAGTATCAGCTGCGTGGAGAGAAAGACGCATCTTGAGGAACGGCAGTTGTTGAAGCATCTGGAATCGTTTCCTACTTTCTTCATTACTCTTCTCATTTTTCTGTGAGAAGCTGGATTCAACTTGTCAGGCACAGCCAAATGGGTGTCCCTGTGTAGTTTATTATATGCCAGGAAGGACAATAGCAGTCATTCAAAACGGGGTTTCAAATGAATACATAAGAATAAACCCCCGGGATTAGTCCCAATTGAAAAGTTCGGTGTGGCCAGGGAGGGTGGCTGCTGCTGCTGGGGATTAACAAACAGCTGAAGGGAATGGTATTCACTGATCTAAACACATTTTTAGTGACTGATGGCCTCTATCTACCCGCATGGGATCTATCACTTAAACAGGCTTACAGAGTAAAATTTTTAAATAGTATGATTTTTAAAATTTTTCCTTCTTGAAAACTGTCTACCTGATTGCGTATGAACGTTTTGGTTCATACATTTCAGACCACAGAAATGCATGCCTCTAAAAATCACTATGGTCTCAGGGAAGAAGCTGAAGAGCAAATTTTCTTCTAGAGAATCAAACTAGAAGCAACAGAACAAAGGAAGCCCTCTGGTGAGAGTGGTGGGAAAGTTGGCGGGATCATATTATGTTCAGAGCACTGAGTGTTTAATTTTAAATTTATTTTTATTTATTTCAGAGAGGAAGAGAGAGGGAGAGAGAGATAGAGACATCAATAATGAGAGAGAATCATTGATTGGCTGCCTCCTACATACTCCCCACCCCGGGAATCGAGCCCGAAATCCAGGCCTGTGCCCTGACCAGGTATCAAATGGAATGGAACCATGACCTCCTGGTTCCTTGGTCGATGCTCAACCACTGAGCCTCAGAGAGAACCCGGTTTGTATAGGGCCTTTACTGTTTGCTGAGCCTATTATGGACATTGTATCATTTGATCCCTACAAAGAGGTTGTATCCCCACTTCACAAATGAGAAAAGTGAAGTCCAGAGGCTGGCAGACTTGTCCCAGGCCACAGGGCTGGAAGTATGATAGTCTGACTCCAGGTTTCATACTTTTTTGCTATAGTTCTTGTGCACTCACATGTTGAGCCCTTCAGTCTATAATCCAACTAGATGTGCAGCTTTTGCATGGTTTAAAATTAACTTTATACATTACCCATGGAGCATCAGTCCCTTTTTCCTTCTTGCCAGATGCATTAATCTTTCAAGTGAAAGATAGCAGAGAGAAGCATGTAAGGATACCAATTGTAACCTTGGTTTTTGGCCTAGGAGAATTTCAATGCCAAAGAGAAGACACCAAAAGTGGACACTGCCTAACATGTATAAAATCAGTGAGGAACAAATGATATAAACTACACTTTCTATTCTATTTTAAAAACAAGGCAGTAGAGGGGGAGAGGGCTAGAGGCTATTTTTAATATATTCTCCTTTGAAAAAAATTGAACAAAGTAACTACAATTCACATTTGTTTTTTACTTGCACTTTGCTGAGGGCCTAGGCTGGGAGCTTCTTCCGACAGGTCTTTGAGGCCCCTCTCTCCCTCTATCCTTCCTCCATATGATGGGTGGCTCCGTGACAGTGGCTTGATGACTTTTAGTGGTTATAAAAATTGAAAGGTGAGAGGGGTCAGAAGCCCCTTTGTAAATGCCTGCTTTGATTTTCTATTCCTTGCTGTTGCTTTAAGGATTAGACTAAGCAACTACGGAGAACATTTGCATTTAGTGGGCTCGCAATGATCGCGGAATGAATAGTTGGTAACAGTTTCAGAGATCATCCACTGGTTTTTTTCCATTGTGATCACAAAGTAATTTCTTTGTGGCCAAAATCATATCCTTAAACACAAACTCATTCTCCCCATGTGTAAAAACAACAGCTCCCACTGAGCTGCTTGGTGTTCATTTAACTCTGTTCCATGTAATGAATTATGCTAGGAGAACACTGCAGAATCATTTTTTAATGAACACAAAGATGGCTGTTGAGAAAGTTGAAGGCTATAAAAGGGGCTTCCTTCCTTCCTTCACGCCGTCTTAGAAATAACTTAGCTGAGGGCTCTGTCGGAACAGGACCCAGGAGGGCTGATGGTTCTGCTGGTGACCTGCAACTGGCTTCGGACAAGTGTCCAGGGCTTATGTGCGGCTGCGAGAGATTATTGCTGTTTAGGGGCCCAGTGAAATGTAGCTACAGGGGTGTGTGTGTGTGTGTGTGTGTGTGTGTGTGTGTACACGTACCCGCGTGTTTCTGTCTCCATTCTTTCTACTGTCCAGGCCAGGTAGCCGTTCTTTCCCTGGTACTGTTATGTGTCAGAGAGATGTAGAAGCTTAGCATTCCATTTAAAGTTGGGCTCATGGTTAATGCTTGAACAAAATGCATTTCTTCCAATGAAATACATTCTTATTCTTTTCTGTCCTCCATTTACATTCCAAGTTCCCATTCTCTTTCTTTCTATCAATAGCATTTTGAGGTCTAACTTCATATACAATCAAGCATATAAATTTCAAGTATTCAGTTGAATAAGTTTTTGCATATGCATACACCCGGGGAGCCAGATCCGGGATATGGAGCATTCCCTGTGCTCCTTCCAGTCGGTAGTCCCAAGGGTAACCTCTATTTTAACCTCGACCTCCATAGATGGATGTCAGCTGTTCTTGTATATCATTAAAGCGGAGTCGTAGAGTTGTACTCTTTTCTGTTTGATTTCCTCCATTCAACATTTTGCTGTAACTCACACGTGTTGCTGAGTTCAGAATTCCGCTGTATAATGTCTTCTTCATCCATGGGAGTGCTTATGGACCTTTGCACTGTTTTCAGTTTGGGGCTATTCCAAACGATGATGCACGGGCCCTCCCACAGCCCCACGTCACAAAGGCCTCTCCGAGCTCTTATTTTATAAATATACGCTCCGGAGGACTGTAACTTTATCAACGTGTAAAAGCGCGCTGGTTCTCGGTAGCTATTTGCATAAGAACCACCCACTTTTCGCCCCGCTCCCTGGGGCTGCGGCGCAGCTCTGACGCGTTAAGCCGGCGCCGCGAGAGCGCGCGCAGAACGCCTGCGCGAAGAGGGGCGCATGCGCAG
>NW_005370621.1:583043-650814 GCF_000412655.1 Myotis brandtii
GAGGTCTAATAGCGCCCCTCTGATCCACGGCCTCAGTGACACTTCGCCGGTGTTCCAGGCCGAGGCGCCGAGCGCCAGGCGCAACAGCACCACGTTCCCGAACCGCCATGGCCTGCTGCTCCCAGCCTCCCCGGTCCGCATGCACAGCAGCCGATTGCACCAGATCAAACAGGAGGAGGGCATGGACTTGATCAACCGAGAGACCGTCCACGAGCGCGAGGTGCAGAACGCCATGCAGATCAGCCACTCCTGGGAGGAAAGTTTCAGCCTGAGTGACAACGACGTGGAGAAATCCGCCTCCCCGAAGCGCATCGATTTCATTCCGGTGTCACCGGCACCATCTCCCACCCGGGGAATCGGGAAGCAGTGCTTTTCACCATCCTTGCAAAGTTTTGTGAGTAGCAATGGATTGCCTCCAAGCCCGATTCCCAGCCCAACGACCCGGTTTACGACTCGAAGAAGCCAGAGCCCCATTAATTGCATTAGACCAAGTGTTCTTGGACCATTGAAAAGAAAATGTGAAATGGAGACTGATTATCCGCCAAAGAGATTTTTCCAGGGCATGCTGTCTTCTGACGTCGCACAGCTGTCAGATCCGGGGGTGTGTGTGTCTTCGGACGCCCTGGATGGGAACAGCAGCAGTACTGGATCTTCCTGTAACTCGCCAGCGAAAGTCAGCACTACCACCGACTCCCCGGTGTCACCTGCCCAGGCGGCCTCTCCATTTATTCCAGTAGATGAACTTTCATCTAAGTGACTCACCCACCTATCCCCGAGACTCGGTTGTTTTGTTTTGTTTTGTTGTTTTTTTGCAATGGAGAGAAAAATCAAGTTGGAGCAAGCACTGAACTTTGCCAATTAATTTGAGGCTATTTCCTATTTGACCCTTTTTCGGAATTTCCTGAACTAAACTGTTGGTATTCTAGAGAACTTTTATGTCAGGTTCCTGCGGATTACTTCAGTGTAGTAATATTTTCAGACGTTTTCCCAATAAGTGTGTTGAAGCATACATCTTTACGCTGCTAATATGTCTAAATACATATGTTATCCCTTGATTTTTTTAAAAAAAATAATTGAGAGCTCTATTTATTTATGGGATTATTAAGTTCTGATGCAAATATAAATGTTGAATTAATCAGTGCAGTAAACTGATGTTTTAAAATTCCATACTTCATGCCCACACTAATTTTTAATGTTATTTTTAGTGATTGCTAATTTCTATTTGATGAACAATAACTTACTATTTACGCTATTTTTAAAATATGTTAGTTATATCAATCCAGTGGTTGTCTTGTTTTATTCAGGAATCCTTGAATATTCAATTTTCTGGGTACAGAAGTGAATGGGAGGGGAATTGATAAAAGAATAAAATATAAACATTTGCAACAAATCGTTTAAAATTAAACATAAAGGTAAACATCTAAGAAAATATTTCCAAATGAAATTTAATAGTAATTCTAATAAGTTGTACAAATATAACTACTCTACAGAAAATGAATTTTTTTTTTTTACCAGAAAGTGCAATCTCTTGGGTATAATACTAAAGTTAAATGGAACAGTGCCTTGCAGTCTTAGCCCTCTGCACATAGACTGAGGCCAGATTCTTTGTAACCATTGCACACTTAAATGCTTTTTAGGTGTAGAAAATGTGTGGGAAATCCTGTTGAGTTTCAGCAGAGCATCCAGGCAGATAAAACTCTATCATTCATATGCTTTAAAATATCCAGTTGTGCCACAGTGGATATTGTTGCCAACAAGAAGCCAGAGCAACTTTTGGCTCTGCCCATCAGTCACCTTCCTAGTTTTCCCTGGCTGAGGAAGGAAGCAGCTGTTTCCTTGCCAATTGGTCCTTCCTCTCCACCTCCCACCCAACTAGGGCATCATCAGTTAGACAGAAGTACAATGTGATTGGGATTTCTGACAGTGAGCAGCAACAGGACTGTGGAATTGTTTCAGGAACCTCTGTGGTTAAAACTACAGCTGGAGTTGAATGCCTTGGGGATTTCAGCTAATTGCCAATGACTTGCAATTGAAAATCAGTGGAGAGTCACATAGGTAAATCAGTATTTGACTTAGGTTTTGTTAAAGGTAGAATTGTGAAATGTTCTTTTTTTTTTTGCCTTTTACAATTAAGACAAAATATGAAAATATTTAATGACAAAGTTATATTATAGTTCTTATATCATCCTTAACTAGGGAGGGAGGGAGGGAGGGAGGAAGGAAGGAAGGAAGGAAGGAAGGAAGGAAGGAAGGGAGGAAGGGAGGAAGGGAGGAAGGGAGGAAGGGAGGAAGGAAGGAGGAAAATCTGGCAACTCTGGCTTTTAAAAGTTATTGCCTACGGAGACTTTAACAATTATGTGGAATTTTTACAACTATGAGAATAAATGGAACTGGTCAACTTTTAACAGTTTCCTCAAGAATTCAGTGAAATTATGTCGAGGGTAAGATCGTGTGCAGAGGCTTGAAATCCTCTCTTTTAGGTAATATATAGTATTCAAATACCCATGTCTGATCTTGTTCTTCAAATTCAAACTTATATATCTAACTTCCTGTTGGGCACCTTGACCTGCCTCCAGAGATACTTTAATCTCAACTTCTCTAAAGCAACATTTATTGTCTTCTCGTTGAACCTGTTGTTGAATTGCCTAAATTGATGACGTCACCACTATCTAATTTCCTAAACTAGAAACCATGGGAAACATCCTTGACTCTTCCTTTTCCTTATCACATCCAGCTTAATCGCCAAGTCCTGTCTACTTCTGAAATGAAACTCAAATCTCTTCCTTTCTATATCTCTGTTGTCACTGATGTAGCTTAAGTTCTGGCCGAAGTGATCTGCCAGCCTATCTTCTTGCCTTCTTTTGGCCCAGTCTTCACAATGCCTTTAATGTGATCTTTCTAAAATAGGAACTTGATTTTTTCACCCTCATGCTTACAAACTATATGCTTCCCCATTTCCTACAGTTTAAGGAATACTTTCTTTAACATAGAAGGTGTGTTTTTTGTTTGTTTTTGTTTTAATGAATTGGCCATACTCTTAGAAGCTTTAATCCTCTGTTCATCTTGCCCCAATACACATCCTTCTTACTGCAAACACTAGACTACTTGATATCCTTTAAATATGCCACACACTTTCATGTGTTTGTACCTTCTGATAGATTGTTCCTTCTCCTTAAAATGCTCTTTCCTTTTCAGGCAGGCAAATGCTTTATTTTTATTTTTTTATTGCATGTGAATTTAATGATGAAATAATGTACTGATTATAAAAATACTTAAGCAATATTTAAACAGATATCTATATAGTAAAAACTGAAAGTCTCTCTGTTACTATGTAAAATTCATCTTCTCTTCCTGTAGGTAATTTCAATAATTCTGTATATATTGTGCAAGATGTGTTATTCCACATTTTCATGTATGTATGTATATAAATTCAGGAAACCAACATGTCATTTACATCTCTCTTCTTTCTTTCCCCCATAGCTAATCATTCCCCAAATCTTACTGATTTTTTCTTCTAGAATCTTCTTTCTTCTCTACTGCCACCCTGATCTAGGATATTTCCCTCGTAGGCTTCTGAAGCTGCCTTCTGATTCCCAGTTGTCCCCTTCACCCTTGCTCTGGTTGGCTAACCACTTATTTTCCATATAGCAACCTGAGCAATTCTTGAAAAATTACAAATCTGACCCTTCCCTCTCCCAGCTTTAAAGCTTTGCAGTTGCTTCCTGGTGTCATGCTATCAACATGTATGGATTCTGGCCCCAGAGGCCCAGGGAAATTGCCCTTGCCTCTCCTCCCCTTGTTTTCTGTGCTCCACCTTCAATGGCTTGGTTGCTTGTCAAATACTTTATGTTCTCTCCTATTTTAGGTCTTTTTGCCAGATCATTTCCTTGAAGGTATAGGCAGGGGTGGGAACGTCCAGCCCCATGAGCTAGGCCCTCGAAATCATTTGGTTCTGGCCCTGCCAAGGCATTAGGGGTGAGTTAATTAAATGTTTGACCAAATACAGCAGGCTAATTTTTAAGTTGATAATTTTGTATGGCCTCTGAAAGATGTTATAAATATCCAAATGGCCCTTGGCAGAAAAAAGGGCTTCCCATCCCTGGATAGAGAAACGTAGAGAAACCTTTATTTCTGTAAACTCCTTTTTCTATAGAAGCAGTAAGCTTTAAATCAAATGTGTCTCTAAGAGTTTATATAGACAATTTACACTATTATGTTATTGTTCATAACTACAACCACAATGTAAGGACTTAGATCATGCAAGAATTATCCTTCAAAAAAACATTTTTGGGAGTATTAATATTGCTAATCTGTAAACTTTGTGCTAGAAGTCCCAAAGCACATAACATTTAGTTACAGTATAGTTTGTCATATATAACAAACGTCTGTGGCATATTTTCCTTTATTATTTTTGTTTAAAACACAATGGAAAAAATAATTAATGGTCACTAAATTTGCAGTTGTTGGATGTCAAAACTGTTAAGCATATTTAAAAGATTGATTATAATTAAGAATAACCTGTATCAGGTTGCCTTCCAGTGATTCCATTTATTAGTTCAGCCAGTTACATACCTGTAGCAAGAGACTACTCTTCGATATCTGGCAGTAAAATTGGGAAAGGATCAAGGCTTATGAGGGAAACAGGATTGAAATTCATTTTTTGTATGGCATGTGTGTGGATGGCTAGTAAAGGTTTGAAGATCCAAGAGAGAGGTGGGCGACAGGAATAATAGCCAGAACAACAAACCAACCAGATGATGATGTCCACCTACATTTTCTGGGTAGCATCAGGGACTAGAAGAACGAGTTGGTCTTAAAAAGGAGGTCTGGAAAAATTTATTTTTATTATTTAGAACAGGAAAGGGATGGAAGATAGAACAGCTAGGCAAAGATCAGCACATTTGAATTGATTGGCTATCGCAGGACTTTAGGAGTGTGGAGGAAAGTATATGAAAAGAGAATTTGTATCTGAATGCTTCTATTTTCCAATTATTGAGGAATCTACAATATTTGAGGGTGGAGCAAGAGTAGACCTGGAAGCTTGAGTGAAATAAAGTTTTAATGTTGCCTCTTTGAGAAGGTTGATGAGGCCATATTGGGTGCCAGGTTGCAGTTAGATTGCAGGTACAAAAGAAGTGGATTGGAATGACCTAGGTTTGGGAGGTGGTTAAGTATTAGGTGTGTGAAGCAATTAAGGATTCTGCTGAAAATGGAATTGAATGAAGGGCCAGGATCTTGGGGATGGTAAGAGAAGTCAGCAGTGGGTTATGGGAGATTACATTCAATGAGCCATGACAAAGCATACAGAGAATCTGATCTCACTGTGGAACTTTCGCATTAGCAGTTTTGCCCTTACTTTTCATGGCTAATTTTGTTTAGTTAGAAAATCAGTCCCACGTCAGCATGCCTTGAGTTTCACTTATTTTATTTTTTAAAAAAGAAAAGAAATTTATTTTAAAAAAATTTTTATAAAATAAAAAAGGGAAAAAAAAGTGAGTCAGATTGCTCACTATAGCCTTCCCTTTATGCCTTCCCTAACTTGTTGTCCACGTAAAAAATGTTCTTAAAAGTTGAAATGACCTTTATATAAAAGTTATATGCAGAATACTTGCTGTATGTCAGGCACTGTTCTAGGTGCTAAACAAATGTGATATTTCATTTACTCTTTATCATCTGAGATAAGTGCTGTTATTGTCCTCATTTTATAAATGAGGAAATAGAGGCACAGAGAGGTTAAGTAACTTGCTCAGCATTCCAGAACAAAGGTAGGCAGTATATTGTGGTTAAGAACACAGACTGTGGAGCCAGGTGGCTGTGGTAAGGATGACGGTGGTAAGGATTACATGGGTCACTATATGTAAAGTCTTTACAGTAATTTGGGGCAATTTCTGTAGATGTGTTAACTATCATTATTGTGGTGGTGGTGGTTGTCATTGTTGTTATCTTAACAGCAATAATGTTGTGGATTCAATAAGGAAACTTTGATCATCCTTGATTGATGAAACTCCTGCTTTCACACACAGTAACATTATACTTTCTCCCCTTCAAGGCATCCTATCCTATTATAAGGGAGAGTGCTTTGGATGTTGGAGAATCTTTTTGTTTTCATTTTTCAATTACAGTTGACATACAACATTATATATTAGTTTTAGATATACAGCCTAGTGGTTAGACATTCAGATAACTTACAAAGTGATCACTCCAATGGGTACTGACACCATAGATAGTTATTACAATATTATTCACTATATTCCCTATCCTCTATTTTACATCCCTGTGACTGTTTTTGTAACTAGCAATTTTTACATCTTAATCCCATCCCCCCTTTCACCCAGGTCACCCTCCCATCGAACTACCCATCAAAATGTCCTTTGTATCTATGAGTTTCTGTCGTGTTCATTTGTTTTTTAGATCCTACATGTAAGTGAAATCATGTGGTATTTGCTGTTCCGTGTCTGACTTACTTCACTTAGCATAATACCCTCTAGGTCCATCCACGTTGTCACAAATGGCAAGATTTCATTCTTTTTTATGGCGAGTGATATTTCATTGTATATATGGAATATTACCCATTTGTCTATCATTAGACACTTAGATTGATTCCATATGTTGGCTATTGAAAATAATGCTGCAATGAAATAGGGGGTGCGTATGTCTTTTCAAATTAGTGTTTTGGATTTCTTCAGATTAATACCTAAAAGTGGGATTGCTGGTCATTAATTTTTTGAGGAGCCTCATACTGTTTCCCATAGTGGCTGTACCATTTTAATACAGTCCCACCAACAGGACATGAAGGTTCCCTTTTCGGATGCTGGAGAGTCTTGTACTGAGCAGACAGTTCCCTCTAATTTTCACCATCTAATTCAAGTCCGACTCTCTGGAACATGCAAAACAAGCCTTATCTCTCTTTTTTAGATGATAGCTTCCCTTCACCAATCAGAAACACTGATTCCTTTGTAATTACCTCTTCTGAATTTGAGAAATCATGAACAGTTTTTTAGTGCACTCCCTCTGTGAAATAGGGCTATCATTGCTAGTGCTATCAAAATTTTCACAAGATCATGATCCCTTTAAGACTGCTTTCCCTTCTGAGAAAGTAAAAGATGGTTTAGTCACATGAGGCATCGCCAATACTGTTAATAATTAGCACTGATATTTATTGAGCACTCAATATGGGCCTACACCAGCCATGGGCAAACTACGGCCCGCGGGCCGGATGCGGCACGTTTGAAATGAATAAAACTAAAAAAAAAAAAAAGACCGTACCCTTTTATGTAATGATGTTTACTTTGAATTTATATTAGTTCACACAAACACTCCATCCATGCTTTTGTTCCAGCCCTCCGGTCCAGTTTAAGAACCCATTGTGGCCCTCGAGTCAAAAAGTTTGCCCACCCCTGGCCTACACTATTTTCAGTGCTTTGCTTGTATGAGTTCATTTAATCCTCATGACAACCCTGTGAGGTAGGTGCTATGACTATTTTTATTTAACAGATGAGAAAACCAAATACATTTTCTTAAGTCTCTAATACTTTTTTCTTTTAAACTTAGGTCCTTTTTGTCTTTTCCTTATGAACAAACTCTTTCCTTCTTCGAGATAAAGCCGATTTTCAAGCTTGCTAGTGCTGCCACTTCCATGTGGAATCAAATATGTTTATAAAAATTATGGCTTTCGTTATCATTACCATATTAGAGGAAGCTATCAGGGGATTGGGTTTTGTTCTTTTGTGTGTGCTTTTTGTTTTGTTTTGTTTTTAGTAATAAGTAAAAAAATTAAAGTGGTATAAAAGGAAATCAGGTGTCACATTTTTTAACCGATTTGCTATTTGAAGTAAGAAATCCCCAAACCACAGATTTCAGATTGTTGTTTATTTTTTAATATGTGTGTGTATATATATATATATACTTTGTTATATTTGAATTGTACAGTATCCTTAGGTCATCATTTCTAGGGAAACGAAAAACAACCATTTTGATTCCATCGTCTCCCCAAGAAATCTTGTGAGTTAAAAATGTATCCTTATTTAGAGGAAAAGTAACAGCAGGATTTAAAGAATGATCTACAACCTTTTATTACCTAAATAATAAGAAGCTTTCCTTCTTTCTCTATAAAAAGTCTGCCCAGAGGGTAGAGATTTAAATTCATAACAATTGGGCAATCCTTGTGAAACTAGTGTTTTTTTTTAACTTCATAGACAAACACTTCACAATTGAGTGAGAGGACCCCAGAAGGAAAACCCCTTTGAACACATTTTAGAGTGGGCACTTAGACTTCAAGCTTCGCAGTGTCATGTGCCAGCATTAGACATTTTGAAACAAACCACCAAAAGCAACAATTTGTTCCAAAAGGTTAGTATCATTTTTTGGAAGTTCAGTAAATATTTTCAAAATGTCTTCAAAAGTGACTTTTAGTTCTATTTGCGGCTTGTTTGATAAAATAATTTTATAACAGAGAAGTTAGGCAGATAACATATAGTCAAGTTGTGTATATGTACAACCAATTGTTCAAGCACATGTGCGCACACACACACATACACACACACACCCTCTCTGACCTATTTTATGAGCCTTGCTGTGTGTGCTTGGAGCCATATTTAGATTTCCTTCCAGTTTAGATTTCTTCTTATTTTTCCCTCCTTGCTTTTCTTAGGTAGATTGGATTTTGTAAATTACACAACACACACACACTCGCACACACTCGCACACGCTCACAGGTATTGTTGGCAAGAATGTTCTGTGCTTTGATTTTTTCATCAACTTTCTGAATTCCAGTTGATACCCTGAAAGAGAAATAGGTCTTTGGTTCTGGTACCTAAGCTCCCTATTTCTCCTTCTGCACGTCTGCAATAAATACCTGGGGAGAGGTAAAAGTCACTCTAACAAATTCTAAGGCAGTATGATTGAAACTGGAGAACAGAGAACCTGTGGCTTTCATTTACCTGCAAAAAGGAAGTTCAGTTCTGGATCAATGCCAGAGATAGTTCTGGTTCTTTTCCAATTGCCTAAAATGGTCTTCCAAACCAAACTAATGTCTAAGACTTGGCCAGCAAGGCATGTTGTGAAAGTAGACAATGGAGAAAGAGCTTTTGTGCCCTCGCAAAGTAAAATGGTTGGTTGAGGTAACCATTCCTGTGATTCAGGCAATACCTTCCCCTTGCTTTAGGACAAAGAACAATTTTCTGTTGCAATGCCAGGAGGATTACCGGAACTCTAGTGACAAGTAGCTATTGAGTGTTGATGTCTTTTGGAAAGAAAAATATGAGCTGTTCAAGAGAGAGTGGGAGTGGGGAGATGATGAATGGATTCGGTATTTTTTTTTTTTTTGGCGTGTGAGGCCTCTGTTGGATTATCATTATGAGCTCCCCATGGAGTAAAAAATGACATTGATGGTGGTTTTCTTTATGAACATTTGTTTGCTATTTGTTCTCCTTCACTGAGAATTTGGAGTTGAATCAGGACATGTTTAAGATTTTTTGAGTGTCTTTCTCTTAATTTCGCTTCTTTTGTGTCTTCTGAAAAAAAAGGTAAATAATAATAATTGCCAAATTATTTTAAGTCCATTTATGTCAGTTTTCGAACTCTTAATTAAAATTCTACTCTTATCTGAGTAGTCTTTCTAAAGGCTTCATTTTACCACACTACTTGTTACCAGATATTTCTAAAAGGCAACTTGCATGGCTACCCCTTAACTTCAGGATTAAATCAAACCATGCAGTGTGAGTGGAAGGAGACCCCTCTACCTCCACCTATCCCCTGACTTCCACACTGGACTGTAGCCACACTAAGTTGCCTGAGGTTCCCCACGGCTGCATGCTTCTATAGCAGCCGTGGGCAAACTACGGCCCGCGGGCCGGATACGGCCCGTTTGAAATGAATAAAACTAAAAAAAAAAAGACCGTACCCTTTTATGTAATGATGTTTACTTTGAATTTATATTAGTTCACACAAACACTTCATCCATGCTTTTGTTCCGGCCCTCCGGTCCAGTTTAAGAACCCATTGTGGCCCTCGAGTCAAAAAGTTTGCCCACCCCTGTTCTATAGACTGGCTGTGCTTTGACAAGCTGTATCCTCAGCTTGGAACGACTCTTCCTTCCTTCTTTCTCCCCAGTCCAGTGATGGCGAACCTTTTGAGCTCGGCGTGTCAGCATTTTGAAAAACCCTAACTTAACTCTGGTGCCGTGTCACATATAGAAATTTTTTGATATTTGCAACCACAGTAAAACAAAGACTTATATTTTTGATATTTATTTTATATATTTAAATGCCATTTAACAAAGAAAAATCAACCAAAAAAATGAGTTCGCATGTCACCTCTGACACGTGTGTCATAGGTTCGCCATCACTGCAGTCCCTACCAACCTTCCTCCCTAACTAACTCCACCCAAGGAGTGCATCTTCTGGAGAGCCTTTCCTGGTGGCCCCTGCCTCTCCAGCCTTGGTCAGTTTGATGGTGTTCTTCTGTGAAGCTGTCAACTGGCTGAATTATTTTTATATGATTTCTTGTCTCTCTGTCCTGTGTAAAACCAAAGCCTCAGCCTTTTACTTCTATCCCTGATGCCTGTGCATGGCATATTATAGTTGCTAACATTTATTTTGAGTGGATGATTAATGGATGGGTAAATGGCATAGACTATTTTTAAGAGGAAGGAATGTAGTAAGATTCTCAGTGGAACAAATCCAGTGATGTGGCTGGACTCTGTGGTTTGCCAAGAGACTAGAAATTCATTCATTAATTAAGCAATTTTGGTTTGAGCACCTGTTATATGCCTCTCACTGTCTGGTCTCTTAGGAAATGTCAGTGTACAAAGCAAAGACTCCCACCTTGTAGAGTACTTATTCTGCCTACATGCTAACAAAGTCAAGGGAGGATGACAATAAACATAATACATAAGTCAATTACATAGTATATAGAGTGAGGAAAAGTGAAGAGATCAGGGTGGCTGGAGCAGAGTTATTGAAGGAAAAAAAATAGTTTGCGGGGGCTTAGAGAGGTAGGCAGGAGTGGGCATTGTTGCAAAGACAGATGTCATAGGGTCTTATGTGCCATTGAATGATGGTGGCTTTGGGTGTAAGAGATGGGGAGCCATTGGAGAGATTTTGTCATAGAAGAGGCATGATCTGTCTTGGGTTTTAAAAGGAACACTCTTGCTGTGTTGACAACAGACTGTGAAGGGCAGGGGTAAGCCAGGGGATCAGTTAGGCTTTCCTGCTTCCAAGTAAGAGATGAGGGTGTTTTGGATGAGGGTGATATCCGAGAAAGGGGTGTGAAGTGGTTAAATTCTAGGCATATTTTGAAGGTAAAGCCAATAGATTTTGCTGACAGATTTAAGGGAGGGAGGCATCGGAGAGAGAGAAAAGTTAAGGATAATTCCAAGAGTTTAGGCCTGAGCAACTGGAAGGATGGAGTTGCCATAAACTCAGAGTGGAGATCTGTGAGTGAAGTAAGTTTTTTCTCACTTTTGGCTGTGGGTGTGAGGATGAGTCGAGGGTATTAGAAGCTCAGTTTTGGGCATGTTAAATAAATGATCCTCATTAGACATTGAAGAGGCAATGTCAAGTCAGTGATTGGATATTTGAGTCTGGAGTTTGGGAAAGAGGGCTGGGGTGGAAATACACTGATAATTGGGAGCTGGCTGCCTGTGGATGGTATTTAAAATCAAGAGAATAATACATGTGATCACTAAGGGTCACCTGACTGTATATCTAGAATTAAAAGAACTGAATCCTGGGGACTCGCTAACATGAAGAGGTCAGGAAAAGGACACGGAGAAGGAGCAGCCAGGGAGGTAGGAAAACCCAGAGCGTGGTATCCTAGAAACGATGGGGAGCCTATGAGAGAGGATGAGCAAGTGTGTGAGTGCAGCTTTCAAATTAGATGAGGCCTGATCATTGAGCCTGGGATTTAGTAACATGTAAGTCACAGGTCACCTTGGTGAGAGTAGGTTTAAGAGAGAATAGGATAAGCAGAACTGGAGACAGCAGATGGCTGAAGAAAGCAATGGGTTTTTGTTTTTTTTAGATCCTTGAGGATAAAGAAGAACTAAAGTAAAAGATCATCCCTCTCCCCATCTTATTAGTAAATTGTTACTAAGCATTTCACAATAAATATCTCATCGCATATATATGATTACAGTTTGGGGAAAAAACCAAGGGCAAATGAAACTTTTCATCCTTCTTTCCTTCCTTCTCTCCCTCCTCCCTTCCTTCCTTTTTTTTTTTTTAAGGGAAAAAAAATCCATAAGGTAATGTTTTTACTGCAAACATGAGTAAACTGTTAAAGCCAAAGACCTACTGATTCACTTCCTTCATGAATTCGTCTGGTTCATTTTATTCCCTTGTCACTTTTTTCTCTTGATGGCTTTTCTCCACTTCTAAATTGAAATTTAATTCCACACCCGTGACACAATTATTTCTGTAAGTTTGGCCCAGTTTCCTAACCCAGAGACATTTTCCTCTTCCGTGAGTGCTGTAATTTTTTTTTTAAGTAGTTCATTGTCCTCTTAGGTTTTATTTAGGAACAGATTTCTTTCTTATTCCTTTTTAAAATTATTGCCGAACGGCAGGAGAGGGGAGCCAGTAATGATAAGAAAGAAAGAATGCTTCCCTTCCTTCGAATTGCTCAGATTTCATTCTAATCATACAATACTGTCAGGTTCATTCTTGTGGGTTAGTCAGTCTGTCTCGGCCCTTTATAGAAGAGGACCCAGGGACCTCCATGCCATATTAGTACCCGGGAAGGAAAATGCCTCCGCCTAGAACTACACTTTCCTGATCCTGCATTTCTGTCTTTCAAGATTCCAATCCAGTGTGGCTCTCTCTGCGGCGCCTCCTCTGCTTCTCCAGCTCTAGGTATTGCTTTCCTCTGAATCACTGCTACCTGCTGCCCATAGCCCTTACTTTTGTTGTTTACTGGAAGGATGTGTGTGTGTGTGGGGGGGGGGGTTGTATAATGTGATGGTTAAAAGCACAGCCTCTGCAGACCTGTAGAACTGCATTCCAGACCCAGCCTTCCTATGAGCTTTGTGATTTTAAGCAAATGACTTAATCTTTGTGTGCCTTTGTCTTTTCACCTGTTAAATGGGAGTAGTTCCTACCTCAAAGCAGAAAGGATTAGAGGGGCTAAGGCTCATAAAATTATTTACCAGAAAACTGGCAACTTGAATAAATGGAAACCTGAATATACAAAATACATAATCTACATCATATGGAATATACAAATATATATCATGATAAATATATATATATAATATGAACTAATCCCCTACCTTTATGGCAGATTGCTGGAAAGAAAGGGACAATGGCTGTGTTTCTTTCCAAATACTAATTCTTATCTATAGAAAGAACTCAGTAGTTATTAATGATGATGGATGGTGCTTAGGAAATAGGCAATGTTTGTTCATGGAAACTGTGGTATGTGTGTATTGCCTTGTTGCACATTGTAAGCGGTTTGAGGCCTTAGAAAATTTTCGAGACTAAAACTCTTATAATGTGCAGTCTGGGGAAGTGATGTTGCAACTTTGGTGGAATATAAAGTCAATAAGCTTTCCTTTTAGTTTTCTTAACACTCGTGACAATTGTTGGGGTTTTCCAACAATTACACAGCCCAGAATACAGAAATCTGCTTTAACTTGAACACAATCTATTGAATTCTGTATAACAGGAGAGGAGCTTAGATGACATTTACTTTTAAGCAAACTTTCATAAGCCATGTATTTTAATAATGTGAAAAATATTAGAAGATAAGAACGAAATAGGCTAAAACAAATAAATTACACTTTCTAGTGACAAATGCAATATAAGTTCATTTTAGAAACTAGAAAATTCCAGTAAGCAAAAAAGCAGTACAATTCACTACGGTGCCACTGTTTACACTCCCGTGTATATTGTTCTAGGCTCTTTCCGTAACTAACTATGCATATGTAATTTTCACACACAAACAGTATTTTACTGCATAGTCAGCTCCTTAAGCTGCTCTTTCCCATGTACTATACAATGAATGTTTTAAATATACTTCTGCATTATTTCACCCTCTCTTAGTTAACCAACTGTTTTTGTCTCTCGGATTGTACAATAATTATTTTTTCAGTGACAAACAGTATTCTGATGTACACCTGAACAGCTTGCCAGATTTAAAGACCAAAACGTTTCCTTGGACTGGCCAATATAAAATAGCTGGCATATTAATTTTAATTTACTTTTGTCCATTTTAAAAACATTTTCTTCCAGTTTGAGTGATTTATTTGCTGGTCATATATGGAGCTCCTGTGTGTGACTGAAAAGAAAGAGCGCAGTTCTCTGCCGCCTGTGTCTCAGATTTTATGCATCCAGGACAGCCTTTTCCTCGTTGGATCCACACTCGAGTTTTGCTCATGTCATCGGGAAACTGCTGCTCTGGGTCTTCACTCCGTGACTAGACTGAACTGTAGCTCAGGGTTAGCGACGTCGCCAGCAGGTCGGCAGTTACTGTTCTGCCATTTCAGTGGGAGACAGGCTGGAGCGTGTGGGTGGGGGGTGAGGAGAAGGAAGCCAGAGTTAGATATTTGTCAGACAGACTTAAGGGCACTGCCATTTCCATCTTTCATAGCTGTAGCAACTTGAGATCCCACACTTTCTTAGTCAAGACTTTATCAAATATTGCCTCCAGCTGCCCAGGGAAACATCTCTGAAGTCTTAACCACAAAAGTAGCATATTTCTATTTCATGCACCTAGAAATGACAACAATTCGCTGTTACATCATGTTAAGCAATATTAGGGTTACTTAATATGGTCATCCAATGTATAGGCCTTAGAACAAAAGGAATATTAGAGATGACTTAATCCTTCATTTTTGCAATAAATATCTGGTCAATACCCAGTATGTACCAGGCACTGTGTTAGAAGCTGCTGTTACAAAGAAAAGAGAGCAAGTCCTTATCTGCTCTTGGTGAGGCACACATATAAATACGATATCAACAGTGCTTTGCAGAACTTTGTTGCAATATGTAATGACCTATATTTAAGACGGTACAGGAATCCAGAGGAAGGAAATAGCAAAGGTGTTTATAGAGGAAGTAACTCTTTAGCAGGTTGATAAGTGAAGAAGCATTCCTGTGGGAGATGAGGATGTGAAAAGTGTCCTCACAAAGTGTGCAAAAGACAGAGTGATTTCTAGGAATTTCCAGCAAACAACAATTGCAATGTTCATTTAAAACAATTCTTAAGTTTAAAAATTTTTTTTTACTAATTTAATGTTTCCTTATTTCTCTATATTTATGGGGTTTTTTAAAACTTAATTGTTCCTTAGGAAATTAATAAATCATTTGATTCTAAAAGAGTAAATGAAATGGACATGGCTGAATAAGATGTTCTTATAACTACTTCCTATCTCAACGTTATACTTTGTTTTCTGCCTTAGATTTAATAGCTTAGCGATTATGACCACAGATTCACAGAGATAGAAAGATGGAACAAAGGAGGTATAGTTCAAATTATCTGCTAAGTTTCTCATGCTCTCAGTAATACTCCAAAATATAATCAAGGTCCCTGTGCATGTCTGTTGATCTTAGCATTGAAAAAGCCTTGAGCTGTACATTCTGAGATTTCAAACACAGTAGATTGATAGTGGAAAAGAACCAGAGGGTTTAGACTAAATAGATATGTTATAGGAAAGCCATAATGATCTTACTTAAATATTTTCCACATTTAATAAGGCATGTAGTATGGTTATGTTGCTGCCATGATTTTTTTTTGATAAATGAATTTGCATCAATGATAATTTTTTTAAATTTTCCATGGAATTCCACGTAATAATCAATGTGAATACTTGAAAAAGATAATTTATTGGACCCCAGAGTTGAATTAAACTTCCTCAAAGAATAATAATCCCTTTATTAATTTCGCGCTTATTTTGTAAACAAGGAGTTTTTTTACATTTAGGAAGCATAATAAACAAAAATCTGGAGAGTAATAAGTGGGTGAATTTCCCCACCCCGAGGAGAGGAGAAGGTGGTTGTGAGAAATTAGCAGGACTCGTGGGGGGAGGGGGCACAGTGAGGGAGTGGGGTGAAATGGGGAGAATGCAGTGACATTGATTGGGATGGGGAAGTCAGGAGGGGGGTGAGTAGAGGTGTTTGAGTTCTGTTTAGGAGGTATCATGTCTAATACACTTGTGAGAAACCCAGAGGAAGTATCAGTTGGACATGTAAGTCCAAAGCTAAGGAAAGGTCTGGGGTCCAGCTAAAATTACATTTGAGATGACCACACTGTGTTGGTCGTATGATTGAAAATACTGAAACTTTATTTGTAGTACATGTCCTTTGTTCCTCAGTGACTCCATCATTATGGCACATGCCTATTGTGAAAATGAATGCAATCCTCTTTGGTGATTCTTCTGTTGTTCTAAATGCCTTAGCATACTAGCCCAGACCATCCCTGCAGATTCATGCTAGGCCCCTCCCCAACCTGTACCCTTTCACATCCACCATGACAAATAACTTGTAATTTCCAGAAGGCACCTTGTTGTCCCTCCTCCATGATTTAGAAAATGCTTTTCCTGTGCCCTGGGAACACCCATCCCAGCCTTTCCTACCTTGCTCTCCGTGAGTCATTACCTACCTAAGATACAGCTCAAGTAGGTGTCACCTCCTCAAAGGAGCCTTCCCAGAGTCCAGGCTGTGCCCCTTCCATGTACTACCCTGAGCAACCTGTATTCATCCATCCGAGCACCGATTACACTGTCTTGTGGCTGCCAATCCGTCCTTCTGTCTCTTAGAAAACACTGCTCTTACACCCAGGCAAGAGGGGCCCTTCCCTCCTCACAACCACCTCGCCTGGGTCTTGTACTTGAAAGGCCTCTCTACTGGCCCTCAGGCTGAGCCCCTTCTCCATGAAGCAACAAGTCCAAGAAGCCAAGGGGATGTTCCCAGCTGGAGCCCAAGTGTTCCTTCCTGTGCCACACACCCTGTGGAACCAGGATCCCAAATTCCAGAATTCCCTGCCCCACATGACCCAAAGCCTACTTCGACGGCCTGGGCTTCTTTCCCAAGTTTATCCTCCTGAGGGAGAACCATGCCCCAGAGACTACACTGTTGGGCATGAAGGATGGGGAGCGATGTCTGCGGGGTGTCTATACATGTGCATGGGACAGGGCTGCTGCGGGGGAGAGAAGGTGCCGGGCCAGGGATCAGGAGCTAGCCCATGCTGTCCCAGACACTGAAGAGTCTGAGATTCCTAAATCCAAAGCTCTTCCCACGCAGGTTCCTTTGAGGAACTGAAAACAGTGACGCTGATGGGGGGCGGGGGAGGTGTGTGTGGGCAGCAGGTGCCCCCTTTAGCTGGTGAGTGAAGAGAAACCTCATAGCATACAGTCTGTGGGCTCCCATTTGTTCTCCTTCCTGGGTCCTGCCATTGTTGGGATGGGCCTTTCCCTAGTGCCAGTGCTTGAGGTTGAACCATGCCTTTCCCCCAGCACCCAGCACTCAGCACCCAGCACCCCGCACAGGACCTGCACATGCACAGAGGTTTGTTAAATGAAGGAATAATCCAGTCCTCCGTGGGTCCTCTGGCCTCGGGAGGAGCTGGGGGCAATTGGGCCCTCCACCGCTCCCTGCTTACTGATAGACCCATCCACTGATGGTCGGTGGAGGGAGCCCCTGCCCAGGGGGTGCAGCACTGCTGTGTGGGGTTCTACAAAGGTGCCCCACTAAAGGGCTAATGAGCCTGCACTCAGCTGCCAGGCCCTGAGCGTGCTGACACAAAAGGGCCTTTTTAATGCAGGGTCGAATCTGCCCTGCGGAGATATCTTTCTCTCATTTTCCACAGAGACGTGGGCTTTTGCTAAGTCAGAAGGGGTGTTTTAGGGCGAGTGGGGGCTTGTCATTCAAAGGTATGCTAAGCGTCCAGGGTTGTGGGAGGGTAGGAGGACATTTGGTTACCCGGCTCCAAATTCTCTGTTACTATTAAGTTCTTGAGATGCTTAAGCTATAAGCTTTCCAAGTGTCAGAATATTTTCAACTATTGCCTCCATACCTGCAGCTCCTCCTTCCCTCTTCCCCCCAAACACTCAGGAAACTATTGAACGGAGTCACATCTGTCCATGCCATTCCCAGCGCGCCCGGCCTCTCCCAATTAGCACCTGCTGCCTCCTCACAGATTGGTCCCTGGGTATCTGAAGCCATCACTGTTTCCAGACTCCTCTGCCTGCCTTCTGATCAGGTGAATTGAAATCGTGTGTAGCAGGGAGGGGTGCTGGGTGACAACCTTGAACCTTGACTCAGTCCCGTGTGTCCTGATGACAACTCCCGAGTAGGGCTCTCCACAGGGAAGCGGCAAGCCTGGCGGGAGGGAGCCTGGCATTCCAGGGAGACTTAGCGGTATTAGCTCCGGGGAAAAGGCGCATTCTTTTCCTGCGGCCTGCTAATAATCACAGTCGTGCTCCCTCCTTCCTGGATTTCTTTTCATTGGACTGCCTTGAGGAACCCGAGGTCTATCCTAGTCCTTGACGCTGAGAGAAGAGGGCGTGCTTGTTTGGTACTGAGCCATCCGCACAGCCGTGAGCTCAGACCGTCGGCCGGTGGCGTAAGATTTGAAATAGATCCTAAGGCTGAAGACTTGAAGTCCCCCCTCTTCCTATTTTCAAAACGATGGGAATTGAAATTGTTTCATAATAAGATTACGAGTTACTTCTGTGGACTTAATACACCACCTAACAAGAAGTCTTAGCCAGAGTGGACTGAGTCTCATCCGACAGATAAGTGAAAAGCCAGAACTATGTTTTCGCCTACAGGTAAGGCTACTTTGCAGACTGCAGGGCCGTGGATGTCCCTACGTAGGGTTGGAAGCTGCAGAGCAGCTCTTTCCAAGAGAAGCCCGATCTCATGTTGAAGTCTTCACCTTGTGGAGGCAGTGAACTCTGGCTCCATGGGGTTACCTCCTGGGGTCTTCTTACTTTGTTTTGTGTCTAATGCTGTGTTGCATTCTGATGGAGTGAAGGCTGCAGGTTGCCCCCAGAGTGTGTGGCCCGTTTCAGCCTCTTGTGCCATTCTAGAAGCAGTGAGCAGATGTAGGGCAAGGGCCATGTGTGAGCATCGCAGAAAACATTAGAGGAAGACCCTCCAAGGGAAAAGCTCTGGGTGGGGAGATTGCTGGCTGCTTTTATTTTTTTGTGTGATTTTCCGTGTTTACCCAATATTTCTATAATGGATTTGAGTTGCATTTATAATCATACTAGAGGCCTGGTGCATGAATTTGTGCATGAGTGGGGTCCCTCCACCTGGCCGGCGATTGGGGCCGATCAGAGCCGTCTCACCCAGTCCCTATCAGGGCCGATCGGGGCCGGTGGCAGGGGAGGGACCGAGGGAGGGCTCCAGGGCCTGTCTGGCCCCGTCTCGCCCCATCCCGACCAGCCAGACCCCAGCAGCAAGCTAACTTACCAGTCAGAGCATTTGCCCCCTGGTGGTCAGTGCACATCATAGTGACTGGTTGATTGACTGCTCAGTTGGACACTTAGCATATTAGGCTTTTATATATAGAGATTTTAAAAATATTTTAAGAGAGAATCCATTTGAAGAAACTGAGAGAAACTTGTGTTAAATGAAGTTAAAACAGGAAGGGAAGGAAAAGAAGGAGGAGAGAGGGAAGGAGAGGGAAAGAAGGAAGAAAAAACTCTCATGGAAGTATTTGGGATGCTGAATTGATCACTAGCCTCATTTTTCATCTTGTTTTCTCACTCTCGAAACTGGACATTCATTTATTATTCAATGCTAAAAGGGAGGAAGAAGAAAACATTTATTAAGCATTGACTTAACTTGTACGGACGGAGAATAATCCTTTCTGCCCTCAAGGCAGCTCATCTAAGTGTGGCAGACATACTCATACATACATTGATTCAACTTCCAGCTTTTCAGTCTGTCCACGTGCCAGGCACTGTGCTAGGTTCTGCAATCTACAGATAACTACAGAGAGGCTCCTGCCCTGACGGTGGCTGATAGTAGAGTGGAAAGAAAATAAATTTAAACTCATGATTACAGTATAGTCCGTAAGTGTACAATAGGAGCAGGCACAGAGGAGCACAGAGGAGAGGCCCAGAGGCACTGAGCCCTGGCTTCGGAGAACTAAGGGTGGATTCACAGAAGGAAGTGATGCCTGAGCAGCATCTTGCTGGACAAGGATAGCCAGGGAGAGAGGGCAGTGGCTGTCAGGCGCTGGAGCTAATACAAGAGCAGGAGGCAGGCAGGAGAGTGCCTGGGCTTCTGGGAACTGTAAGGCATCCCGTAGGGCTGCCGCCTGTGGGGGGCGGGCAGCCAGCTGAAAGGAGTCCGCGAGGCCAGGTCGTGGGAGGTCGTGTACAGGCTGTGCTGAAGACTGAGTTCCTCCTGAAGCAGCGGGAAGTCACGGCAGGGTTGTCAAGGAGATTAGCATTATAGAACCGTCCCTTTAGCAGTACAGGCAGACACTTCAGGAGGCAGAGGCAGTAATCTGGGCTAGAAACTAAGTCTCAGCTAAGAGAGCAACGGGGAAAATGCTGAGAAAGAGCCAGAATCAAAGAACATCAAGGAGATGGATGAAAAGAACTTGGAGGGGCTGTGGGATGGGGCTTGAAGGAGGAGTCGGGATGGCCCACGTCGGGATTCCTGGCTTGGACAACTAGGTGGATGATGGTAGCATTCTCTGAGCGGGTGGAATATGAGGAACTGCAGTTGGAGCATATAGAACTTATAGTGCCCATAAGACACTGTCGGAACCCTAAGAGTGATTGAGAATGTTGACCGAGGGTTCAAGGAAGAGACCTGGACTCAAGAGTTATTTGGACCCTGGCCGGTTTGGCTCAGTGGGATAGAGTGTCAGCCCGCAGACCAAAGGGTCCTGGGTTTGATTCAGGACAAGGGCATGTACCTTGGTTGTGGGAGGCAATCAGTCGATGTGTCTCTCTCACATCGATGTTTCTCTCTCCCTGTCTCTCTCCCTCCCTTCACTCGCTCTAAAAATCAATGGGAAAATATCCTTGAGTGAAGATTAACAAAACAAACAAAAAAAGAGTTATTTGGGAGTTATTACAGGAGGCTGCAGTTGAGCCCATTGGTGATGGAAGAGATTATTCAGAAGGCGCGAGAAGAATACAGAAGACCATGAGGAACATGAATATGTAAGAGGCGGCTGAGAAAAGGGAGCCTAGCCTGCCAAAGAGACCCAGAGGTGTTCAGAGAGGTAGGGCAAAGCCAGGGACGTCAGGAAAGAAGAACCAGGTGTGTACGGAATCCTTGCCCATGCTCACTGTCAAGTCTGCCACCCACGGAAGAAAGGGCAGATGACAAGTGGCCAAAATGCCCAGGCCACCTGGGTGTGTCTCCAACAAGTTTCTCTGGACATAAACCTCTACCGAGGTCTCATTCCAGAACACCTGGTAATACAAGTTTCTTGTTGCTTAACTGAGAACATTACCTCCCCAGACAGAATCAGGCTTCCATTTGTAAAGAGCATGAGGAAAGGGTTTGCGGGTAGGCAGATGACAGAGTTGGCCATGTGGGGTAGCCAAGGGAAGGGGGACTGTCAGGGAAGGAGGACTGGTCATTGTCAGCCCAGTGCCCTACTGTGTGCAGGGTACTCCCAGGTCAGTGCTTCAGAGACGTCCAGGAAGATAATGAATGAAACTGTGTTGCCAAAGCAACAGGGAGTCTGCCTGTGAACCTGGAGGTGGTTTGGGGGGAGGCCAGATTGCTGTGCGTGTCCAAAAGAGAATGGGGGGGGGGGGAAGGCAGGGAGGGGACACTAGTCTTTGGAGGATTTGACCCTGAGTGTGAGGAGTGAGCCAGGGTTGCAGCCAGAGGGCAACGTCGGGGTGAGGGAGGTGTCAGGAGGAAGGGCCTCAGGAAGGGGTTGACAGGCTCATGTTCTCAAGGTGAAGTGTCAGATGAGAGCAAGAGGGTGACAATCCAGGTACAATGATACGTGATGGAGAGCGGGCTCTGGGCAGGTATGTGTTGTAGAAAAGGAGAAGTGAGGATGGGAAATGGTGCTCATGAGTTCTCCGATCGAAAAGGCAGCAAGTGAAGGGACCATTCTTCCTTCTCTGAAGCAGGAGGCAAGACGTAGAGATTGTCAGGTAGGGACTTAGGGAAATAAGCAAATAAGGCCTAAAACAGCAGTGCTGACAGACTGGCTAAGAGCCCCACTGTGGATGCGGACAGCCCATGCACTCACACCCTGGTCTGCCACTCACTAGCCATGTCACTGTGGGCAAGTTATGCAACCTCTCTGTGCCTTCATTTTCTCATCTATAAAATGAGGATAATAACAGAACCTGTTACGTGGAGTTATTGGGAGAATTAAATGAGTTAATTCGTGTAGAACTTACAACAGTGCCTAGCACAAAGAAGTGCTCCATAAGCCATAATAATTACCATTAAAAAGTGAGGGCAAATGCAGTCTGGGGTCATGTAAACATCCAGGTGTAAGTGGTTGACGGAGGGTTACGAAAGCACAGCCAGGAATGCACTGTGTTCCTCCCGGATGGAAGGAATCAAGGATGTCCTGAGAGAGCAGACACAGGGTCACAGAGAGGCCGGTTCACGTTGAACAAACACTGTGGGCACAGGCCGGGGCCATCGAGAACCCTCCATGCTGTGGAGGAGTGTGCTCTCCTGGGGCTTGAGAGGGGCACGAGGGCAGCCACAGTGTGCAGAAGTCAGAAGTCTCCTCCCCTCAGTGAGGGAGGACGGGCGGGCTCCTGCAGGGGAGCAGTGAGCCAGGCTGGGCAGGGCGGTGAATGCTCCGTGCTCCGTAGGACGGGAAGATGGGAAGCAGAGCAGCGAGGGATCTGCTCTGTCTCACAGTGCTCTTGCCGGTGAGGGTAGCTGATGATGATGATCATGATGGTGATGCTAAATCTATGGAGTGTATGCCAGGGACACTGTAAAGACTCTACATATTGCTCACTCCTCACAACTACCCTGTGAGAGGGGTCCTGTTATTTTCACCATTTCTCAGATGAGCAACAAGGACACACAGATTAAGTGACTTGAGGAGGCCACACAGCTGGTGAAGCAGGGAGGTCTGACTGTGGAGCCAGCCGGTGACCACCACATTGTCACCTCCTCTCCCATAGGGCGTGGCTCAGAGGAGAGGGAGACAGGTGGAGGGGTGATGATCTCAGCAAAGCCTGTGGCATATTTTCTGTCTTAGTCAAGGAGAGTTTGGCTGTCAGGATAGATCGCCTGCAAAGAGCTCTAGTGAATGGTGGATGTGCCTCAGTTTTCTCATCTGTAAAATGAGCTTAATAACAGAAACCTGTTACTTGGAGTTATTGGGAGAATAACTGTCAAAGACTCGCCCATTATTCCCTGTGCCTGTGTTCTGGCTTCTCTTGTAAGCGCCTCTACAACAGGGGTCATCTGATTGATTGTTGTTTCCCCGAAGCACCGTCCACAGAGGAGTGCTGAACAGACACTCAGTGAGTGAACACCCTTCTGGGTGAGAATATATCATAAGTCAGAGGTTCTCAACCTGTGGGTCGCGATCCCTTTGGGGGTTGAACGACCCTTTCACAGGGGTCACCTAAGACCATCGGAAAACACATATATAATTACATATTGTTTTTGTGATTAATCACTATGCTTTAATTACGTTCAATTTGTAACAATGAAAATACATCCTGCATATCAAATATTTACATTACAATTCATAACAGTAGCAAAATTACAGTTATGAAAATAACTGCGAAAATAATTTCATGGTTGGGGGTCACCACAACATGAGGAACTGTATTAAAGGGTCGCGGCATTAGGAAGGTTGAGAACCACTGCCGTAAGCGGTCATCTCATTACTGTTTTCGCTCTATCCAGCAGCCCTCCCAGAACCCAGCTGCCAGCGAGGGCATATGGCTAGACCCACAGGGCTGGAAGTTGTCAGGCAGTAGTACCATCTCTGTTTATCTGTCTGGAAACACACTGTACGCATTATATAGGGGCTTGTGCATCTTCCTGCCCTCTGAAAAATTCTTACAGTTCTTAGAGTTACTCTTCTGTGACTCCACCTGACATGGCAAGTCCAAGGCCCAGCGCCTCCGGACCCACCCAGTCCCTGTGTGCAGACGAGTTCTCAAGTGGATAATCATTGCTGTAGGTTGGGTCACTTGTCCCTCCTCGGTTCATTTCGAGGCTGAGATGGGTGTGGTGAGGGGCACCGCCTGGGCAGGGAGACAGCTGCTGTCCCAGTGCCCATGTCCTCCGTGGTTAGTGAAGCTGGAGATCTTGGCTGTAACCCCTTCTTCCCTCAGACCCAGTCAGAGTCCAGGTTCTGAGGACTCCCTCCTCTCAGTGTCCAGCTTGATCTTGGTGGCCAGGTTCTCAACACCATGAGCCCTGCAGCAGTGGCTAGATTCTCCCTGTAGAGCCGGTCTTCCCTTCCTGTTTCATCTTGTCTCCTGTGAAGACTCTTATTGGTCTACTTACTTCTCCAAAGCCTTCAGCAGATGCTCCCTAGTTCGTCATATCCATAGTTGGCTCCCAGGCCATTGAGCCTGGGACTGATCACTGTCTCCAACTTGATTTCCCATATTGAGTGAGAATACTCTTCCTCTCCCACCAGGTGTGCCTTTCCCAGTCACACCAGTCACTTCCTCCTACCCTCTTGGTCCTCCCTTCACCCTGACATCTCACCCACCCCATAGGCCTCCTTGCTCTAGACCTCCGTCACTGCCCTCTCCTCTGAACGACCCCTTTGAGTCCTGATTCTCCCATTAAATTGCTGGTTTGTGGAAAGCAGCTCTCTGCTGGGTATTTCTTAAATCTGTACAGAGCCAAGCACATATTAAACACTTGGGTAACTTAATAACAGTGATTAATCACTGACTTATGATCTCTTGGCCTTAGTTTTTTTAAAACTTTTAAAATTTGTTTTGAATTTTTTAGAACATTCCATGTAAGCCCTCTGACTATGATAAGTGAATACTTGTTAGAGGCAAAGCCAAGCAAAAGGTATTAACTCCTAATCCTGTTAAAGACTTTCCCATTATTCCCTGTGCCTGTCTCCTGACTTCTCTTTTAAGCACCAGGAGCAAAACCTAATAGATTTTGGTTATTTACATCTGAGTCTAAACATTGTTTTACCAGTCATTGACTGGCTTTAATTTGTGTATGGTTTACATAGCTATTATTGTGATAATTGAATAGTTCCTGAGGTATGTACTCTTGGCAGGAAAAAAAAGAGGAAAATAGCTGAGCAATATAATGTGGACAGAGAGCATAATCTGGTAAATTGAAAACAATAAAAAATTTTACAGTGCAGTAAAAATATCATATTGTGAAGGCTACATGATGTCAAATGTCTGGCAAAATCTGGGGAAGAAAAAATATTAAGCATTAAATAGAGGCAGAGTTCCACTTTGTGAGATCTTAGTGAGTATCCTCGATGTCCCTGGGAAGGGATGAAAAAGTAATTGTGTTTATTAAGTCTTCATGGATTCTCTCCCACATGCCCAATGGAAGGCCATGTCTCACAACCATGTGTGTGTGTTTTCTCTGTTGACTCAGCTTTCTTCCGCCACCTTCTAACACCACCACCAAATACACTCCAACACATGCTATGACTTTGTGCATTGTTTTAATTTAAATTTTTTATTGTTTAAAGTATTACGTGAGTCTCCTTTTTCCCCCATTGACCTCTCCCCCGCCACCCCTGCCCCCAAGCACAAGCCCTCACCCCCCTACTATCTGTGTCCATTGGTTTTGCTCAAATGCATGCATTCAAGTCCTTTGGTTGATCTCTTACCTCCTCTTCCCCCGCCTTCCCTCATAGGTGGTACAGTCTGTTCGATGCTTCTTTATCTCTGGATCTATTTTTGTTCATCAGTTTATGTTGTTCATTAAATTCCACAAATGAGTGAGATCATGTGATACTTATCTTTCTCTGACTGGCTTAGCATAATTCTCTCCAGGTCCACCCATGCTGTTGCAAATGGTAAGAATTCTTTCTTTTTTACAGCAGCATAGTATTCCATTGTGTAGATGTACCACAGTTTTCTAATCCACTCGTCTGCTGATGGGCACTTAGGCTGTTTCCAAATCTTAGCTATTGTAAATTGTGCTGCTATGAACATAGGGGTGCATATATCCTTTCTGATTGGTGTTTCTGATTTCTTGGGATACATTCCTAGAAGTGAGATTACTGGGTCAAATGGGAATTCCATTTTTAATTGACTTTGTGCATTTAACATGAAAATCAGGGCAGGAGAAGATTATGCGATAATGGTGTTTTCAGGAAAGGCGGTGAGTTACACTGGACTGAACGCAGCGTGTCCCTCCTAGTTGTTTACATGGCTGCTTTCTTCTGTCTGATGTTTGCAGGGAAGGCTTGGTTTGAAAAGACTTAGGAATTCTTTCAGCACAACGTTTGTTGGGAAAATGAATTACAAGTAGTTCATTTCATGCTGTGCCCTTTGCCATTGCCGTTTATAGCTATTCTGTTTATTCACTCTGTGAGAAACATTCTGCAGGTTGATGAATGTGTTTTATGAGACAATATAAGAGCCCTGCAATTTGTTTTGATTGGTCTCCCTTTGGATTCACAGCTAGCAGGTGCCATCATTTGGAACTTGTTTGGGCAGTAGCTTGGTTATATAGATATTAGATACATGAAATGAAACATTTGTAAATTAATTTCATCAGTAAGAATAGAGGAGCTTTACGTTGACTACAAGAGCACCATAATTCTCTTTTTATAGCTTCTGAGCAAACAAATGTGTAACTGACCATGTGTCTGAACATATGTGTGTATAGATGTCCTCCGCCGAGCAAATACTTAACGTGAGGATTTTCTGCATTTCATTGAGAGTCTCTGCAGGTATTTTAAGGAAATAAACCTAAGCCTATGCTTTTTTAACACAACGGAAATGTTTTCTGGTCTGAAAAATATAGGCATTTTACTTTGGAAACTACGTCAAGGATGTCTTCCCTTTGGTTTATTTTTGCTGCTTCTATTTCAGCCTTGGAAAATAAGCCATCCCGTTTTCAAGCCTTAGATTTTTCCTGCTGTTCTGTGCCGGACCCTGGGAGGACTGCATAATCCTCACTCCCCGGCAAACTGTTCACAAGGCTGCCGCTTTCCTAAGAATGGCTTTCCAGGTTTTCACGAATCCATGTACATTTTCACAAACGTGTTGTTATTTAGGCAGAGGATGGGACAGGGACTTATGTTCATAGATGGAATGTGCAATCCAGAGTGTGTAATCTCTTAAGTAGCATCCTAAACCTTGGGCTGCCTCTGGGTAAATCCTTACAGGGCAAGAGCCATGATCTCAGAGCACACCATGAACATGTGTAAGACTCCTGCACGCCGCTGGGTCTCTTTCAGCAAGCAGCCAGGCAGTGGCCCTCATCCTCTCATCTCAACCTGGTGTCCTGGGAAAGTCCTGCCCAGTGTCCCTCATAAGTAAAGTTTTCCATGACTCCCACTGGCTGACTTGGGCAGTTTCTCCTCCAAGAACCCAGAGTAAAACACATGTCAGGTTGTATTGTAGCTGTCTCCACATCTGTCCCCTGTTGACGTGACTTTTTATTTTCAATAACAGTTTATATTCAGTGTTATTTTGTGTTAGTTTCAGGTGTACAGCATCGTGGCTAGACAGTCATTTACAAAATGTTCTCCCCAGTATTTCCAGTACCCACTTGGCACCATCCATAGTTATTACAATATTATTGCCTGGGGTGATGAACACAATACAATATATAGATGACATATTATAGAACTGTACACAAATGAAACCTATATAATTTTATTAACTAATGTCACCCCCATGCATTTAATTAAGAATAACAATATTATTGACTATATTCCCTAGGCTGTACTTTATATCCTGTGACTATTCTGTAACTACCCATTCATACTTCTTAATCCCTTTGATGTGACTTCTTTGAAGACTAGGAACTGTTTTGCCTTTTTGGCTCCAGGACCTTTGCCTGACATGCAATGCTCAATACGTGTTTGTTGAATGAATGAAAGAGTGAATGAATTTGCTGGCAGATAATGAAAATGAACTCAGGAGAGCATAATTTAGCCATATTTGATTCACATTCAGCTCTGACCAAGGCCAAATCATTTTTTAATTGCTTAATTGCTTTCTTTATTGGGAAATGTTCTAGGAAACGTTGCCATGTGTAGCCTGAATGGCATGAACATTTGAATATGGCTATCTTGTGGACGATCAATTCCCGGAGGGCAAGTTGCACTCACAATGATCAAATAATTAATGAGTCTCCTCCTCATTTCAAGGAGGATCTGAGGTGAGACTCTACCCAAGAAACTTGGCAATGGCACCAAACCAGAAGCATTGCCTAATGGAGTCAGCAAAATTCATGGTAGGAGAGAAGTGGATGAGAGGCCAAGGTCACAGAGTTGGTAGCAGAGTTGGACATAAAGCCCAAACCTTCAGAGGCCCATTCCGTGTTCTTCCCGTGAGTGCTGGTTGCTCTGCTTCATCAGTGTTTAATGAAGTGTTGTTGTTTTTTATGGGAAGACCAGCAAGGACTCATGGCTAGTGTCCCTCACCTCTTGCATCTATAGGTTGGCCTACTTACTTGGGCAATTAGGTAATTAGCCATTGCCCTCTCATTTGGCCTTGCATGAGGAGCAGACTCATCTGTGGCAAATTAAAAATACTAACTTCTATGGCACTAGCTGGCCATAGAAGGAATTCGAGGTTAAAAGGGTTGTTGCTGAGCAACTCAAATATGGCCCCCAGGTGCAATATATCTAAAAGTTTTGGTAACTATCTAGTTTTTAAAATCTCCCCCTACCATCTTGTAAATTCAGAAATGCCCCCTAGGTTGAGACTCACTGATGTAGAACACGTTTTGCAGGAAATAGTTATGTGAATTAGTATGGTTGGCTAACCTTTCGATTGCATTTACAAATTGAAAAAATGCACTGCAATATTTATTAGACAATCTTTCAATTTTTTTGTCAGATAACTAGGAGAGAGTGTGTGGTACCGGGAAAGAGTCAGACTATGCTCAGATCTCAACCTTGCCACCTCCAACTTGACCCCAGGCATATTATCCCAAGGCATAGCCTCACCCCGACACTTAATGAAGAGGCTGCAGTAGACCCTCGCTACTCTGTAGTCATCTATTTAAGCTCTCCGAAAATCCCCAGTCACAAAAATAGAAATGTTTGCACCAGCTCCTAACCTACCTCCCAATCCACATTTCCTTTGAGACTCATGTTTCTCATGTATATCATTTAGCTCATATCTGCTTTTCCACTTTCATTACCATCTTATATCTCATTCTACGGCTCATTGTTGGCCTGTTGGTCCTCAGAGCCATTCCTTACTCTTCTGTTCTGTATCGCAGGGCAGTCACCCCTTATAGGATGCATTTCTCAGGCTCCCGTGTCAGAAGGAAGCCATGGGGTAGAGGGGGTGAGGGAGAATCCAGGTGTTGTCCCCACTCTCTCTGTCTTGGGTGGTGTCTCCAACAATGACTGTCTTCTCCATGCCTCCAAACATACCCCTCCTTCTGTAGTCTTAACTTCCACCAGTCAACCCTCTCCAAGATTTTCTGGACCCAAGAGATACCTTCAGCTTTTTCTTTCTTTCTCAATTACAGTGGACATTCAATATTATTTTATCAGCCCCTCCTCTTGGTGTGCCTCTAGATCGTGGCTTCCTGCTGATGTTAACCTCTGCATTGCGTCACCATCTCTTGCTTAGCTTTTCAGCTCACCCATCACTCTTATAACTAATTCCATGTATTAAATTCCCTCTAACACACCCAGAATGGTATCTGTTATCCCCACTGGACCCTGACATCTCTTTTGAAGTGACAAAACATCTTTATTGCCTTTACTGGTCAGAGTAGCTTAGATGATACCACGCCTGTGAAGCATGCTGAAAATACTAATTTCCCAAGACCCACCACGCAGAGGTGGTGATTTAGTTGTTTTTGGTGCATGGCCCAGCATTGGTATAGAAAACAGCAAAGCCAGGCTGGGTGCTGGGAGATCCCCTCTGTTCACTTGCCAACTAAGGGCTTCACTTCTACAAACTAGCCTCACAGCAAGAGCCTTGGCAAAATTTAAAATGTCTACATCCCATGGATACTATAGGACAGTCCATTATAAGTGTCAAAACAGCACAAGCTAAAATGGAACAATGTCAAGGGATCACTTGCAGAATTAAATGAGATCATGTATTTGATAGCATCTCACACATAGTTGTTACTTAATAAATGATAGTATCTCCCCTTCCCTCAAATTTAATGAAAGCATAGAAATGTAGAAAGTTAGGAAATACTGTTCATTATTTCTTTCTGAAGCTAACAGAATCCAGATACTAAATACCAGAAAGAATAGATAAGCAATAAAACATTTAAAAAAAAATTCCTTTCTTGGCATATATTAATGTTAGCTGAGCTGGTGTCTCAACAGTCTAACCTTATGACACCATAAGTTGGCTCTCTTTAATGTTAAAAATAATTTAAGAAAATAAGTTCATACTGGGAGTCTCGTGTTAGGTTACATAGAAATACATTTCCCAAGGAGACCTGAGTCTTATGGTTATGCCCTTACTTGGCCACTAGGATTTCTGCATTCCAGGCACTTGCCAGAGACTATAACTCTCAGTGTTCTCCCACCCAACTCTTATCAAAAGTTGGTTATGAGAAAAAATATTCATGAAAGACTGCCTGAAGGCTATGAATTCTATTCATTTCTCATCTAGATTGCCTAAATATTATTTGTGGCTTAAGTCAACTCATCAGATCTCTATGCAATAACTTCTTTTCAGTTTCCCTTTACAGGGCAGTATTAATGGAAAAAAAGACATATATCCTTATGGAATTTTTTAACTGTTAAAAGGGAATTGTTTTCATAGGTTTCTAGACAGAGAAAACCAGTACGTTACCAATGCAGGAACATCAGACTAGCTTGAAACTACTCATCTGTAAGCTAAGAAGCAAAAAGACAGCAATACCATATTAATAGAGAGATAAAAGGAAAGGACTATGAGCCAAGAATCCTGTACTGGCCAAGAGATCTAGTTATATATGAGAAAAAAAAAGAAAGACATTGTACTAACATTGCACATGGACATGGAGTGACTCAGAGTGGACCACCCATGTGCTGGACCATCCATGTTCTAAGAAAACTATTGAGAAGTGTTCCAACCAAATGAAAATTGAATCAGAACAAAGGTGTCAGGGTAGGGGAAGATGAAGAGCCAAAGAAACAATGATGAGCAAAGAACCTTATAAAACTTATGGTCAAATGGTGGTAATGTGACTGTGAACTATAAATTGTTCATTAAGATTTCTTGAAACAGCAGAGTCATGTCAACTCAGAGGAGCTATTTCGAAGTTTGGAGAGGAGCAGCCAGTGAGAGTAAAAATATTTTAATTATTTTCTCTTGTGAACAAGAAGAGCGAAGAGATGGCAGGGGTTGGGCTCCCTGGACGTAAGCACTGGGATAGATTTTTGAGTGCAAATGTTTATTAGGGGTTAACACCTATATTTTGAGTTGACTGTGTCCCCAAAATGATATGTTGAAGTCCTAATCCCCCACCTGTGAAACATGACTTTATTTGGAAATAGTCTTTGTAGATGTAATCAAGTTAGGATGAGGTCATTAAGGTGGGTCCTAATCTCATATGACTGATGTCCTTATACAAAAAGGAGAAAGTCATTTGAAGACAGAGACACACCAGGAGAACTTAGTGTAACAACAGAAACAAAGATAGGAGTAACATTGCCACAAGCTAAGGAATGCCACCAACAGAAGCTAGAAAGAGGCAAAGAAGGACTCTATGCAGAGGTTGAGGAGGAACATGGTTTTGGACTTCCAGCCCCAGAACTGTGAGGAAGTAACTTTCTGTCATTTTTTTAAGCCACAGAGTTTGGAGGCTAATGAGCTTAAACCTGTGAAAGGAGGAGGCAGGAAGCATGGTTGGGCAAGCTGAGGGAGAAGGCAAACTCCCGTGCGGGACCCACAAATCTGGGGCCAGCTTGGTGGGGAGCTGCCCCATCATACAGTCACAGCATGTGGGCTGCCCCAGGGAGGCTGCGACCTGGGTGAGGTGGCTCTCAGCAGAGGCAGACCCTGAAGGAGCTGAGAGCTGGAGGTGTCTGCGGGCCTTGTCCTCAGCAGTGAGCATCCTCCCCTCCTGGAAGGGCGATCTGGGTGGCGAGTCCTCCTGCTACTGCTGTAAGCCGAGGGGAAAATGTCTGGGTTGTGGGGATGGCAGTCATTTTATTTAATATAAAAAATATAGTTTTTTTAATGATTCAAAAATAGATAACGGAGCAAGTATTTTAGAATACAATTTTTTAATTACTAGGAAGAAAATAGAATTATAAATTGATTAATCCAGTAAAAAAAAAAGGAATGAATAAAAATAAATGCAGTAACAATAAATGTCATTATTTAATAGTAAACATATTATAGAAGCAAACCAAATACAATCTTATCATAATAGGTGTGAATTTGTTGAAGTGCCCTTTAAAATGACAAAGACTTTTAGATTGGCAGTAATAAAACAGAAATCCAGTTTTAAGGTATTTGTAAGGAACACAGCTAAAACAAAATGACAGCTGAACAGTTGAAGATAAAGAAATGGATATGCCAAGCATATACAAATAAAAGGAAAGCAAAAGTGAGGATATTAGCATCAACTAAATGGAACCCAAGACCGAAGTTATTAAATGAGAAAAGATACTTCTAAGGATAAAGAGTACAATTCATAAGGAGACTATACTATGCCTACCCTTAGTTATGTAAATTTTAGGCATAGTTATGTAAATTTTAAGGCAAAAACCAAAACGTAGAAATACAGGAGCTTAGGATAAAACCATAAATATATTAGAGAATTTTAATGTATTCTTCCATAATTTAACAAAGCATACAATGATATAGAGTGGTAATAATATTGTTTTTGTACCCGATAAATAGAAAATGTGCATTTTTCCCCTTATATCAATGGAACATTTATAAAAAGTCTATTTTTATGGCTATAGGAAAAAACTTAATGAATTTGGGGAGGAAAAAATTGTTTTATTCATTTTATTTTGTGATCCCAGTGGTAAAACAAGAAATGGACAATGAAAGGATAATAATTAAACTGTAAACATTTGAAATTATGAAACTCTTTTTTAGATGATTTCTTGATCAAATTAGAGATCAAATCCAAAATGACAGGTTATCTGGAAGTTGATCAAACAGAACATTTCACATAAAAATTTATAGGGAAACTAGAGGCCCGGTGCACAAAATTCATGCACTAATAGGGTCCCTAGGCCTGGCCGGCAATCAGGGCTGATCAGTGGGGCAACCGGCAGGGTGATTAGGGGCCCCCCACTCACACCCACCTTGGCTGGCCTGGCGCCGCCCTCTCGCCGGCCCCTCCCCCCACTGCCGCAGGTCGCCTCCCTCTAGGGGGCAACCTTCAGGGCGATGGGAGGGGGCCTGCTGGCACCCACCTTGGCCAGCCCCGCCCCCTGCCGCTGCCACCACAGGTTGCCTCCCTCTGGGGCCTGTAGACTGGGGGCAGCTCCTGTGTTGAGCATCTGCCCCCTGGTGGTCAGTGCACATCAAGTAACCGGTTGTTCTGCCAGTTGTTCCGCCATTCAGTCAATTTGCATATTAGGCTTTTATTATATAGGATGGTTAATATAGTCAGACGTACTTTCTAACTTAAATGCTTTGGGTACTATACTTTTGAAAGAATGACAAAGAAACTAAGTATTGCACCTAAAAATTTATAAAATAAGCCAAAAGAAAGAAGATAATAATGACAGTAAAAGCTAAATTAATGGAAATGGCCACAAAACAAATAAAGAAAATCTGACTTTCATTAAAAATATATACATTATATACACAACCTTAAGAATATGTATATACAATGCATACAATACAAATATATATAATACATACACACACACACACACACACACACACACACATCAGAAATAATGGAAAATACATTACTTAGATCCCAAAAGGATTAAAAGAATTCAGTAAGAAAATGTTATGCACAACTTTACATAAGACAAGTTTTAAAATTTCAAGAAAATTGATTGTTTTCTAAAAAATGAGTAAATTACTAAAAGTCAATCCAAAGAGAGGTTATAAATTCCAAGAAATTAATAACTGTAAAAAAAATGTGAGTGCATATAAAAAGAGAAAGCCTTCCAACTTTATGAAAAGCACTAATGCCTAATACCAAAGCCTGATGAAGATGAGACAACAATCATGAAAATGCCCTTTTTAAAATGGTAGCAAATTAAATCCAAGTTAGTGTTTATTCTAGAAATACAAGGATGATTTTGCATTATGAAATCTCTGAGTGTTACATATTGACACGACAGAATAAAGAACATTGTATGATCAGTATATCAACTGATGCAGAAAACGCATTTGATATAATTTAATAGACATTCCTAATAAACATGAAGGTAAATTAGGATGTAGCAGAAAGAACCTACTCTGCTACCAAACAAACAAAAGCATCATGTTGGATGGTGACTCCTGCAGGAGTGCAGGATTATGTTATAGATGCCTGGTACTACTACTGTTACTCAACTGCTGTTACTCAGCATTGTTTGAGAAGGTGAGGGAATGCAATAAGAAAAGACATAGGAATAAGCTGTATAAATAGTGCAGGTGATGTGATTGAGATTCCAGTTAAAATCTTTTAAAACCCGGTAAGTGGGCTTGGTAACAGGACTGGGAAGAAAATAGATGAAGCGCAGTTGTTTTTCTTCTTTTGAGTTAATAACTGGTTAAAATGGAGAAGTCCTTATTAAAAGAGTGACAAACTAAAATATTTAGGAATGAATTTAGTAAGACATAAGACAAATCCAAAAAGTCAGATGGTAGTAAAAGATTATATATATATATTTCTTTTGAGTTTTGAATGAGAAAACTCAAAATTCCAAAAAGATAAATTCTAAATTAGTATATAAATTTAATATAACTAGAAGGGGTACAGATTGTCAGATCAATCAATATGATTTTAAAGTCCATCTAAAAATATAAATGTGAAAAGTTACTAAACTCAGAAGAGTTTACTATCAAAGTATACTATCATATTGCAGTATGATATTAGCTCAGGAATCAATGAGCAAATCTTTGGGACAGAGTAAAGAGTCCAGAAATAGATTGAAGTATCTAGGAAAAGGTGATATATGTTAAAAGTGGCATGCCTTTCCAGTAAGGAAAAGATAGATTATAAGGAAAAATGATGTTGGGGCAATTAGTTGCCTACCTGGGAGACGATGAGGTTAGGTTCCATTTGGAGTAAAGATCTAATGTTTAAAATGGAAAATATAGGAGAATACATGTATGACATCGGGTTGGGGGGAACTGTCCCAGTAAGATAGTAAATCCACAATCCATATAGGGAAAATTAGCATATTTGACTATGTAAATATTAAAAATGTCTACATGACAAGACAACATAAATAAAGCCAAAAGATTAACAGTAGCTTACAGTTTATATGGCAGAGTTGGTGTTTAATATACTGGGACATTGTGCAAATTGATTGTAAAAGGGAAAAAGATAAACAGCACAGTAGAAAATATGCGAAGGGCGTGCACTGGAAATCTAAATTACCAAGAAACCTGTGAAAAGGATCAGCCCCATTAGCAACAAGGGAATGAAAATTAAAACAACTGAGAAGCCATGATCTGCCCCTGAGGTTGGCAAACATTTAAAGGTGGCAGCCATCCAGTGCCAATACTGTGTCAATAAGCAGGTAATCTCCCCGCACCATTGAACTGATTGCTTCAGCCTTTTTACGGAGAGGAATGTAGCCGTGGACCTTCAAGTAGTTAATGTGTTTATCAAGTTGGATCCAACTTCCAGGACTTTTTCCCACAGAAATGAAAGTACTAGAACTTTAAAGATATTTGAATATGGCTGTTTGTTCCTGCTCTGGTTATGGTACCAAACCCGGAGACAGTCTGAATGTTCATCAGGAGGAAGTGGTTGATTGAATGATGGTATATCCATCTTGTGGAATATGTTACAGTTATTTAAAAATGAGACAGACACATAGATTTGAAAAAAAATTTTAAACATATTGGTAAGAGTAAGAAGAAAGAAGTGTGTGTGTGTGTGTGTGTGTGTGTGTACAAGCATAGGGAAGTTTTTGAAAGGGATATACAACAAACAGTTAATATAGGTTATCGCGGAGTGGGCAAATACAAGTGGGTCTTTACCATTCTTACTTTATACATCTCTGTGTTTTAAAATCGGTTCACATGAGTATGTTATCTCCTGTATAAAAACATTATTATACCAAGGGATGTTTGTTGAACTGTTGTTGGAGGTTGTGTCATCTAAATAACACTCATGAAAATCACAGTTGGTGTAGCACAGGGGTAATATTGAAAACTTGTTCACACTTCACATAGGGTCTCCTGCGGGAAGACCCCAGGAGAAATTGTTGCTCTAGCCTCAGTTCCCCCACACCTGTGGTTCACTTGAGCAACTGGTTTGCCTTTATCTTACAGTCATTGGGCATTTAGGTAACTGATCATTTCCTCATTTGCTGTGACCACTAGGAATCTCAGCGTGAAACTGGAGACTGTACTGAGTCACACGGCTTACGTTCCATGCATAGCCCGAACCGCTGGCTTCATCTGGTTCTCCCCACCTTTGTTTTCCCCTCACACACATTCCTTCCTTTAATTTAAACTTACCTATTGCATTGTATGTATCCCAGTAGCCACCTGTGGTCCTTTTGGAGGGATGAGGTGGAGATATGAAGAAAGTAATGACCAGTGATTTCTATTTTAACAGGAACCTGGGAAGGAAAACAGTCTCAACAATGAACAAGCTGCCCATCACCACCAACAACAGATGACTTGCCATTTCACTTACTAAGGTAAGGAAATATAGTCTCCATTTTTAATTCATTCCAACTGCCTCATTATAGAGCCCCTACCTCTTTTATTTTATACTTATTTACAAATATTCTAAATCATATATCTAGTTCATGACCTTTAACTTCGACATTATCAAATTTAAAATAAGCAGCAAGCAAATGGCAACAGGAAATTTTGTGAACATCAGTATGCCTAAAGGGGCAGAACCCAGATGCGGTCTCTGCTATTAACTATTGTGTGTGGTTAAATTTTTTAATAGCATTAGTATTTTCCTTATTCTTAAATGTGGCAGTGCTCAGTGCAGAATATGTGGACAGAGAACAGACTGACAGTTGTCAGAAGGGAGAGGGTAGGGGGCTGATGGAAGAGGTGAGGGATTAAGCAAGAAAAATAAAATTCATAGACAACAGTATGCTTATTACCAGAGGGAAGTGGCAATGGGGGGAGGTGGAAGAGGGTAAGGGGGGAATAAACGGTGATGGAAAGAGACATAACTTGGGGTGGTGAACACACAGTACAATATACAGATGATGTATTATAGAATTGTACCCCTTAAGCTCTATAATTTTATGAACCATTGTAACCCCAATAAACTCAATTTATAAAAAATAAATATACCATCTATAAAATGAAAACCCAAAGCATTCATAATCACATCATCTGGAGATAATCACCTGTATTTCTATGAATTTTTCTCCTTCCTTTTATGTATACACAGAGATATATATGATTATAATGTTTTTGGAAACAATGTTTTTAATCCATATTTACCTTGACTTCCATAATGATAAGCGATGCACTTAGCTGGTGCAGGAACATAGCAAGTCTAAGAACAAAGAGTAATTAACACTGTAACCATTTTAATAGCCACTTGCAGTTACTGGGACATCTTAAGCATCTCGTTTGTCTCTCCAACACGGTTGTCCTGGTTCATAGGTTTGTGTGACCTTCGTTAAGCATCACTCCACAGAAAAAAACACCTTTGAATCCAGGTGACATTTCATGACCTCCCTTTATTATTATCATCTGTTTTGTGCTGCTGAATGTAAATTGTTTTTTAAAAAAACACAAGTTGACCTACTTCTCTCCTCCGCTTCCCTACTGTCCAGTCAGGGTGATTTACAAAAGAATAAAACAGACCTTCTCATCATCTGTCCTTCATTCATGCCAATTAGTCAGCTCTTCATTATGGTTGTTTTTTCAAGAGTTCCTCTTGAAGTTTTTTGGTTTTAAAAGCTGCAAAGTCTTAGAAGTGAAGTTACTGAAATGGCATTCTTTTTTTTTTTTATCTTTATTGTTGAAAGTATTACCTATGTCCCCTTTTCCCTATTGACCCTTTCTAGCGGCCCCCCCCTCTTGTCTGTGTCCATGGGTTATGCATATATGAATACAAGTTCTTCGGTTGATCTCTTCCCACCCACCCCTGCCTTCCCTCTAAGATTCCACAGTCTATTCTGAAATTGCATTCTTCAAGGAAGCATCCATTCTGTTGGCCCTATTAAATAGTTGAAGGTTAGAGAAAAATACTACCCTTCTTTATTATCATTACTACAAACTAAATTGGAAACACAAATACACCCTAATATAGAAATGAGCTAAAGATTTGTATAGGCAATTCACTCGAAAAATATAAAGAAAGAAATGAATATGATCAAAAATGTTCATCCTTACAATTAATCATATAAATGCAAAATAAGATGGATATTTTTGCCCAAAGTTAAATTGGCAGTGTTTTGTTTGATTTTAAATGAAAATACCTGATGCTGGTAGAGATATAAAGTAGATATGGTATTTTACCCAGCAGTCATTGTTCTGGGAATCTGTGGCCGCTCTAAGCAGACATGCTGTTGGTATAAAAACAGAGTACAGTTTAATTTTTAATAGAAATATAGGATGCATCCCAAATGTCTATTAATAAATATTGAAATATAACATTTTATAATATTGTTATTCAGACATTTGAGATTATTTCTAATTAATATTTAGTGATACAATGGTAAGTGAAAAGGGCAAATACAAAAATGTATATAATATATGATTCCAGTTTTGTTAAAAAAAAAACCCACACATTTGGAAAAGATCAAATGGTGAAATAACCAAATATTAACAATTATTATTTCTGGGTAGTTGGATTAAAGGTGATAGTTTTGTTTTCTCCTTTATATTTTTTCAAATAAAATACATGTTTTGCTTTTCTTAACGATAAACACAAATATTACCTTTAAAATTTGTAAATGATTGAAAAATAATGAGTAATCATATTTGATTAAAATAATCAAGGAGCCCTTCTCATATTTTTTTGAAACTTAATTCCAAATTAATTTGCAGATAGGTTGAGAGTAGTTATGCCAGAAAATGAAAATGTGGCACATTCAGTAACAGTTTACATTTTAAAAAATGGTTTAAATCCTACATGGAGATTATTTCTACTGACATAACTGTAGCCTAAGTCTTTTTCATTTATGGAGAACATTATAAGGGGTTAATATTGCCATTTATTCCTAATGAGGCCATACACTGGCATCTTTCAAGGTGTCCTGCACACAATGTGATTGATGGTGTCTGACTCCTCAGTAATGTCATCACCTTCTCTCAAGGGGTCAGCTCTCCTCCCAAGTACAAAACACTCAGACCAATGGAATCATGTGTGCCTACGTTGATCTAATGGCATCTTCTTATCTTCCTTATCAATTGATTTATTCACTTATTCTATACAAATTTATTAAGCACCTACTAGGTGCCAGGTAAAGTTTGAAGTACATTAGTGAAGAAAACAGATTCAAATTCCTATTTGGGAAGTTTAAATTCTTCAGGAGACAGGCCAAAACAAACAAAAACCCACTATAATAAATAAGGAACCTGGATAGTATGTTAGACACAGAAAAATGAAAAGAGAAGGCGAGTTAAGGGGGATCTGGAGTGTGGGGGAAGGGAGGAGCTGAACAGGTTGCAGTTTAAAATAGGATGGTCAAGCTAAGCAGAAAACAGGAGTTGGCATTTGAATGAAGACCTGAAGGAGATAAGCAGAGGTTTATGCTTATCTGTTTATGCTTGACTATTCAGGCAGAGGGAATAATTAAGGCGGAAACCTTAATGCAGCAGCATTCTGATGTGTTTGAGAAACAACAAAAATATCTGAAGCAGAGGGAGTGAGGGGGCAGTAACTCCAAAGAGCTGAGGTTAGAGAAAGAATAGGAAGAGGTCACTTCAAGATCACGAAAGAGCGAGTAAACTCAGGCATTTAGTTCCAATGCAGAGAAGTGGCTGGCCAATTCTTAGGTTTCACACACACTAAGTTTATAACACTATGTTTATTAAAAGCCCAAGATTTAAAATGTGCTTCCAAGGCTTATGAGAAAGAAGTTTTACCCCTCCTTGGTGCATAGAGTGCTCTTCATGCAATTTCATATCTAGGTTCCCTGATTATGTAGTATCCTTGTTTACACATAAGTAACTGGTGTTAAACGTTCAAATGAATTAAAATTTAAATGAAAAAAAAAAAACTTAATCATTAAGAAGTGAGACAAATACATGTTTAAACATCTGATATCTCCCAAAGGGAAAAAAAAAGATATATTTAAAAGCATTGGAAGAAACCAAAAAGATAGTTAATAGTTTTGAGTTTGAAAAATGTAAAACTTCTCTGTCATAATTATAAAACAAATTTAAAGACAGCAGCATGTAAAATATTAATGATGTGCTTGCAAACAGATTAATACTCTTAACACATAAAAATCAATAAGGAAATAAAAATCAACAACTAAAACACTAATACCCTTACTAGATAAATGGACAAAACAATAGAAAACTCAAAGGAAGAAATGCAAAGAGCTAAAAAAAGAAAAAAGATATGCAAACAATGTTAACCTTCTTTAACAATTTTAAAGATGCAGATTAAAATTAGGAGATGCTTTCTTAACCTGTCAAATTAGAAAAGGTAATTAAAATGATAATAGTGATTACTAAACATGTAATGAAACCAGTTCCCACTCACTGCTACCAGCATAAATGGGTATATCTTCTTAGAAATAAATTTAGCATTATGTAGTAAGAATTTTCAATTTAAAAATAGATATTATTATTGATTTCAGATAAGAAGAAAGAGAGAGAGTGAGAGAGAGAGAGAGAGAAACATTAGTGATAAGAGAGAACCATTGATCAGCCTCCTACATGCCCCCCCCCCCACAGGGGATCTAGTCCACAACCTCCTAGTTCATAGGTTGACTCCCAACCACTGAGCCACACCAGCTGAGCAAGAACTTTCAGTTTTTTAATGGCCTAGTATTTCTAGAAATCTAGTCTAAGAAAACATTGAAGTTGAACAAAGACAGAAACATAAAATAATTATTTGCACAGGCAAAATCCTTGGACCGCATCAGCTATCCTTTAATAACACACAATTGTGTTTGCACAGTGATATTTTGCAACTAGAAAAAAAAATTATTCTTACAATGAGATTTTTATAATCAAATGGGAAAATGCTTATCACATAAATGTTCAGTGAAAAATGCTGGGTAAGATGGTATTATAATATATTCAGTATGCAAATGAATGGAACAAGAGGTGGCAGCAAATATGCCATAATGGTGCAGTTGCCTAAGGGTAGTAGAATTGAGTCATTTTGTCTTCTGATGCTTACTTTTTGGTACTTTCCAGATATTTGTACAGGAAGCATCTATAACCAGAAGGAAAAAAATGTAAAGGCTTTGTAGAAAGAAACTTTATGGGTTGGACTTCCATAGCATCTTTCCTATGGAGTAAAGTATGCTACTAAAATGATTTAGAAGTAAAGATTTATTTTGGAAAGATTGGGGACCACTGATTTTTCTTCCTTTTTCTTTTTTTAGTATTCTGAGAAATCTCTTCCTTTCTTGGAGATAGCAGCAATAAACAACAAAAATGTACTTAACCAAAATAGATCCTCTCAGCAATATTATTGGCATATTGTATCTGAGAGTACAGCTGTAAATTCAAATAGGGACTATTTTCTCTTGCAGATGTCGTCGGCTGGGGACAGTGGAGATGCAGCACCTGGCAAACAAAACGAAGAAAAGACCTATAAAAAGGTGAGCAAGTGTTTGATTTTCTTGCCTCAGTTCAGAAAGAATGTTAATATCGTTAACAGGTTCTTGTATGTAAGTTACTTCCTTCGCTTCTTATTGCTGCTATAACAAGTGCCATACACTTGGTGGCTTAGACAACACAAATGTTTTCTCTCCCAGTTCTGTCGGAGTCTGACTGCGGGGCTGCTTTCCTTTCTGGGGGCTCTAGGGGCTGAACCCATGTTCTTGTCTCTTCCAGCTTTTCTAGGCGGCCTGCATTCCCTGTGTCATGACTCACTTCCAACTTCAAAGCCAGCGAAGGCTGGTCTTTCCCAGGCTGTATTACCCTCACACTTTAAAGAGCCCTTGTGATTACACTGAGCCCTCCTGGCTAATCTGGGATCATCCCTTTATTTTAAAGTCAGGTGATTATCGACCTTAATTTCTTCTGCACCCGTGACTCCTTGTTGCCATGTTACATAACATATTCAAAGTCCCAAGGGTTAGGACACGAACATTTTTGTGGGCCATTTTTCTGCCCACCAGTGACTATAAAATAGAACACTGACAGAAGGTAGTCCTTTGAAGACCCTTCTTATTCCTAAGAAGAAGGCCCTTATGGGTGCGCAGTGTTCTGTGTTCGGGTGAATCCTTTAATTGACTTACTACTTTCCATCAAAATGTTCAACATTTTCTACCTCTGTATTTGAAAAAATATTTTTAAAGATGAAATTCTCTCCCACCTCTTTCCAAGCCTCTCAGATTTTGTGTTTGCAGCTCACGCCACAAAATCTCCTTCCAGACTTCCCAGGGTACATGACTTTACTACTCTTTCACTTTGCTAACCCTTGGCTCCTAGCAACCAAGCTAACATCCAGAAACATCACTGGGTAGTCTACATCCCCAAGCACCACTACGCCTGATTTTAAATTGACTGTGCATTTTAGCTTTTTAAAAGTCCTTGTCCTCCTTTCCCCTTGGGAGTAGGAAGCTTATGTATCGAAGGGTTATTATATCTTAACTTTCCCTTTTACATTTCACTCTTTAACGGATAGCTAGCGAGAAGTTTTGTCATAAAGTACATGAGCCATTTGATCTGTCCGTATGTTCAGGTCATGAAACTAACAGGAACCGGTCGTTTTTCCTGTTCCATTTTCATATAGGAAAATATGCCCTTTTTCCTGGTATATCTTGTCTTCTGACTTTTCTGCTCAGCCAAACCTAGAAATATAAACAGGGAGGTTGCCATCCTAAGCGATGTTATGCTTGGGGAAGAGTAGGGTGAAGATCCAAGCACTCAGATGTCATAACATGTGTTATAAAATGTGTGCTTCTGGCCTAAGCCAACAATACACTATTTATTTTTAGACACCGGTGGAAAACCAAATCCTATCTCCTTTACTCAAGACTTCTTGTAAACTCAGTCAAGCATGAGACCAACACAAGAGAAGGCCAATGGCCAGCCTGTCATTGCTTCCCATCACTTTCAGGCAGTTGTCTCAGTCAGCATCAAATGCACCACGATTCTTGACTGATTCTGACTTTCGGGAGCTCTTTAGTGATGCAAAATTAATAGAATGTGGCTGTGCCATCCTAGAGTTTGCTAAGCATACCCTGCCTGAGAATTTAGTAAAGTAAGTTTTTAATCATACTAGAGGTGTGCTATGATGAGTGTCTCTAAAGGATATTTGACTTGGCAATGTTGGGAAGGTTATGAAACTAAAACCAGATCCTAAGAGAGCAAATAATTCCAGTAAGTACGAGAAGATGCAGGAAATTTAAGGAGACAAAAGAACCCAATGATTTTTTGTTAATGTGTGATGGCATAGGGATGCTTTTGATGGCTTCTAATTTTAAAAGGAATATAAACAATGGAGGAGAAGGTATGCAGTCTCTGTATAAGAAAAGCACCAAAAAGATAGCACAGCACAGCTGGTGTGGCTCTGTGGTTGAGCATGGACCAATGAACCAGGAGGTCACAGTTAGATTCCTGGTCAGGGCACATACCCAAGTTGTGGGCTTGATCCCCAGTAGAGTGCGTGCAGGATCAATGATTCTCTCTCATCATTGATGTTTCTATCTCTGTCTCCCTCTCCCTTCCTCTCTGAAATCAATAAAAAAAATATATTTTTTATTGATTTTTTTACAGAGAAGAGGGGAGAGGGATAGAGAGCTAGGAACTTCGATGAGAGAGAAACATCGATCAGCTGCCTCCTGCACGCCCCCCACTGGGGATGTGCCCGCAACCAAGGTACATGCCCTTGACCGGAATCGAACCTGGGACCCTTGAGTCCGCTGAGCCAAACCGGTTAGGGCTAAAAATATATTTTTAAAAAATACAGCACAGTGCCTAGGACTTGAGTCCTCAATAAACATGGTGCTGATATGCACAGCAAGAAGGGATCATGTAGAGAAAGTGTTCGTTTACTGGCTGGTAAAAGCCCAGCTGAATTATTCAATTTAACTCTTCTCAGTTAAGCAAAAAGATCCTGAAACTGGTGGTGTTCATGTGAGGGTAGAAGAGGGGATAATAGAGTCACATTCACTATAGCAAATATGTTTGTCCCTAGGCCCAGGTGAGCCATTTCCTAAATGAAAGAACTTGAAGCTAGAATAGGGAAACCACTGAGTGTGAGCTTTGAGAAATCAGAAGAAAGGAAAAATTGTCCAAAGACAGGAGATAAGCAAATATCAACCCTATTTTCTGAATGAGGAAAAGGTACATTCTGGAAACCAGATGTGAGATTGCTCCTCAACATAAATTGAGCAAGAATTAGTAAACATGTACATTCAGAAAAGAAACACATCTTCCACAAACCTACAGAACTTCATAAAGGTATAGTTTATGTCAAATGAACTACATTTGCTATTATGAGCAAGTCATTAAATTAATTGCTGATAAGGAGAATGCTCAGGTTTTATGAATCTTGATTTAAAGGCACCTGGAAGAACCTTATGGCATCCTTTCAGACAAGGTAGAGAAATATGGGTTAGATATTATGATTAGTGTGCTATACCTGATTGGACTAATGTTCCCAAAGAATGGCGGTTTTGCTCCCTATTTTTTAAAATATTTTTTATTGATTTCAGAGAGGAAGGGAGAGGAAGAGAGAGATAGAAACATCAATGATGAAAGAGAATCATTGATCAGCTGCTTCCTGCATGCCCCCTACTGGGGATCGAGCCTGTAACCTGGGTATGTGCCCTTGACCAGAATCAAACCCAGGACCTTTCAGTCCACAGGCCGATGCTCTCTCCACTGAGCCAAACCAGCTAGGGCGATTTGTTCCCTATTGACTTAGCCTCTACCAGCAGGATGCATGAGTTGACCCTGTGTAGCTTAACATTTTTCACCCATGACCGTAATAAAAGCATAAAAGCTGTGACAAAAAATGGGAATGAGAACTAATGGACTAGATGAGTGTCATCAAGGCCACCAACCATTTTATTAACTGTTGTCCCTTTTACAAATACCTTAAAGTTAAAATTGTCCCCCAGTCCTGACTATGGGGTTTGCACCTTTTTAATAAGAAGCTTTGATGACCCAATCAGGTTTTTGCCTGTGACTGAAGCCGATCTATAGGTTAAGAACTGTCCCCTACCAACCTCATTGACTATGCTCGGCATTGAGAAGGATATCAAAGAAGTTTATAAGAAACTTACAGTCGATGGAGAAGGGAAGACATGAAAACAATTTTAGAACACAAGAGTCTATGACAAAAAGTCCGAAAGAGGAGAAATCGGTCCCCAGGTTAAGAACTGTCCCCTACCGACCTCATTGACTATGCTCAGCATTGAGAAGGATATCAAAGGAGTTTATAAGGAACTTACAGTTGATGGAGAAGGGAAGGCATGAAAACAATTTTAGAACACAGGAGTCTATGACAAAAAGTCCGAAAGAGGAGAAATCGGTGTGGGTTAGAGTTAATGAGCAGTCTTAGGCTTTCTGAATCAATCCCCAGATTTATTGGGCAGCTGCCAGCAGTACTCAGCATCATGAGTGCTATGGTTTCCACGTGTTTCTAGGGAACTCGGTGTTCCTGGAACGATGTCATGCACTCTGAGTCTCAAATGTTTGCATGTGATTCCTAAGGCTGGCTGCTGCTTGTTCTTCCAGGTGTCCACGTTTCTCATCCATTATCAGGAAGAATAGCTGAAGTCAGTAGGTGAAGTTAATGTCTCCAGGTAATGGCTAAAATGATAATTTTTATTTTAGCTGCTTAAAACAAACATGCTGTCCATTAAGACAGACATTAAGGGCTGCCTAGCTGTGTTTACAGAGGGTAGTTATTTCCATTCTCAGTTCTTTTATTGAGTGTCTTTCCTAAGAGTTGTAAACACAAAAGCCTACAGGGCCAGGCAGGTAGTAAGGGAGTGGAATAACCAGGAGGAAAGTGGCAAACAGGAAAATATATGCCTGTAAGGGGGGCAGATGGCACTCAGCTCCAGCTAATAGAGCTACACGTGAGTGTTCACTCGGGATTGCCAGATTTCTCAGGAAGCCAAAAATGTGGATTCTGATATGAAATCTTCCCATTTTTAAAGGTTGGAAAGTGATTCAAAAATTTTCAAAAATGTACTCTGGCCCTCAGGCAGGGGCCAGTTTGCAATCTCCCCACTATTTGGATAGAGACATGAGATAGAAGAGGGACGTGCAAAAGAAATGCTGTAAGCCCAGCCTGGTGGGGCTTAGTTGGTCGAGTGTCCTCCCATGCACTAAGAGGTCCCGGATTCAATTCCCAGATTCTCAATCAGGACACATGCCTGGGTTGCGGGCTTGATCCCCAGTAGGAGGCATGCAGGAGGCAGCTGATCAATGTTTCACTATTTCCCTCTCCCTTCATCTCTTTCTAAAATCAATAAAAAGATAGTCTTTAAAAAAAAAAGAAATGCATGTAAGATCTGGTCCCTGCTTCCTATGACCATACAATTTACTTAAGAGAAAAAATATGGGCCCATGTGAAAAAAATCAAATAATGACTCACATTGGTTTTAAGTACCAAGACAAATGGCATTTTACTCGATCCTCTAGCAAGTTCTGATGAACCTAGAGCTCCTGACAATCTTCTGGGGAAAATTCTTTTTCGTGGACTTGAGTTCTGATGAACCTAGAGCTCATGACAATCTTCTGGGGAAAATTCTTTTTCGTGGACTTGTTTTTTAGCAGAGCATTTTGCTGGAATAAAAATTTCATAGAGGTCTCATTGCTTTTTGTCATTGCAGACAGCTCTCATTCCTTAGGTGACTGCATTGAATTATCTACTCATTTGTCTCGGTGACAGGGAATTCTGCACAGGCAAGGAATCAAGGATGCACCTGATTTGATAGAGGGACAGGAGGGCGTGGCCTAGACACAGGTCAGTGTCAGCATTTGGGGAAAGTAGAGGCAATTTTGGAAGTCTGGGCTGCCTCTGAATGACAGCGAGCCTTGGTTTGAAGAGTTTGACTTTGCGTTCTAGGCCAGCACTGTCCACTGGAACTTTCTGCAATGAAGGAGATGTTCCATAATCCGCCCTCATATAGTGGTTACAAGCTGCGTGTGGTTCTCAATTATTTGAAATGTGGTCAGTGTGTCTGAGTAATGAATTTTTAATTTTAAAATTAGTTCATTTTAAATAAGCTCATGTGGCTAATGGCTACCTTGTTGGACATCATGGTTCTAGGCAGTGAGGTACCATGACGTTGGGTTGGGGATTAGTGACACAATGAAATGGCAATACAGACAACACTGAAGGCTGACCTGCAAGTTTCCAATCTGAGGAACGACCTGAAAGTTTCTGCTGTTGTTAGAACTAGAGAAGTTTGAGGAAGAGATGTTTTATTTTGTTTTTGTAACTAGGTGATAGAAGAAAGCAGGAGGCAGGTCATCAGTTCACTTGAAGAATAGTGTAAACTCAGGTAAAATACCAATGCCAGAGATCTGAGTTTTCTCTATTTTGTATGTGAAGAAATTGTCCCCCCGACCCCCAACCCTTCTAAAACAGATGTCAATGCCCAATTAAGATGGTCATTAAGAGAGTATTGTCAGGGAGATGGTTAAAGCCTCCAGCTAAATGATTTCCTAATTTTGTCCATCAGAATTGATCAGTGTTTGCCAACCACCTGGAGAGATGGACTGGCTTGGGAAATGTTCACCACCACCATTTGGGTTTCTTTCTCTCATCTATCCAACCAAAAGTTGTCATTCCAGGCCTCTCGCCCCTCCCTCTACTACTTCTTCCATCCTGGGCCTGCCCACAGTAGGCCTTTCCTGGGAGATTTAGGTTTTGATGACTACTATAGGCTGCCTTGGGTGTGGAGGCCGCCCACCTTTGGCACCAACAGCCCAACTGTGGGTGTGCCAATAATCTGACCAATTTCCACACTGATGGAAGCCAGGAGGTAGGGCAGGAGGCAGAGGGATAGGGTGTTGGGGGACAAAAAAAAAAAAGAGATCGAATAAGAAGTATTAATTGGTAGTTACAAAATAGTCATAGGTTGTAGGTGAAGCATAGGGAATATAATGAACAATATTGTAATATCTATGGGGCTAGGTGGGCACTTGAATTACCATTGGAGGGAACACTTTGTAATCCATATGAATGTCTATCGGCTGTGCTGTACACCTAAAACTAATACAAAAAAGTGTTCAATGTAAAGTGTAATAAAATTTTTTTTAAAAATTCCATTATATTTAAAAGCACATGTAATCATGTATTATTACCATCCACCCTTCTGTGCAGATCTTCCCTCCAAACCTCAGCCTCCATATAGGATCACCTGTGCTTCTATCTCTTTCCTCGCTGAGTTCTAATGCAAGCAACTTTAAATCTGCCTTTATGACTTTTAAGCAAGAAGTTGCATGTCATTAAGAAAAAAAAAACACTATCGGCAGCTTGAAACAGTAGAAGAAGCCAACCCTCCTATCAGGGTATTCCACTGCCTATCAGGTTATTCCACTGAATTGTTCACTTCTGAGTGGCTTGTGCACTCACTTTGGAGGGAGCATCTGTGTGTGAAGGGACCCAGCATTACTGTACCTCTGCATTGTGATTGACTATAGACTGTCCATCTTTTAGTCCCCGATTCCAATAAACATCACATTGATGTCCCCAAACACTCACTCTAGGAGAGAAAACTCTATACCCCACACTTGCTTACAGCTGCCTTCAGGGGCAACAACAAGCTTCGCATTGTTGCATTTGGCGTTAAGGGCAGGCTGGCAGGGGGTTTCTCTTTCTGTAGCTGGTTAGGCCATCTGAAGGGGAGTGCCTGCTCTCAGGACACAGGACAAAAAAAAAAAAGAGATCGAATAAGAAGTATTAATTGGTAGTTACAAAATAGTCACAGGTTGTAGGTGAAGCATAGGGAATATAATGAACAATATTGTAATATCTATGGGGCTAGGTGGGCACTTGAATTACCATTGGAGGGAACACTTTGTAATCCATATGAATGTCTATCGGCTGTGCTGTACACCTAAAACTAATACAAAAAAGTGTTCAATGTAAAGTGTAATAAAATTTTCTTTAAAAAATCCCATTATATTTAAAAGCACGTATACTCATGTATTATTACCATCCACTCTTCTGTGCAGATCTTCCCTCCAAACCTCAGCCTCCATATAGGATCACCTGTGCTTCTCTCTTTCCTCGCTGAGTTCTAATGCAAGCAACTTTAAATCTGCCTTTATGACTTTTAAGCAAGACGTTACAGGTCATTAAGAAAACAAACAAACAAAAAACAACAACAAAAAAAACACCATCGGCAGCTTGAAACAGTAGAAGAAGCCAACCCTCCTATCAGGTTATTCCACTGAATTGTTCACTTCTGAGTGGCTTGTGCACTCACTTTGGAGGGAGCATCTGTGTGTGAAGGGACCCAGCATTACTGTACCTCTGCATTGTGATTGACTATAGACTGTCCATCTTTTAGTCCCCGATTCCAATAAACATCACATTGATGTCCCCAAACACTCACTCTAGGAGAGAAAACTCTATACCCCACACTTGCTTACAGCTGCCTTCAGGGGCAACAACAAGCTTCGCATTGTTGCATTTGGCGTTAAGGGCAGGCTGGCAGGCGGAGGTTTCTGTTTCTGCAGCCGGCTAGGCCATCTGAAGGGGAGTGCCTGCTCTCAGGACACACCATTGCTTTTGCTTTTAAATTAAAAGGCTCAATATACACAGGCAATCTGCACGTCTTCCTGCGCAGCTTGGCCGACATGGTTCTGCTCTGGCCAGCAGGCTCCCTGTCCCAAGGCCCAGGGCTTGTCCGTTTTTATCACTGTCACCCCTCCCCCACATCCCTTGCTGGATACTTAACAGAGATTTTTTAAAGTGGCTTTTAAGAATTTGCTCGAGAACACAAAAATTTAAAATTATGGCCTTCTTTAGTCTGAATCCTGGAAAAGATCAGCAATGTAAGTTAGGTTCTAGTCTTATATCTACTATCAAGTTCCCCCAGGTATCTGGCCAGTTCTGTTCAGTCTGTGGATCCTGTGTCTGTGACTTTTATTTTACCACGAAACGGAGATGAGACAGCTCGGCCCTTGGTGTGGAAGCCATCCCGCCTGAGGCATTAAGCACAACATTAAGGAGGGAAGGGAAGGAAGGTGGTCATGGTCTCCACAGACTATAAATTAAGATTCTTAAAAAAAAATTCTCAGTCCTCTATGTCTTTTTTGTCCAACTTCTGATACACATGCACACCCAGACATCCAGAGACACAAATTAGGTTCAAATATAAGGAAAAACAATTTTAAAGAGTTTTTAGTTGGCTTTTAGAGAGAGGGGAAGAGAGTGGGAGAAAAACACCCATGTAAAAGCAATTGGCTGCCTCCTGCACGCCCCCCACCAGGGATCAAGCTCAAAACCCGGGCATGTGCCCTGACTGGAAATCGAACCAGCAACCTTTCTGGTACATGTCACAACGCCCAACCAGCTGAGCCACATCCGTCAGGACATATAGGGAACATTTTAACTTTTCATAGGACCCCGGAGTGGGAGAAAAACACCCATGTGAAAGCAATTGGCTGCCTCCTGCACACCCCCCACCAGGGATCAAGCTCAAAACCCGGGCATGTGCCCTGACTGGAAATCGAACCAGCAACCTTTCTGGTACATGTCACAACGCCCAACCAGCTGAGCCACATCCGTCAGGACATATAGGGAACATTTTAACTTTTCATAGGACCCCACTGTACTTTTTTTCCCAGCAGAGAGAAGATGAGCTCTTCTTACTGTTATGCCCAATTTTCTCCTTATCCAAGTGCTCTACTTTGCATTATGGATCAGGGAGCATTTGGTTACTGAGCAGGAGATTGACATACAGGTTGTCTAGATGACATCCTAATTCTTCCAAGTGAATTTTTCATGTTGTGGCTTTGTCATTTTTTAAGGGTGTGGCCAATGCTTGGGATATAAGACATACTTTTGATTGCATGTCCATGCATTCATTCATTTATCCGGTTGACAAATATTTATTTAGCTTGACACTGTGTTGGGCTTTGAGGGTAGGATAAAGGCCAAGACATAGTTCCTGCCCTAATAATACTTTTATTGTCATGGTAGAGACAGACCTGAAAAAGTAAACAAAATAAAATAATTATTAACTTTAAAAGTCCAATTAATAAACTAAAAAAGGGTAGGTGTCCTGCCTTTTAGATAAGGTATTCAGGGGGCTCTCTAAGGAGGTGCCACAGGGGCTGGCATTGCAAGAATGAGAAGGAGCCAGCTGGTAGAGAGTGAAAGTAAGAGCATTTTTTTGGCAGAGAGAACAGCAGGCCTGGAGGCAGGAAGGAGCTTGGTGGATTCAAGGAAGCGTGGGCAAGATGAGATAAATGAGAGCAGTAGCTCTCACCTGGGGCTGCTTTTGTCTCCCAGTAGACAATGCAGTCACAATGGGGGTGGGGAGTGGGCATGCAGTGCTACTGGCATCTAGGATAAGCCCAGGGATGCTGCTACCCATCCTACAATGTACAGGACAGACCCCCACAACAAAGGACCTTCTGGTCCCAAATGCCAACAGTGCTAATTTGAGGAACCCCTGTTAGAGAAATAGGCAGTGGCCTAAGCTAAGATGGTAGACTAGGAAGAGGAAGCATGAAGGGAACAAGTTAGAGGTACATTTCAGAGTTAATAGGGACTGGTCTGGCTCATGGTTGCATGTCAGAGTGAGGGCTGGGTGGATGGCCCCAGGATTCCAACTTGAGCTCCTGGGTTGTGTGCCCATTTATGGAGATGGAGAGGAATGGTGTGGGGAAGGGTTTGTGAGGGGAAATCTTCCAGTTTGGACCTATTGATTTGGGGATGTCAGTGAGCCACTGAGGGAGGAGGATCAAGTAGGTGGTTGAAAGTGTGGATCTGGAACTCAGGGGAGAGGTCCAGGGCTCAGATTCAGTCTATTGAGCTGAAGATCCATAGGAATTGGTGAGATGGATGGAGAAGAGAGGTGAGGACTGGGGAACATCCACGTATTTCTATTACCGTCTGAGACCCTCCTTTAGAGAGTTATATTCCTAAAATAAATAAAGACAGCCAAGTCATTCTCATATAAACTCCCATTGGCCTCCATCACCTACAGAGAAAATATGACTCCAAAGCACAGCATGAGTCCTTTACAGTCCATTCCCAATGGGTGTGTCTTGACCCATCTCCTGCCATTATCTTCAGCACACGTCTAACTCCAGCCACACGGACTGTGTCCATCCCTGTTCCTTTCTGCCCATGCCGATCATATATATCATATCTATAAATAACTGTCATATCTATTCTTCACCCTCCCAGGCAGTGATTGTTAGTCACTCCTTCCCAGGCCTCCCTCACCCTGTACTCACCTCTCTTATATCATAGACGACTTTGCTCTGTAATAATTGCTTGCAATAATGTCCTGCCACCTACACCCGGGGCAGCTGGAGGGCAGGTGCCTTGCTCAATCATCTTGACATCTATAGGGTCCCACACAGGGCCTGTCACATAGCATTCAAGAGATGTATCGCTTTTTTCATCTTAATTCTGAAATTATTATAGACTTTACAGATAGATATGTTCTCAAGCCTGCTATCCCGGATCTCCAATTAGAGGTGAAATATGTTGCAGGAATAAAGGGGTCAGGAAAGGGGTAGAATTTGTGCTTTGAATGTTTGCATTGCAGGAAGAATACTTTGAACAAACTCAGTTCAGCTCTTTTGGCTTTTTCTGTTTCAAAGATTACAGTGATTATCTGCATCATGGGTCACTCTATGGCTCTTTGAAAGTTGCCTATTAATGTTATGGCATCCTTAAGTCCCTTGCCTATAATCAGCAGACTGCTTGTGATCAGCCACTCACGGAAGGGCTTCGGCAATGAATTTAAGAAGGCAGTCTTTTCTGTTGCTGAAAGGTTCTTTTCTTTCCAGATGTTGGCCCAATGAAAGGCTGCCTCTAGACAGATGCCAGTAATTGTCTGGGGGGGGATCAGGATTTGGGGTTGATTGGCAGCCCATTTCTCTAGCACAGCAGCATAGTAAACACCCTTTTCTTTGTAACATGAAAGAAACCGGATCTATGATTTTTCAGGTTTGCTATTTCAAAGGGTGTGAGAGTGAATAATAACCCAGCAGTTTTAAAAGCAGCTACATCGTTCACAAAGCCATGGAGGAGTGCAGGAATGGAAGCTGGGCTCAGGACCCAAAGGCTGGCCATGGTGAGAGCACTGGCCTTTCCGCTCTTCCCTCCTTGCTCACCAGCCGTTGCCTGAGAAGGGCATCCAACCAGGACAGTCAGGCTGGCTCTGCCATTGATGAGCTCAGCCTCGTGCAAGACACTTACTGTCTGAGCACAATACCACGTATGGTTTGAGTATTCATTCTGAGGATATATGAGAAGATACTTGGAAGACAGTAGTTGGCTGTATAAACATTAAATGGTTACGATTATTGCTGGATCCCGACTCACCCCCATTGAACTTCAGCTCCATGAGAGCAAGGACTCTGCAGACCGGGTAAAACTCAATACTTAGTGAAGGAACAGAACAGGTAGGTGCTCCCCCTTCTCCATTGGGGGACATTGTTCAAATGTGGAATTCCAAATGCCTTGGGGTCCTGTTCTCTCTTGATGGCAGTCCCTGCTGTTAAGTGTTAAGGCTAAAGGTGGTTTTCAAAAAGCAGTGGGATTCTGTGGCAGAAGAAAATCTAACTTTTGTCCGTAAAAGACACCTTAAACACACACACACACACACACACACACACACACACACACACACACACACTATGTCCAGAAGAGAAAACGCTTTCTTTGCTTTTTATCATATGTTACATAAATGAAAAGTTTTCTGTTGTAGCTCTATCATCTCTCAGTGCCTGGTTTAATTTGAGACACTGTGTTGGGCTTCAAGAGCCCTTCCTTCTCATCTGCCTCTGCCCTTGCATGCTCTGCTGCTCTCCCTGGGCCAGTGCGCTTCTCCCGGGAAAATGCAGTGTCATCTTCCTAAGGACTCAGAGTGCGATAGAATGGGGTGAGGGTGTCTCACTGAAGACAGGAGGATGGGGACTTGGGGGTGAGCAGGAAATGTCCAGATTCATGTCACATGTGTTTCAAAGAAAATCATGGAAAAAACTAAGCACAGTCAATACAGATTCTGCTTGGGAAGATGAATTCCGGTTTTTCACAGAAGTACTTAATGTAAAATATGCTCTAAGTTCCCATTTCCTTTCAGAATTTAGGGTATGCTAACTGAGCTGCCTTGGTTATCTTCATACTTTTTATTCATTCATTTATTTTTAAGCATTTTTTTTGTTTAGCATATCGGATACTTTCATATTGCTAATTTTTAAATTTGTCTCTTTTCGGATTATGGTGGTCCTAAATTGTTTCAGATGAATTTACAGATGGGTGGGAAAAAACTACACAGTGTGATTGATTGATCTAGCCAAGGAAAGGGTGCTTTCACTCAGAAACCACGTGACCCCACAGAGTAGAGCAGATGTGGTCATTCTCAGTGGGGTATCCAATGGCCCTCAAAATCCCTTTGGGGACGCCAGGGCACAAGGCAGTCTGGCCAATTCTGGACAACCCTTTTACTTTCAGGCTTCCTCCCAGAGAAGGAAGAATTTAAACTAACAATCTACACTTGAATAGGAAACATTACAGCCATCCGCACCTTCCTGCTTATTGACCCAAACTTACCCTCAGCAATCCCCCCACCCACCCATTCCCATCCCAGCCAGCATCATTGTTCTCTGCTTTCCAAGGTCCCAGAATGCCATGCGTTCTCACTCAGTATAAACCTGGGCACATTCTTGTGTTAGCAGGGAATCAACAGTGAATAAAAAGGACTTGGCCTATGATCTCATGGAACCAAGTTCAAAGGTCTGCATGTTACTGAATTACTTTTAGAGGTTATTTCATCCTAGACTCCCTCCAGCTGATTTAGGGGAGCACCTCTTTTCCCAGAGCCTCACTAACACTGAGCACTGTTCTTTTTTAAAGATCTTCACCAGCTGGATAGGTGAAAATGCCTTAATTTTCATTATAATTTGCATTCATTTTTATTCTCAGTAAGTTGGACCATTTTTTCAGGTGATCTTATTCATTTGTATATCTTTTTTTGACAATTATCTATGAACAATACCCTTTGCTGTTTTATTTTGTAAGAGCTACTTATATAATTAAGGGCAATGCATTTTTGTTACAAATATTTTACTGGTTTTAAATGTCTTTTAATTTTGCTTACCTGTTGTTGTTGGGTTTGGACCCAAGCTTTTATAAAGCCAAATTTGTTAATATTCCCCTTGAAACTTTTGTCTTTGCTCTCATTTTTAAATGTTATGCTAGTAATGCATTGTTTTAATTATAACATTGTAATGTGAGACTTTCCATGGTATTCTTAATTTTCAAAAATGTCCTGGGGATGTTTTTACATTTAGTATTCTAATTGAACTTTAGAATTATAAGGTCTCTTCCTTTAAAAAGATTTCTGTTGTGATTTTTGTTGAAATTATATTAAATTTATTAATAACATAGGGAGAATTAGCATTTTTTAACTATTGAGTCTTCCGTTTCAAAAATGAAATGTCTATATATGTAAGCTTTTATGGTTCTCAGTGAGTTTTTATTTTCTTCAGAGATTTTGTATCTATTTCCAGTTAAATATATCCCAGAGTAACTTATGTGAGTGTTGTTAGTGCTTTGGGATTTTTTTCCTACTATGAATAGGATTCTTTTTATTTCCCATTATATTTTTTTAGCTGGGAATGTATAAGATCTTGATTCATGTGAGTTTATTTTGCAAACTACAACTTAATTTTTTAAAACTATTCTACTAGGTCCATGATTGATTCTTTAATATTGTAGGTAGCAATTATATAACCTATAAATTATATTTTTTCATCTTCTAACCAGTATTTTGACCTTGGTTTTCTTGTCTTATTTTATTAGCTCGATCTTCCAGAATATATGTCAAAGAATCTTTGTAATAAAAGGACAACTTTGTCTAGTTTATGATTTTATTTTATTTTTTAATCTTTATTGTTGAAAGTATTACATATGTCCCTTTTTTCCCCATTGACCCCTTCTAGCCCGCCTCCATTCCCTGCCCCAGGCCTTCACCACCCTATTGTCTGTGTCCATGAGTTATGCATATATGCATACAAGTTCTTTGGTTGATCTCTTCCCACCTCTTGTTCATGATTTTAAAGGACAAATGGCTCCTGTACTATTTCCCAGAGTACATTTTTCAGCACATACAGGTTATTAATAGATACATAAATAAAAATCCCTTGATGAATACATTTGGAAAGTGTCTCTCTTGTGCTTCCAATAGCATAATGTTGCTACTTAGCTCAATAATTATTTTTCATATTAAGAAAGTTTATTTCTGACTCTAATTTTACTAAAAGTTTTTTAAAATCTTAATTGGATATTGACTTATATATGTAATTGATTTAAGCAATCTATGGAAAGACAGTCAGTGGAAACACAGTTTGCTTTTTGAGATACTCCAAGTATCTGAAAATAGTAAAACTGTGTTTCTCATAAAATATTATTTAATTTAGATTTGGTGTCAGTCCAGACAGACAGGGTAATTATATTATTTCCTTATACTTTAGGACAATTTTTAGAATTTCTTCCTTTAGGCCTGCTCATCTTTCCCCCATGGAGAAGAGTAATCTCTGTGCAAATTACCCTAAGATTTAATGCTTTTCACAAGCTAGCCTAGGGTAGCCAAGTTATTGAAATCATTTCTCCTGAGAAATTTTGTCTGAGGCAAGAAAAAAAGTTGTGGCTGTGTTGGGTTGTTTGTGTTGTTTTTTTTACCTAAAATTCTTTGTTCATTCACCTCAACTTTACTTTTGAATGTAAGTTCATATTATATTTGGGCTTCTATTTCATATATATATATGAATTGATTTCAGAGAGGAAGGGAGAGGGAGAGAGAGATAGAAACATCAATGATGACAATCATTGATTGGCTGCCTCCTGCATGCCCCCCTACCAGGGATTCAGCCCACAACCTGGGCATGTGCCCTTGACCGGAATCGAACCCAGGACCCTTTAGTCCATAGGCTGATGCTCTATCCACTGAGCCAAACCAACTAGGGCTCTATATCTTCATTTGTAAAATTTGGGGTGTAGATGACAATTAAATGCCCTTTAAAATGTTCGTTTTTTCTTTAATGTTTGTTTTGTTTGTGTGGTTTTTATTCTGATTCTATTCCATGTGATTGAAAAGCAAATGTGGCTCATGCTACCACTGTCACATGTAGCAATCAGTATTTGAACACAATTTTGAAAATCAAATTTTAATCCAGCTCACTGCTAGAGATAGTACAGTCAAGTGTCCTTCATTTCCCACATTATTATGCATCTCCTACAGTAAGTACCGTTTGCTGTCGCTATTTCTTTAGTGTTTACAGAAGCAGGTCATGTTTATGAAGCATGTCCGGAAGAAGGAAATGATATATGGAAAATCTCTACATGGGGTATAGAGTCAAGTGATCCTTAGGTTGGAATCAAAGACTGTAAATATTCCAGTGATTTCATATGTACCATGGGGCTGGTATTTTCCATCTCTCAGCACACAATTTAGATAAACTTGGATGGATCTTTTTAATAGTTCTTTGAATATGGAACATTAGCTGTCTACAGAGATTTCATCTCAGGCAAAAAAAAAAAAAAAAATGGGAATAAGGTCATCACCTCTGATGGCAGGATTAGTCCTTTTTCTTGAAAGTAAGTGAATGATATCCTGTGTGTTTTTGCAGCTTCTCTTGAATTGAGAGTAGTCACCGTCACTTGAGGTGGAAGTAGCAGAAATAATTAATTTAGAAAGGAGAAGGATCGTGGAGTGGGTAGAACTGACATTTGTCTGCATTACAATCTTAGAACCTTAGACTGTTAGAGTGGAAATGCTTCTGGTAGCACGTGAAGAAGTAGAAACCGTAATCTACTTAAGTCCCCATCCAAGGACGTGCTGAGGGCAGGAAGCAGAGCTGGAGCTCAAGTTCCGAATCCTTGAATCCTCAGTCGTTCTTGGCACACTGCTCTCACTGCCAGTGCTTTGACGGCTGCACTGGGGTGACCGGACCGAGCCATCTGCCCCAGAGATGCCCTTAGTGCTGATTTCTGCTTGGGTATTTCTCATGCACAGATGGCTAGTACTTCCTGTGCATCTTCCCTTGAGAAACAGAGTGCCATCTGCCGTGGGACAGAGCAGCCGCCTCTGTGTGCATGTGTCCGTGTGTATGCGGAAGGTGGAAGGGTAGACAGGTTTGTTGGTGCGCACACACTACACCAGCTGCCTATTTAAGGACCTGGATCAGGACACAGGTGAACAGAGTGCACGTTCCTGTCCCTGGCTCTGTTGTTGGTTTTTTGTTTTCAAATCACTTGAGTAATTGTGTTTTGCACTTGGCTTGAAACACAATGTGAGTTAAAACAACTGTGAAATTTTAAAACATTGTTCTTGACAAGCCTAAAATATGTGGCATTCCGTGGACATGGACAGCATGTGTGCAGACAGGAAAGCAAGCATCAGTGCGGAGCATTCGCCTGTGAGAGAAGGATCATTGATCTTGATGTAGGTTCGGAGAGGTTTGCACTTTGATGAAGTTGTGGTCCTCACCAGGGCTGATTTTGCCCTCCTCCCTCAGGGAGCGTTTGGCAGTGTTAGAGGCGGTTTTGGTAGTCACATTTGGAGGAAGTGGTGCTAATGTCCTCTAGGGCAGCGGTCGCAACCTTTCGGGCCTCACGGACCACCAGTGGTCTGCAGACCACCGGCTGGCGACTGCTTCTCTAGTGGGTAGAGGCCAGCGATGCTGCCGAACATCCTACAATACTCGGACAGTCCCTGCAGCAGAGAATTATCCAGTTCAAAATTCCATAGAAACCCTAGCCTAAGGGAATTTATGATTTATCTGATACTTGGCTTTAGAAGAGAGTTTATTAATTTAGAAACAACTTGGCATGTAGATTAATCATAAGTGGGATAGTGTATGGCTTGGGGGCGTTTCTATAGCCTAGCTGGACAAGGGAACAAGTTTGCCCCACAGCCCATGATGGCCCCTGTGCAGTCTCTCTCGGCCTCTGTTCTCAGTGACTAGAATTGAACATCAGCTTCCCTTTCCTCATCACATCTGTGGATTCTGTGGTGGAGGATTTAGATGTATTGTTTTCATTTTTGATCATAATATAGTTTGGATAACCAAGCACAGAATTAAAGAAGATCATTAAGAATATAAAGAACTAAGGAATGCCTTACCCTTATCCATACTTTACGCAAACAGCCCCGATCGGGGAACCCTGAGGCAGGTGATGAACCTCAGCATGGCCCAGCCTTGGCAGAGACCACCATAGCAGCAGTAGCTGGAAGGAGAGAGGACCCAGGGAGGGAGGGATGGTTAGGAGGCTGCTAGAGCCCTTCCCTATTCAACTCAGGGACTGAGCATAATGAGAATGATTTGTACTTCCTTGTTCCTTTTTGAGTCTTTGAAAGAAAATTTCCATATTGCTTGGGCTTTTTCCCCAAAGAAAATTTCCATATTGTTTGGAATTTCCCCACTGGTTAAATTCCTAACAAATTAAATCATGGGATGGAGGCACAGGTATTTCCAATCATGATCATTTTATAGGACTGATGGCATGAAAATAACATCTCTCGACCACACAAGCCCATCAGATGAGCAGCTGTGGTGCTTGGTGTCAGGACCAACTGCGCTGTTGTCTAGGGGCCCTGGGTGGTGGCGGTTGATTGAAGAGAGTGGGACTGTTCTCACTTCATTTCACAGTGAGACACTGTTCCTCTTGGAAAAAGCTATTCTCTTACCCAACTGACTGTAAAAATTTCCCCCAGGCCACATAGTATACCAGGTATGTCTATTTCACAAGACTAGCTGTTTCTAATGGACCCTCTGTAGCTGCCTATGGCCATGTATCAGATCCTGGTGCTGGAAGAAGGATGAAAGGATGATGAGGAGGGACAGGCCATATCCAAGAGGGCCTGGCAGAAAGGAACCAGGGTGTGGGTCAGAAGGCAGGTAGAGTCTACCAGAGGTCAAGACAAGATCAGGATCCAGCCAGGCCTTTGTACTGCAGACTCAAGGAGCATGGAAGAAAACACAACACAGAAATTTCTAGACAGAGAACTGCTTGCTTGTGTGCATTCTGAAAATTGGCTGCTGCAGGGCCTAACGAGAGAGAATCCCCACATCTGAAGTGATGTATCCATAGCCTCGTAGGACCTTAGTGTTGAGATGGTCTTCATCCACCTGATAGGATCAACTTGGTCATTGAGGCAACACTGAGGAAGGCACTGTGGTTAGAAGGCAGACAATGTAGTTGGAGAGAGAGTGTGTGGTGAGGTCTGGGCTACAGAAACCTACCAGTTTCCTCTAACTGTTCCCAGGGAAAGGGGAAGAGAGCACCCCTCTATTGAGCAATGGACTATGGGTTGGGCACTTACACTGTGTGACAGTAGCAGGTCATCCATTAGCTGGGGCCATCAGTGATCCATGTTAGGCTGGGCCACTGGAAAACAGGAGTGTTGGGATCAAGTCAAGAGGTGCTAGGATAACTGCTGAGAACGGTCATATCACCTGGTGCTCCAGAAAGGTGTCAGAGTCTGGTGTTGACCTCCAGTGGGAAGAATCCTGCCCTAGGAGTTTATCTGTGGTAGGTCTGACACCAACTTTTATGGCCCCAGGCAGCATCAAAAGCAATTTAATAATGTTCTCGCTGAGTTCAAGAGAAAAGGAAGAAATAGCCGTAAGTTCTAACTGGCATTTCTGGAAATTGCACATGAGTGAAGCAAGGTTGCTTCCGCCTGCTTCTCTTAGGAGAAATGACTATGCTGTTCTCCTTTCTCAGTATCAGTCTGACTTACTTTAAGGGTTGTGATCCAAAGTAGGCAAAATGCAGTGACTTTCTAATGAATTTTCTAATGGAGGAACTGTAACTAAAAAGGGAGAGAGAGAGAGAGAGAGAGAGAGAGAGAGAGAGAGAGAGAGAATGTTGGAATTAAATAGGTTAAACCTTAGACAAATGCACATACTGAAAAATAAATAAAATTAGAAAGTAGAATTTTCAATGTGGATGAAATTTGGCAATCAAATGTCCTCATTTACAGAGGAGGAAGCTGTGACCCAGGGGTGGCTCGTAACTTCCTCTCAGCCCTCTGATAGCAGAAGGGGCCCCCCAACTCATATTTGCAGGCTATTTCTGATCCCAAATGTCTGTTCATATTTGCAAGTTACCATGAGGGGCACTTGTGAAATGAAGGAGGTAGTCACTGTCTGTGAATGCTTTTTCTTCCCCTTTTCTCTACCTTTGGTCAAAAGCAGGTTGGTGGCAGAAGCAGGGGCCTCCATTCAAGTGTCTTTTCACTTGTGTCCTGGACTAGTCACCTGTCCTCCACCCCAGCATCCAGCCCTGGTGGCAAGAGGAAGGGGAGACCCTGGGACAGTAAGATGGTGCACGCAGAAGCATCTTAGGCAGGCAGAGCCCAATCGTAGCGCTTCTCAGGGAACCCTCTGGCCAGGGACTCAATTTCGTCCTTACATATTTGCAGCCTGGGTATCCAGCCAGTTTTGCTAGTGCTTCTGTTCCAAAGACCTAAGTGCTTTCCTGGTGAAGGGGTGATCCTAGCCTCTCGGACCAGGAAAACCAGAGGGATTTGAAAGGCCAAAAGGGAGAGATCCAGAGGATAAGGGAGGGAAGTCCATCGGACGTGGGGTGAGGAAACTGCCAGCAGATGGGAGAGTCCTGAGCACCTACCATGGCTGGGTTTTTGTTCAGATGTACAGGATTTCAGACAGGATTTTAGAAACTGCATTCCAAGGTTCTGGCAGTGTTCAGGGAGAAAATCACATCGTGGATGCAATGTAGTTCTAGGTCTTGAAACATAGAAGTTATGTGGACAAAGAATGCTTAATCCAAACTTAAAAGTGTACATAATATTTAAAATTATCCCCCAACTTTCATGCTTTATGCTGATATAGGGATTTTTGAAAAATGTGTGAGCTGTCTGATGTATTGGTCTGTACAATTTTAGGAAAGTTCCATTTGATAGTCTTTTTGTGAAAATGACTCAGATTTATAATTCAGCTATGCAGTCTTTTTGAATCAGTTTCTTCATCTATAAAATGGAGGTAATAACGTTACAATAAGAAATCAGTAATGCAAATAATTTGACCAGGCACATAATAAGCACTTAGAACAATTACAGCAGAATTTAAGGCCATATTATATAAACATTTAAGTGCATAAATGTATATCACAAATGAACTTATTACATTCAAGACTTTAAATGCTTAAAACCAATCTTTTTGTATTCAGGAAACACCTAAATTCCAAATTTTAAAGCCCTTCAGAAAAATACTGGCATTAACATTTCAGATCTTTTTGTTTAAAACTCTTGGTATTGTTTTCCTGGGGCTTTCCAGAAATATGGCCAGAACTACCAGGAAGGTAGAAATAATACTGTTAATTATCATTTCAATCATTTAAAATAATTTAGTTGTGAAAGAGGGATGTTTCACTCCCTATTCTTTCAGAAAAGAAAGCTTAATCATAGGAATTTAAAGAGAAGCCATTTTTTCATCCTTTATCATTATCCATCATTTCTTAAACCTCACATCTGTTGCTTTTATTCTATAAGGAATGTTTAGGACTTGCATATGGAAAAGTGATTGAAGTTTGGAAAACAGCACATCACTAGCAAATAATGCTTTTCATTGTCAATCTATGAAAATCACTGTATTTTTAGTTTATAAAATTTTTAGTTTTATTTTATGAATGATTCTATCTCATTTGGCAATCATAACCCTTCCCCTTTCTTCCTTCTCTTGTCTTTCTATTCTATAAATGTTTATTCCTATGACATATACATATGGTATATGTTGTATATATATTGTGATATACTAGAGGCCCGATGCACAAAATCCATGCAAGAGTAGGCCTTCCTTCCCTCGGCTGCCGGCACCGGCTTCCCTCTGGCACCGGGGACCCGGGCTTCCCTCTGGCCGCCTGCAGGCACCCAGGACCCATGCTTCCCTTGCAACCCTGGCTTCATCCAGAAGGTCGTCCGGAAGGATGTCCAGAAGGACGTATGGTCTAATTACCATATTATGCTTTTATTATTATAGATATGAGTGAGATATATCTCTTACTCAAGGGTATTACTAATATATATGATATAATATATATAAAATATATCACAAATATGTTATACAAATAAATATATGTAAATATAATGTTATATATATACATGTATATGTTATATATATACATGTACATATATACATATATATATATGTAATTCCCTCTACTTATCAAGAATTTACCATGAAAATTAAGGGAAAAAATTAAGCTGGGAGAGATTTGAAAGAAGAAGCAAAAATTTTTTAGTTCTTTTGGGCCTACTTTTATACTATTTATAATTTTCCTCATTTTATCTAATTTTTACAGATCATGAAACTTAGTTATAAAAATAAGTTATATGTAATACAAATCAAGGCACAATTGGAAAAAATAACCAGTGACTGCCACCCAGTAGTTAGCTTCACTTGAGTTTTTGTTCTCTTTATTTGGGTAAATGAACAACAATAAGCCCTTCTGTTTTATGGAGTCAGAGACTGAATTAACTATGGAATAGTGATGGCCCTGTCAACATATCAGAGCCTGAGCACTGGCTGTTTCCCTCCTTCCCTAAACACAGTTTTCTTTGAAAACCTGAAGAGGTCAGTTGGTGAAATGAAAAGGGAAGGTTTGGGGTCTCTTGGGGGAGGTGATAGAGATATAAATAACAACAAGATCTTGTATGTCACTGGTATTTCCAGAAGTATATTAGGTTTCCTTGCAGGTCTGAGCCTCCCTGAAGGAGTTGTCATTATCCCCTCCCATTCCTAAACCAGAAACAAAAACTGTGTGTGTGTGTGTGTGTGTGTGTGTGTGTGTGTGTGTGTGTTCATATTCAGCAAGAGCTTGGAGAGGGGGTGGCAAGACATATAGGGCAGGGCTATGGGTTAGTACCCTCTCAAGGGAGGTGGAGATAATATAAAGCCAAAAAGGATGATGAGAGAGTAGAGATAGTGAAGGGTTACTTTTGGAGGAGAGGAGTTGGTTGGTTGTCCTATGTAAAACTGACAGACAAGCCTAGGTCCTAATCCCTTTTCTAAATGTTTCTAAATACCAACCTTGCAGTGAAACCTGATCACTTGGGCCCCATCTAGTTTGCATTTCAAACCTGTGCCCATGACTCCATGTACCTGAGCTGGCAGAGTTCTGTGAAAATGTCTCCTGGGAACTCTGTAGGAGTGAGGCTTGGCTTTGGCCCTAACCCACCTCCACACCTCTGGGCAAGCAGAGTTAACCATGTGCGTGCTGGTCAATGGAGAATGCAGAAGAAAAAATAATAGAAGCTGGCTTGGCGTTACCTAGAAATAGGCCCACATACTAAGAAACAGGTAGTTGCAGTAGCCATGCAATTTACCTGGACCTGTGCTGCATTGAAAGGCACAGTGGGCAAAGCTGATATCTCTGTGTTTCTATGTCCTGTTACGATGTTGGATGTAATGGTTATGAGTGTGCACTTGGGGTTAACAGATCTGGGTTTAAGGGCCAGCTTTGTCACTTCCTCACTGTGTGGCCTTGAAAAAGCTTCTTTGTCTTTCTGAATCCATTTCATCTTAGGTAAAGCAGGGTAATAGTTTTCCTTCCTTGTAGAGTTATTGTGAAGGTAAGTGCATATAAAGGAGAAAGCACCTCTAAAGTACTTAGTTCAGTGGTTCTCAACCTTCTGGCCCTTTAAATACAGTTCCTTATGTTGTGACCCAACCATAAAATTATTTTCATTGCTACTTGATAACTGTAATGTTGCTACTGTTATGAATCATAATGTAAATATCTGATATGCAGGATGGTCTTAGGCGACCCCTGTGAAAGGGTCGTTCGACCGCCAAAGGGGTCGCGACCCACAGGTTGAGAACCGCTGACTTAGTTCAATGCCTGGATCACAATAAGCATTCAGAAAATGCCAGCCAGCTAGTAGAATGGTGACAAGGTCTCAATGTGCAACATTCATTTCTCCTAAAAAAGGGATGAAGCAGAGATATGACAAGAACACCCTTACCCTAATGTGAAAAGTCCCCACTAAAGATACCCCATTGCTTCTCCAGGGTCTGTAGAGCCCTTTCCAACCCTGTAGTGTAAGACTCTAAAGGGACGGGTAGGCAGGCCCTTGTGCAGCTTCTCTGTATCTCTCTTTGCCAAGGTGTGTTTCTCAACCCCCACCGCACCCCCAGAATTGTGTTTCTCCAAGAGTCCCCTGTCCCAATGAACAAACTAAGGAGTTCAATTCTTATTTGTTATTGAAAAACAATTTAAAAATACATTTTTTATTGATTTCAAAAAAGAAGGGGGGAGAGAGAGAGAGAGAGAGAGAGAGAGAGACACCAATGATGAGAGAGAATCATTGATCAGCTGCCTTCTGTATTCCCCCTACTGGGGACTGAGCCTGCATCCTGGGCATGTGCCCTGACCAGGAATTGAACCATGACCTCCTAGTTCAGTGATGGCGAACCTTTTGAGCTCGGCGTGTCAGCAATTTGAAAAACCCTAACTTAACTCTGGTGCTGTGTCACATATAGAAATTTTTTGATATTTACAACCATAGTAAAACAAAGACTTATATTTTTGATATTTGTTTTATATATTTAAATGCCATTTAACAAAGAAAAATCAACCAAAAAAATGAGTTCGCGTGTCACCTCTGACACGCGTGTCATAGGTTCGCCATCACTGTGTTCATAGGTCAATGCTCAACCATTGAGCCACGCCAGCCAGCTTGAAAAATAATTTTACTGTAACATGGGTGTAAAGTATTCTAAAGTACTATTTCAGATTTAAAAACTATCTAGAGAAGTGCATATTTTTGTTACAGTAAAGGGGAGTAAAGAAGATCTTTATTGGGTAGATGATAAAGATAGATACAGTTTCTGCCCCCTGAGAGCTTACAATTTAACAAATAAAAACTCCACAGGATCAACATGGAGTCCAATTGTTTTAAATTTTCCACAGGGATTATTTTGTAAATGCAGTTTAACTTTAATTGGTATAAAATAATCAAGCGTGGTTATTAGTGTGTGGCCATAAAAAATAAAATTATTAAGTTTAAGGCAAATAATACAATGAACACACAAAGAGGAGATCCTTCTCTAGTGATCAGGAAAATAAGAACGAAAAGAGCAAGTTTAGAAAAAGTTAACAGTATTAATGATACCACGGTTGGTGAGTGTTTGATGACAAATGCATTCTTCTACTCTGTCGATGAGTATATAAATTGATGAAATCTCTTTTAGAAGACATTTTGGCAGTCCTTATCAAAACATAAAGTGCATATCTTAAACTCAGCAATTCTTTTTCTAGGAAATTGTGCTGCAGAAATAAGGGTATAGGATATATGAGCAAGGACACTCATTACAGCATTATTTGCTATTAAAAACAGCGAAAGAATAAGAACCCTCATGCCTTCCAGTTAGAGTCATTAAAACAGTTGTGCCATATACAACTATGAACATCTGCATAACCATTAAAAATAATGGCTGTCTGTGTACATGGACATGGAAGGATATTGTGTGAAAAAAGTAAACTGCAGTCCAGCATTTGTAGTAGAGTCCAATATTTAATGTACAGACGTGTATATACATTTTCAATGGATAGAGAAAAAAGTCTAGAAGAACACATACCAAACACATGACACGGGTTAACTCTAAAGAGCAAGATTGAGAAGGGTGCGTTTGTGTTTTACTTTCTATAGTTAAGAGTTACTTAACATTTTCTCAATAACCACATGCTCGATTTAATTTTTTCAATTAAGCAAGGCTAGCTGTGTAGACATTTCTCTTTCATTTTGAGGTAGTTTTGAATCTGCATCACTTTTCAGATAAAAAGCATTTGGCTGTAAGTTCATAGGTTATATGCACTTGAAATATAGGTTCACATATGTGTTGAAGCAAGAACCAGGATGATTGTGGCTTAAGCCAAGTTGAAGTTTGTTTTTCCCTCACGTAACGGTGCAGAGGTAATTTACTTCCTCTGCAGAGTCATCAGGGGCCCAGGTTTCTCTCTTGTTTTTCTATCGTCACAATGCACAGTTTCCAAACATGATCAAGATGGCTGCTTCATTTTCACCCCTCACATCTGCAGAAAACACTCCCCTTCCTGTTAGGGGTATGACCTTGGAGTTGGACACATCATTTCCTGTCACATCTCAGGGGTCAGAAATTACTCATGTGACGACACCTAGCTGCAAGAGAGCCCTGCAGAATACCCAATTAAAATCTCTATTGCTGTACAACAGAATTTCTCAGTATTGGCCTTACTGGTACTTGGGGCTGGATAATCCTTTGTTGGTGGGGGTT
>NW_005370621.1:650828-652586 GCF_000412655.1 Myotis brandtii
GAAAACATCCCTGGCCTGTATTCAGTAGATGTCAGCAGCATTCCCCAGTTGGGACAATCAAAATTGTCTCCAGATATTGCCAGACAAAACCAACCCTCATTGAGAACAACTGCTAAATAAGAAGGGTGACTAGATACTGAGGACAACCAGCAACATCCGCCATAAGCATTTTGTTATTCCTCCAAAACAGTGCTTAACATTGACACATTATTTGAAAGTAAAAACTCCCTTGCAAGCAAATGCAATACTATGTGAAATTTGTTTTATGATTCTAGAACAGGGGTGGGCAAACTTTTTGACTCGAGGGCCACAATGGGTTCTTAAACTGGACCGGAGGGCCGGAACAAAAGCATGGATGGAGTGTTTGTGTGAACTAATATAAATTCAAAGTAAACATCATTACATAAAAGGGTACGGTCTTTTTTTTTTTAGTTTTATTCATTTCAAACGGGCCGGATCCGGCCCGCGGGCCGTAGTTTGCCCACAGCTGTTCTAGAAGGATGAAAACTCAATCCTTATTTTTATCTGTTGAATTTAAATTTGTATTTGTATCAAATAAATACTATTTTTATTTGAATATACAAACAAATGAAACCTTTTCCCTGGTGTGTAGGAATAGTGTTAAGGATATTATGCTATGCCACATTTAGGATGACTGTCTCAGCCTACACTGTAATATTTCTAGAAGGCTAATATAATAGCACTTGTAATGCTGTTCTATCTTAAATCAAAAACTTCATTTGCAGTTGATGGCATATTTCTTTTTAAGGGCAATTAAGTGTGCATAATTTTCCACTGCTGAATACTTGAGTACAGTATTTTCCTGTTAATGAGAAGTGTTTGCTTAATATGTTTTTCCATTTCAGTGAGAGGATGTGCTTTACCCCCACTCACATAAGTAGGTGGAGATCATTTAAAAGAAACCGTGGATCACCTTTTCTTTGTTCTGCCTTTTCTATCACATTTAGAGAATCAAATCTTCTTTCAAACAAGTGGATACAATGGGATCTTGTTTAAAAGGCTGCTTAGTAATAAGGAAAATTAAATATAAAGTGGATCTATCTTGGGCTTCTTCCAAGGTTGTTTTGTACCTAGTGGGTCAGAATGACCTTGTTTTGAGGCACTTTCACCATAGGTGGTCCATGCAGGCACAGGGGAGGACATCATTATAATGGTACTGAAGAATTCTTAATTTTTGAAAATGTAAATAGCTGAAGAAATTGTATTAGGAAAGTAGTTGCCAGCCATAAAAGAAACAGAATACCCCAGAGTCATTTATGAAGTCACTCTTACTGGGAGAAGGGGGTAATCATGTCTAGCTGCCATGTGAGCAATGCCTGGGGAGACTAGTGGTAAAACTGGACCCAGGACAGTAAGTAGGAGACCAAATAGAATGGAGAAGACCAACATGGAGATCAGCATGTGCAGGCCAGGAATCCCGAGGCAAGTGTAAGCGGGAAGGTTCGGCTGAAGTTCTGAGTTTGTGTAGAGGCGATAGGATCTGCGGTATGGCCAACGCAACAGACTTTCCACCAGAATTTGTGGCCCCTCTTCCATAGCAAAGCTGGGAAGCCAGCCCTCCTAGCATCTTGGTGAGGCCCTGTGGCTCATCCTTGCTAATGAGCTGTGAGTGGGTCTTTATCTAGAGCAGTGGTTCTCAACCTTGGCTGCACATTAGAATCACCTGGGAATCTTTTTAAAATCCTGATTTCTGGCCCTACCCGGTTTGGCTCAGTGGATAGAGTGTCGGCCTGCAGA
>NW_005370621.1:652804-718118 GCF_000412655.1 Myotis brandtii
TTTGTTACTATTGTGGCTCCACCCCATAACAAAGAAACAAAGAAACAGGATGAGGCCCAGAAATCAGGATTTTAAAAAGATTCCCAGATGATTCTAATGTGCAGTGAAGGTTGAGAACCACTGATCTAGAGGGTCTGGACAGTAAATGGATGACACACTAAAACTGGGGGATTTGAGAAGAGTTTTTAAAGGCACTGTTTGCAAAGATGTGGGAGAAGTATAAGGAAACTACAAGTGACAGTTCAGTATCTGGGGTCACAATGTTGGCCTGAGAGGTAAGGGAGTGGTACAGTTTCCGGAACCCAAATAGGAGTTATCTGGAGAGGCTCACGAGAAAGGAGCTGTGACATTCAGAAGGACACACCGGTCTGAGTCAAACCCACCGGAAGAGAAGGAAAGGAGTAAACACCTGATGTCACTCTCAGACCTCCCTTGAATCTGCTGTGGAGGTTCCCATTGGCCAAACCCACCTGGAGGCCAGAGTTGGGAAGCCCTTAATGTACAGTAGCTGCACAGGGAGTGTCCCAGGACGCGGAGCAAATCTGGAGGAATGTCCTGCATTGTGACTCCTTGTATAGGTAGTAAGAAGTGGGAAGTGGCGTCCTTCACCATTACTGCTTCTCCTATCAGCAGCTGCACTTGGAGGACTTTGAGACCCTAGGGCAGTGGTCGGCAAACTCATTAGTCAACAGAGCCAAATATCAACAGCACAACGATTGCAATTTCTTTTGAGAGCCAAATTTTTTAAACTTAAACTATATAGGTAGGTACATTGTTATTAACTTAATTAGGGTACTCCTAAGGCTCAGGAAGAGCCACTCTCAAGGGGCCAAAGAGCCGCATGTGGCTCGAAAGCCGCGGTTTGCTGACCACGGCCCTAGGGGATACCACCACAAGCACGCAGCACACCACCCAACAGAGAAAAGCACTCCAATCAGGGACACCCACAGTGGGCTGTTCCTGATTAAGAAATAAATGTGTTCAGGGGTGTGTTTTTTACAGAAGTTAGCATTTGGTGATTTATTTATTGTAGTTAGCACTAGCAGGAATGGGATTGTAGAAAATCTTGAGGAGCAAGCAAGGAATTTAGATTCATTTCTACAGAAAGTCGAAAAAACAGTGAAGGTTTTTTACGCTGGGAGATAGTATTTTTTAAAAAAGCCTGAAATGATGAGTCATGTGGCAGGTGGAATGGAACACAGTGAGCAGCTAACCAAAACCCCGTGTTCTGAGCAGGACCTGTGAATCAGTCTAGGACAGTAGAAACTGGAAGGCTGGAAGAATTTTAATCACATTGCAAGATCAGGTGCCAGCCTGAATTCGGGGAAGGAGGTGATCTAAGTCCAGTTTAGTGATCACCCCAAATCTACGAAGGAGCTTGGTTGTGAGAGATGGAGACTGAAAAGGAATGTTGGAGAGTTGATATGTCAGGAGTAGGCCTGTAGGGTGGAGAGTGGAGAGAGGGTCTGTCCATCATGGCCAGCCTAGGAAAGAGGGCTTCGGTGAGACCACTCCCGAGTGTGATATACGTTCACTGGAGCCTGGGGGGTGCAATAGACAGTAGCATTTCCTGGGAAATTGGAAGAACGAGAGAATTGTCTGTCAGCTGCTCTGGTCACCCTCAGAGCAAGGTCAGGGGGAGTTTAGGGTTGGGTATTGCTTGTTGATTCCCAGAGTTTCAGGATAATGACCTGTGACCAGTTGAGGGCACAGAGATGGAGATTAGCTGTTATGTGGTCATCTCTGAGGAACTACCAGCCAGGATGTGTTCTCCCCGAAAGGTGAGGACACAGCTGCCGCTTGTAGGTACAACTGCAGCTCTGTGACGTCATCGCACAGAGAAAGAGTGGATACACGTGGAGTGCCTGAGACATCTTAACTGTATTTTTCCGGTAAAACCTTGCCTGCTACCTTCAGCAGGCAGGCAGGCAGAAAAGAGAAAGAAGCCCCCAGCCCTTCCCACTGCTGGTGGCCAGCTTGTGCCAGGCCAGCTGTGGCCGTGGCAGGGAGGGGGAGATGGCTCCCCCCAGTATATTTAAAGTTTTTGCTTTAAATGGACTAGACCAGCGGTTCTCAACCTGTGGGTCACGACCCCTTTGGCGGTCGAACGACCCTTTCACAGGGGTCGCCTAAGACCATCCTGCATATCAGATATTTACATTATGATTCATAACAGTAGCGACATTACAGTTATGAAGTAGCAACGAAAATAATTTTATGGTTGGGTCACAACATGAGGAACTGTATTTAAAGGGCCAGAAGGTTGAGAACCACTGGACTAGACAAACCAAATCCCTACATGAGACCATTCTGAATGATCTGAGACTAGAAATAAGCAGAAGACCTTTTCTTGGAGTCACCAGAAGGGTCATAGACCTGCCCTAAATGCCATCCTAGGAAAGGGGATGATCTAAGCCCAGAATAAATTTAGAGGGACAGAGGGAGACATAGTTGATCATGATTACACTTCATAAGAGTATAACAGCTACAGGGGATAAAAAGATGAACAAATCCCAAACATGCCTTTGTTATCCGTCAAAATGTCTTCATAAACATAGTAATAGCACCTTCATTGGAGGATATTTCTTTTCTTACCTATAACACAACATTTAGAAGCTCTGAGAAGCACAAGCTTGAAAGTAAAAATCACCCAATATCACACTGCCCAGAGATAATTATTGCAGTTAAATATATTTCCTTCCTGTCTTGTTTTCCTCTGTGGATGTGTATAAATACACTTGTGAGTTTGTGTTCTTCACATTTTATTTTATATCCTACTTTTTTAACTTAATATTTTTAAATATATAGAACATTTTTAAAACATGGTTCAAATGAAGCCATAATTTGACTGGAGCTTATTAAATACGTTTGTCAAATATTTTAGAAATAGACTTGGACTTAATGTATGAATCAATGATGCAAATGAGAAAAGAAGAAAAGAAGAGCGAATTTAACGCCTAGATTTAGATATTCCATCAAGTTGTAGGTAACATTCATATTATCAAATGAAACAGCCACTTGTTGAGACAGTTATCACAACTTTCTTCAAATTTTCTGCTGGTTTTTCTGAAGCCATGTTTTCCCACCCTTGCAGTCACTCCTAAATCTCCAAAGGTTCTCCTTTCTCTGTCTAATCCCAAAATGTTGACCTTGCTCAGGCCTTTTAAGAACGTTCCCCTCCCTCCTTAAGTTACTTACCCAGCCCTTTGATTTTCAATACCATTTATATGCTGAAAACACTCAAGTTCAAAATTTCAGCCCAAACCTCCATTCTAAGCTCCAGACTTGTATCTTGACACTTGACATCTCCATTTGGATGTCTTGTTGGCATCTCAAGTGGAACTCTTACCAGTAATCTTCCCCTCAAAAATGTGTTCTTCCTTCAGTCTTCTCAACTCGGTAAAGCAACCTCAATCCTCTCAATTGCTCATGGAAAACACCAGGAAGCATTTTAGTGCTTTTTCTAGCCCTCATTTCTAGCTCATAGCAAGTCCTGTGTTTCTCCTTGCAAAATACAGGGTGTCCTCCCAAAAATGTATACATGCTTAAACAGCTGATAGCTCAATTGATATTTCTTTTTTTTTTTTTTCAGATTTAACCCATTGGAATTAATAGTTATTCCAAGTGTGTATACATTTTTGGGACACCCTGTATATCTCACATTCAACTCTTCTGTCCACCTTCCTATTCATCCCCCTACTCTCAGCCACCCACATCTCAATATGAACCACTGTCTCCTAATCGCTTTCCCTCATAGATTCCCTCCCATCTGTTCTCCACGCAATAGCCAAATTAGAATGCTGCCCCCTTATTGAAATACATCAAACCCTGAACATAGCCTCTGAGGCTCAGATCTAGATCTTCCTGTCTTTCCAGCCTCCTATTCTGATGCTCTCCCACCATAGTTGACCCACAATGGTTTGCTTTCCAGTCCCTGAACCGCTGCTTCTCTCTGCCTCACAATCAATTCCCCTAGCCTTCTAATGTGATTCTCAATTCCTTGAGGGCAAGGACTCTGGCCAGGTCACTTCTGTATCCCCAGTTTGTGGAAGAATGCCTGGCACCTGATGGGTACAGCCAGCCTTTGTTGTTATGACCTATCTGTTGGCTCATACTCACCTTTCAAGTCTCAGCCTGCATATCACCCCTCAGGTAGACCTCTCCTAACTCTGCCATTCTAAAGTGGATCTCCACCCTTGTGCGCTCAGTTACATCTCCTTGTTGCTTACATCACTGACAGCAAATGTCATTATGTATGTTTGTTTAATATCTCTTTCCCCCACAAGACTTAGACACTCCCATGAGAGCAAGGACAATGTTCTTTTTTTGGCTCATGCTTTCCCTAACACATAGCACAATGCCTAGCTCACAGAAAATTCTCAGAATGAACAGCATCTGAGTGAATGGAGTTCTGAGGGGAGCTCTTCTCTTTGTTTGGGGCAACACTGGAAAAAATGCCGGAGTCAATCTTGAAATAGAGGAGTGTGGTGCACAGAATAATGGAGCCCAAAGATGTCTGTGTCCTAATCCCTAGAACCTGTGACTATATTACCTCACATGGTTAAAAGGGAATTTGCAGGTGTATTCAGTTAAGGATCTCGCTCTGGAGATAATTATCTGGGATAATCCAGGTGGGCCCAATGTAATCACAAGGGTCTGTATAAGAGGGAGGCAGGAAGGTCAGAGTCAGAAAATGAGGTGTGTTCACGAAAGCAGAGCTGAGAGAGAGAAAAAGAGAGGAGAGATCCAATGAGATTAAGAGGGAGTGAGACAGATTTGAAGATGCTGCTGGCCTTGAAGGTGAAGGAAGGGGCCACAAGCCCAGAAATGCGGCCGGCCTCTAGAAGCTTGAAAAGGCGAAGGAATGGATCCTCCTCCAGAGCCTCCAAAAGAATCTGCCCTGCCAGTGCCTCGATTTTAGGACCTCCAACCGCCCAAACTGTAAGATAATAAGTGCATGTTGTTTGAAGACACTAAGTAATCTGTTACCGCAGCCATAAGAAACTAATACAGGGAGGGACCAGAGAAAAGGTTCAAGGAACCTGAAGGCGAGATGTGGTCCTGCGTCTTTTTTAGAAGGATTAGGCTTGCCCACTGGCAAACTATCTCATTTCCATCGTCCTACAACCAGTTTCATGCCGTCGATTCCTCTTTCTTTTTCCCTAAGTTCCATCCTTGGGACAAATAAGAAGTCTGTGCCTTCTTTCTTGAGTATAAGTTCAGAGACAGGAGGGAGAACCTGGAGCTGGACTTGAACCATGGAAATGAGGGACAGGGGTGGGTGTTCCCTGGCTGTAACAGGATTGCCTTCTCTTGCTTTTAAGAGGTGTCACCGAACCCCTTTTTATGGCCTAGTGGATTCCCTTTGGGGAAAATACACACAAGCAGAAATTTTCATGTGCAGTTATTAGGGGTTCATGGACTTGTAAGTTCAAAGGATAGAGGTGACTAAGCAGGACCGATTGACCGTGGCCATTTCAGGTGATGTCAACAAGTGTTTATTTAAAAAAAAACCATCTTTTTATATTGGATGCAGGAGTCAGTGGGAGGTAAGGAGGAAGTAATATTATAAGATGGGCTTCCGTGTTGAGCTAAGGGTTTGGACTTAATGCTGCAGGGAGGATACTAGGGAGGGCTTCAAGCAAGGTAGGGACACAATTTTATCTTTACTTTTGAAAAAAGCCACTCTGGCAGCATACCTATTGGCTTATTATAATCTCATAATTAGGGATGAAACACCTTAGGGGTGAAAAATGCTATTGACGTGAACTATTTTAATACTTCCTTTTACAGCCAGTGTTATCAGATGGCATATTAAGTGATCTAATTTCATAGACATTGTGCTGTAGAAAGCAGTTTCCTGTAGCTAATGTAAGGTCATTTAAACTCTGACTGTTGTCAGGATCATTGCTTCCCTAATAGCGGGTGTGCGTTGATGGTTAGTCTTATTGTTACTATCATCATCATCTCCTAGTTCAAGTACTTCACAGCTTCAATCAGATTCATCTCCAGCTGAGAAAATTCAGACAGCTGAAGCAGTGTGCAGTGGGAGAGCACTGACCTGAGGCCTCCCAGGTCAGAGGACCGTTCCCGGTTCTATCACACACCAGAGAAGGAATTTAGATCAAGTTAATCTCCCAAAGCCACAGTTTCTTTATCCATAAAATGGGCATTATAAACCCTACTTCTGTAACAACTGTGATCAAATGCAATCATTAAAAAATATAGTGCTTTGAAAAATAGACTACATTACACACATGCAAGCTGACATTCATTTTCCTCTTAGAATTACCATCATTCCTGGACAAGTTTGGGTTAGGAAAGAGGATCTATGGAAGTAAATGTTTATGATTTGCTTTTGTAATATTATATGGTTTTCTCTTGAAGTATCAAGTGTCTTAGAGGTTTTTCTAATATCCAGGCTTGTTGCCTCCACTTAGCCCTTGAAAAGTCCTGAATCAAAAATAGACTGTTTTGCTATGTTCTGAAATCTAGCGCTATATATTATAAGGGAGTTAAAGGACATCCTTTGGGAAGATGACCGGGTCTCAGTTCTCTGAGAGCCTATGCAAAGCCGTGCAGAGAAAATTGGAAGGGCTGAGCATGTGTGTGAAGCTGTTGACTCGTTAAGGACTTGCTGGCCTGCTGGTGGGCATCTCTGAGAAAGGAGGAGAGGGCTAGTGGCTCAGAGTTTGCAGGGAAAGAACTGCTGTTTCTAAAGGAGCAACCACCTGCAGTACGCAGAAGGTTCTTGATCATCATCATGACTTACTAATCTGCTAATCAGAGACACTCCAGGCGGTGGCGGTTCGGTTTTCTAAAGCACGTCTTGCTCAGGAGAGGCTATGGTAGGAAATACTGCAGCCTCGGGGAAATGTCAGGTGATGGGACCTTCACTCCTCTGACTCAAGAAACCACATGCACAATGAGCACAACCAGACACTGCCTTGAAGTAGGCAAGATGCTTTTTAATGACGCCCAAATGCATCAATGCTCAAGCATTTACTTTTACACAGAGACGGGGAGAAGGAAACCTCCAGGTGCCGTTCCTCCTGTGGCAGCGAAATACCTTCTTGTGTTTATTCCTCCCCGTGTTACTAGCAGTGACATTAACAGTGGTGTTCATGCTGGTTTACCAGGTGGCTTACAAGTTTTCCTTGGACTTCCCCGTGGTTGCATATGATTCGAAGCAAATAAAGTATTTTTATCCCTACTTCATCAAAAGGAATGGCTTCACCACGCTGCTACCTTTGCTGAGGTCAAGCAGCTAGACTTTAAGGAGAAGTTCGACTTTGATTCTAGGCTCATTTTGAAAAAAAAAAACACCACAAGACAACAAAACGATGTATAAACAGTGTGGGCTTTGCATCCAGACTCCACCACACACTACCACTGCAAACGGGGCAAGTCGCTTAACCTTGCTGGCCTTAAATCTCCCACCTGTAACATGGTGTGGTAGTTGCTAATTTGCAAGGTCCTTGAAAGGGTTAAGTGAGTTCAGAGGTTCTGACAGGCTGCAGTGCGCCTGTGTATAACATGAACTCCAGAGCCAGACTCCCCAGGTCTCAGTCGCACCTCCACCTCTGCACTGTGTGACCTAGTGTAAGTGACTAACCCTCTCTGAGCCAGTAAAATGGAGATGATAATAGTACCTACTTCAGAGGGTCATTGTGAGGATAAAAGACTTCATCTAACCAAAAGCACTTAAAACAGTGCCTGCCCCTTAGTAAACACTGTATAAGTATGTGCTATGATTGTGATAGATTATGATGGTAATTGTGGTTATCCATCAAGTGTCCGGCACAAATGGTTGATCAAAAAGGATTAACTGTTGTTGTTTTTTGCAATTCCTATTACTTCTCCCATCAGAGCACTTGAATTTTAAGGAGCCTGAAGGGAAAAGCAATCGTATTACAAGTCTGTTTTTTGTTTTAACTAAACAGATTTCAACAGGGTCCTTTCCAAAATCTTATTCCTTCTGGGACTCAGAATCTGATCTTATACCACAGGAGAAAGGCGGTTTTCTCTCTCAATGCCCCTTAAAGCAAGAACAGATTCCTGAGCCTCACCCCACACCTTCTCAGTGAGAAATTCTGGGGCTGCACCCACCGGTCTGATTTTGTTTTTGGTTTGGTTTTCAATGCCCATTGACTGTTTTTGTAAGTCTATTTTTTGGAGTATAAGTTAACAGAAAAATGGAGAGGAAGGTACAGAGATTTCACATCTACCTTCTGCATATGCACAGACTCCCCCACTATCAACATCCCCCACCAAAAGGGTGCATTGGTTACAATTGATGAACCTGCTACAATTGATCACCCAAAGTCCCTACTTGGGTTGTACATTCTGTGGGTTCAGACCAATGTATACTGATATGTATCCACCATATAGCATCACACAGAGTATTTTCCTGGCCCTGAAAATTCTCTCTGTTCTGCCTAATCATCCCTCCCTTCCCCCACCCCCTGGCAACCACTGATCTTTTTACTGTCTCCATGGTTTTGCCTTCTGTCTGTTTTAACAAGCGTTCCAGTGAGTCTCATGTTTTCTAAAGTTTGAAAACACAAGATATAGACTCCTACAACCTTGACTGCTTTCTATTGCTGGGGGTGGTGGGGGCATCAACAAAGACTTGGCTGCTCCATCTGTTTGACAGGTGTTCCAGCCCAAGAAGTGTTAAATGACTGAATTAAGCAGAAATAGAGTCAGGTGGGGCGTGGGGAGGGGAAAGCAAACTTGGAGAGCATGTGAGGCTATTGATAGGTCTGGAACAGAACGTTTTGGAGTTGGGTCGTCTGGAAAGTACTGATGTCACATCTTGTGCCATATTGCTGGAGTGATGGATAGGAGGAGAGATGCCTTTTGAATTTTTATGAGAGCTTAAAATGAAAATCATGTCAGCCTTCAGAAGTCAGAGCTGTTGGTACAAAAGGTCACCAATGCCAATTGGTGGCATGGCAGAGCTCAGCGAGGGAGTATTAAAATAGCAAACTTTTTTCTTTTGTTTTGTTTTCTTTTTTTTTAAAGCACCAGTTGCACTATGTTTTGAGTCTCAGTCTTTTGCCATCTTGCTGCCCCCAGGATCTTAAGTAAAAAGACAAGTGAAAAGAGAAAACCACCAAGACAGTTTTCCATCTCCTACAGGGAGGAGGGTAGATAGTTGGTTGTTGTCCTCAGACTTAGGGCTATGGAATATTTGTGGTGGAGGAAGCAAAGCAATTAAATGGTGACTTCATGGGAAAGTGATAGTGGGGTGACTAAGCAGGACAGATTGATCGTGGCCATTTCCGGTGACGTCAGCATTTATTGGGGACCTAAGCCCTGTGCTAGATGTGGTTTGTCTGGGGTTCAGCCTTGGGTGACTGAGGCTTCTAGTGCCTTAGAAAAAGAAACCAGTCTTGGCGGTGGGGTGGGAAGGTTGTACAGTGATGGCGAACCTCTGACACGTGTGTCAGAGGTGACACGCGAACTCATTTTTTTGGTTGATTTTTCTTTGTTAAATGGCATTTAAATATATAAAATAAATATCAAAAATATAAGTCTTTGTTTTACTATGGTTGCAAATATCAAAAAATTTCTATATGTGACACGGCACCAGAGTTAAGTTGGGGTTTTTCAAAATGCTGACACGCGGAGCTCAAAAGGTTCGCCATCACTGTTGTAAGATATTAGTTTTGGTTTGTATATACTGGATGTGTGATGATAGAACAGCATCCAAATAGGCTTAAAGGGCCTGAGAGTCATATGCATTGATACAGTTTTTGAAGCCATTAGGAATGGATTGATTATCTACATAATTAAGGAAATCTGAGGGTCAATAATCAAACCTTTAGGGAGGCTGCAATTATAGCAAATAGAATATGAGAAGTCAGTGAAGGAATGAGCCCACCAGAAAAGGTAAAAGTTGTCCCCAGACCATGTTCTAGCATAGAAATCAAGAGGATACATTTTTTTTTTCAAGAAGAGAGATAGGTTCTTTGTTAAAAGTGTGAAGAAATAAAAACAAAGCATGTGTGTGGCGGGGGGGAGGAGTTGCTAAGTAAAAATGTTAACTCAAAAAGAAAGTATTGTTTTATAAAATAGATGGTTTGTTATATTCACTTGAGTCAGGGTTTCTTAACCTCAGCACTGTTGATGGTTGGGCTGGATAATTCCTTGTGATGAGAAGCTGTTCCGTGCATTATAGCATGTTTAGTAACATCCCTGGCCTCTACCCACTGGATGCCAGTAGTAAAACTACCATCACCAGTTATGACAATCAGAAAATGTCTTCAGACAATGCCAGATATTCTTGGTTGAGAACCACTGATTTAAGTATTAATTTAGCTCCCTCTGTATACATAGTACTACATTAGGCACTGCAAGGCATAGAAATATGATACCCTTTCACCGTTAAGAAGAATGCATTCAAATATTCTTCTATATCTCCTATTATGCTGATTACAATTATATATACATATAATCATATACACACATGTATATATACATATGTGACAATAATTCCCCAAGTTAACATTATGTCAGTTTAATTATGGAATGATATTGGAAAAGTGGTACTTTGGAAAGACTGGTGACCCAATGCTATGTGTTTTATCACAGATCAGTGTAGGAAATTTTGATTGTGGATCCATATCAATGGCAATATTAGTAAGCAGTTTCCAAATTAAATTTTGTGTATTTCTAAAACTCAAATTACTTTTTTGTTCTCTCACTTTTTATAAGATAAAATATTCTTCCTGATCCATAGGCACGTTATAGAACTTCTGAATTTAAAAAATTATGAGTGTACCATTTATCTTTTGGTAGAAATTATGGTGCTACCTACTGAAAGTGTTCTGGCAAGTTTCAAAGTTCTCAATAAAAGAAAGATGGAGATTTGGGACTATAATTTGACTTTAAAAATATTGGTAGGAGCCCTAACTGGTTTGGCTCAGTGGGTAGAGCGTCGGCCTGCAGACTCAAGGGTCCCAGGTTCAATTCCGATCAAGGACATGTACCTTGGTTGCAGGCACATCCCCAGTAGGGGGTGTGCAGGAGGCAGCTGATCGATGTTTCTCTCTCATCGATGTTTCTAACTCTCTATCCCTCTCCCTTCCTTTCTGTAAAAAATCAATAAAATATATTAAAAAAATATTGGTAGGAAGGATTACCACAAAAATAATTTCATGACAAGAAAAGTCCTTGGTGTTGGGAATAAGCTCTCCATCCAAAGAAGCAGCCTGTCATCTCTCCAAGCCTAGCTTCCTCATTGCTTAGGAGCAGAAAAAAAAAACCTAACTCCTGTTTTGCTGCTGGTAACATTGAACAAGGCCCCGACTATTGAGGCTAATCCCGGGACGCATGTTTGCCTTGCAGACTGCATCATCTGCCATCAAAGGTGCTATCCAGCTGGGCATAGGATACACAGTGGGTAATCTCACGTCCAAACCAGACCGAGATGTTCTCATGCAAGACTTCTACGTGGTGGAAAGTGTGTTCCTGCCCAGGTAAGAAGATGTATTTTTTTGTGTGAATTTTCATGCTAAAGAACCCTCCTTGCGACACCCCACATTGAAGACTTTTTGCCAGTGCACACGTAAAGCAGCGCAGACTCAAAGCAGCCCAGCTGATGGTTACTTTCTGCCACATCAGGTGGCCTGCATTTTCTCTATGGAGATGGGAAACGGGTTTCCTCCTGTGGGCCAGTTGTCATTAGCTGTGATGTTGCCTGAAGGACCGAAGGGAGAAAGACTGAGAGTCAGTGGGAAAGAATGCAGCCATTACAGAGTACTGTCTGCGTAGGTTTAGAATAAGAGGACGTCTGAGAAGCAGCAGCTGGCACCAGGTTCTTGTTACCCTTAATTTAAAAGGGGGGCTGGGAGGACCCACAATTAGGCATGCATTTGAGTTCACTCATTTAGCTCCTTTTTTAACTTAACTCGTTCCACTTAATTTTCCTCAAGAAAACTGATGAGAATCCCAATATTTTGATACCGTGTTTGCAAAAACACCCACGTTACCCATACATGCTACCTTAACTTAATTGCATTGGGGGAAGGGGATAATCAATTCAGCAAATAATCTGAGTTTGGATGATGGTGATGGTTGTACAACAGTGTTAATGTACTGAATGCCACAGCACTGTGCACATGAAAACGGTTATAATAGCAAGCTTTATATTGTGTCTGCTCTACCAAAATAAAGTAAATAAACCAAAAATTTAAGTCCAGTACTAGCTTAGTCTAGGAAGAGAAGTAATCATTATTACATTGGAAATGTCACCACTGCTGACAGGATTTTTTTATATAAATATTTGATTCTAGATACAGCATATTTTCCTATTATAATGTTTCTGCTTTTACCTAAATATGTCTTACTCATGGTCTAGCAAATGAATTTGTTTTGGGGATTGGAGGTAATTATTTTATCTTTTGGTTCTATGAGGATTGACTTGTCAGACACATTTATTTTTTTAAAATATGTTTCTTCAAAATGAGCCACTTTTGTTATTAATGATTACTGGGCTTGTATGAGAATGACTGGGTGAAAGTTCAGCTCTCAGTGTTCTCATTACCTTACTTTTAAAAAAAATTTCCAGAGGATGCCCAGCCGGCATGGCTCAGTGGTTGGGCACCGACCTATGAACCAGGAGGTCACGGTTCTATTCAAGGTTAGGGCACATGCTTGGGTTGTGGGCTCAATCCCCAGTGTGGGGCGTGCAGGAGGCAGCCAATCAATGATTCCTTCTCATCATTGATGTTTCTCTCTCTCTCTCTCTCTCTCTCTCTCTCTCTCTCTCTCCCTTCCTCTCTGAAATCAATAAAAATATATTGATTTCAGAGGAGTGCTACTTACATTTATCTGTATGTCCAGATGTCTGCTGGCTGGAAGTAACGCCTGTAGGTGACAGTGCCCACCTAACCACAAAGGGGCCCATAAACACTGAAAGTCAGGTGTGAATCCAGACAGACTCATTTTCCTTCAAATGCTCTTGGTTGAAGAATAAAGTTGATCTATCAAAATTTTTGAAGTGTGCTCTTCTAGGGTCCCCTAGCAGATACGAGAACTAGTTTCCATAGAGAAAATGGACAACCCCAAGGCCTAAGATATAATCCTGTTTGCTTATGACACTGCTCTTCTTTCTAGAGCTGGAAATTGTTCCATGTTTTTGTTTTTAATAGTCTGTTTGTCACTCCAGAAAACAATGCATGAACTACACACTTTGATATAACTTCGGGAGGTCATGAGTTTACCTCAACCTTTTGGTATGTTCTGTTAGACCCACAATTCTTATAAATGTGTTCTCAGGATGTTCGAGCTCTCGTGATCTTCCAGGGCCTTTTCCCAGATATGTCAGTCTTGTTCTTTGTAGCTGAAGAAAAAAAAATAAGGGGAGCAGAGGCCGTTTGTGGGAGGGTGGCTGGCAGTGAGTTCAGGGTGGTGGGAGCAGGTAGCTGAAGATGGTTCATAAAGAAGGGCAGGGTGCTCCATCATTGCTCATCTCTTTTCCTCACGGTGTCCAATCAACAGAGCCAACCATTGCTGGGCACTGGGGAAAGCGTGGGCCAACATGTGGTCCTCAGACCTGCAGTATCAGCATCACTTGGAACGTGTTAGAGATGCAGGTTCCTGGGCTCCACCCCAAGTCAGCTGACTCAGAAACACTGGAGGTGGGATCCAGGAATCTACTTTGATAATCCTCCAGGTGATTAAAAGTCAGAGAACCACTGGCCTAGACATTACTTCCAATTTGAAGGTATAATCTTCCTAGTAAATAAAAAAATTTGTTCTTAGACTTATTACTTGTAAGAATCATGTAATAAAACTCCATGATTTTAAAATTAATCTTAAATATTAAAATTAAGTCTATTTAGCAACTAAATTATACATGACACTGTATGAGATACTTTACAATAAGGAGCACATAAATAAGGTCTTCATAGGCACTTTTTTATAATTTATTTTTCAATTACAGTTGACAAACAAGATTATATTAGTTTCAGATGTGCAACATAGTGATTGGACATTTCTGTTACTTACAAAGTGATCACCCCAATAAATCTAGTACTCATCTGACACCATACATAGTTATTATTGACTATATTCCCTGTGCTGTACTGTACATCCCCATGACAATTTTTATAACTGGAAATTTGTATTTTTTAATCCCTTCACCTTTTTCACCCATTGCCCCAACCCTTCCCATCTGGAAACCATCAAATTGTTCTCTCGTGTGTGTGTGTGTGTGTGTGTGTGTGTATACACACACACACAGTGTGTATATATATATATATGAGTTTTTTCTGTTTATTTTATTTTTTAGATTCAGCCTATAAGTGAAATCATATGGTATTTGTCTTTCTCTGTCTGATTTATTCACTTAGCATAATATCCTCTAGGTCCATCCATGTTGTCACAAATAGCAAGATTTCATTTTTTATGGCTGATTAATATTCCATTGTGTGTATGTGCATGTGTGTGTGTGTGTGTGTGTGTATAATCTTCTTGGGCTGCTCATCTATTGATGAACACTAAGTTGCTTCCATACTTGGCTCTTGTAAATAGGGCTTCAGTGAATATAGGGGTGCATATATCTTTTTGGATTAGTGTTTTGGATTTCTTCAGATAAAATACTCAGCAGTGGAATTGCTGGGTCATATGGTTGTTCGTTTGTTTGTTTTTTTTTGAGGAATCTCCAAACTGTTTTCCATAGTGGCTGCACCAATTTACAATCCTACCAACAGTGTACAAGGGTTCCCTTTTCTTTACGTCCTCATCAACACAGTTGTTTGCTGATTTATTGATGGTAGCTATTCTGACAGGTGTGAGGTGATATCTCATTGTGATTTTAATTTGCATTTCCCTGATGATTAGTAATTTTGAGTATGATTCCATTTATCTATTGGCCATCTATATGTCTTCTTTGGAAGTCTATTCAGGTACACTGCTCTATTTTAAATCAGAACGTTTGTTTTTTTGGTATTAAGGTGTATGATTTCCTTATGTATTTTGGATATTAACTCCTTATCGGGTATATCATTGGAAGATATTTTCTCCCATTCAGTAGATTGTCTTTTTGTTTTGTTCATGGTTTTTTTTTACTGTGCAGGAACTTTTTAGTTTAATGTAGTCCCATTTGTTTATTTTTTTCCTTTTGTTTCCCTTGCTCAAGGAGATATTTTCAAAAAACATTGCTAAGAGTGATGTCAAAGAGTTTACTGCCTATGTTTTTTTCTCTTTTTATTGTGTCAGGTCTTACATTTAAGTCTTTAATTCATTTTGAGTTTATCCTTGAATGTGGTGTAAGAAAGTGGTCTAGTCTCATTTTTTTGCATATATATGTCCAGTTTTCCCAATACCATTTGTATATTCTTGCCTCCTTTGTCATAGATTATTTGACCAGAAGAACGTAACTCTTGTTTATATCAGCTAGTCTATAGTAAAATTTATTTTGTTATACATCGATCTCAGCAATTCCAAGAACCTATCAATGATGTTAAGGGAGGACTTACTGCATCTCCTTTGCAGTGATGGCGAACCTTTTGAGCTCGGCGTGTCAGCATTTTGAAAAACCCTAACTTAACTCTGGTGCCGTGTCACATATAGAAATTTTTTGATATTTGCAACCAAAGTAAAACAAAGACTTATATTTTTGATATTTATTTTATATATTTAAATGTTATTTAACAAAGAAAAATCAACCAAAAAAATGAGTTCGCGTGTCACTTCTGACACGCGTGTCATAGGTTCGCCGTCATTGCACTATAGCAATCAAAATGCCACAAAAAAATGATGAATAAATTCAGTGTTGTGATTGTGGCAATGGTTTCACTGGGGTATACACATGACAAAATTCATGAACTTTATTGTATGCCAATTATATCTCCACAAAGCTGCCCAATAATGCTTCCTCCCTACCCACCCATACTCTACACTTGCCTGGGGAGGAGCATGAGGGAAGGTGGGGCGGACTGGCTCTTGTTGGAAGCGACTGAAGCCTCTGGTGAGTCTGTCCAGGTCATGGAGGGAACGCATTCCTTGGGGCGCCTTGAGATGTTTTCATCACTGCTGCTGTGAAGCTGCAAAATCCGTTTCCCTTAGCAACCCAGTGTATTGTGTTATTTTTTATTTATTTATTCGAAAACGAGTCAAGGTTATTTTTAGATAGTATGTACTTGGTCTACAGGTTACTTCATTTTATGGATGGAAAAAGCTCTGGACCTGATTAAGATTTGAAGGGGGATATAAAAGCCCTGTCAACAATTTGGTTCTGTGCTTTTCCAAAATTACCAAGTAGATGAGTAGAGAACCATGACCAGATCTTAATATTTTGACCCCATTTCTGTGCTGTGATCATAAATTCAAGATTGCAGATACATTTCCATGTGCAAGTAAGATTAGGAGGAAAGGATGTTTCATAACATTTGTACCATGTTTAGATATTTGGTAGTTGCAACAGAGGTGGCAAAGGGAGGTAAGGTTTATAAGTACCAACTATGCACCAAGCATAGCTTAACTGATATATATTACATAACATATAATACTTAATGTTGTTAATTACCATTCATCTTTACCAAAAAAAATTTACATATGAATTAACCAAGGCCTTGAGATATAAAGTGGCTTAATCCAGAGCTATACAACCAATAAATACATGGTAAAGCCAGGATTTGAATTTAGGGGTGGCTGGCTCTAAAATTTTGTTTTTCCCTGCACTATGGCAATAAAGCACAGGAACAAAATTCCTGCTTTTTTGAATCAGAAAAAAAAATCCATCTTTTACCTTAGAATTGTGACCCTAAATCTGCCTCTCTGGCCCCTTGACCAGCAACTCTGATCCATTCCTCCACTCCCCTGCAGGAGGCGCCATCACTGCCTTCTCCGGGGTGGGAAATATGGTTGGAATGCTGGCAGTAAAAGTTACATATCTCTTAGTTTTCAAAAATAATTATCTAACTGAAGAATTTCTAAAAATTCTCCTGCCTTGTAAACAAAATTGAGCTTGATGTGAGGATGCTTGCAGAAAATGGACTGCCCATAGAGTTGGTGGACATGCTGTTCAGGATTTATTTGAATAGCTAGGGAGTACCCTCACTGGGGAGAGAATTCCGCAGAGCTACTGTAAGAGTGAAACGTTATTCTAAATGCCACGCAAACGTATACATCAAAGGTTTATGTAAGTATTTCCAGACATCAGTGCTAGATGTTACAGTTTTGACACACTAGCCAACTACCTGCCTGTCAGGTAATGCTGACATAAACTCATCCAAGAATTGTATGTATCCCATGGAGCCAAAACACTACAGCCTACAGCACAAATTCAGCTCTTTGCCTCTTTTTGTTAATAAAGTTTAATTGGAACACAGCCACATCCAGTCAACATATTGCCTGTGGCTGCTTTTCCACAACAGCAGACTTGAGTAGCTGCAACAGAGACTCTAAAAGATCGCCACTCCCCTGTCCCGATCTATACAGACATTCTGCACCAAGTTTTATGTATATGTGGATAGAATACAAAACTGTCACAATACTCTTCTCAGGATTAAGTGAGATAAGTTCCTGTCGCTGGGCAAGCCAATAATATGATGTCCCTTCAAGTCAAAACCCTTTTAAGTATTTGCTCAGCATATGTAGTGGAGATGGGAAGAAACTGATTTCCTAGCAATAAAAGTTATATATCTCTTCCTTTATTTCAAAATAAAAGATTTATTGCAAGTACCAAATATTATATAACATTTTGCCTTATTTGGAATTACCTTAGAAGCACAATTTCTTAAAAGCACAATTTCCTGGTATGGTAATAACCACTTGGGAGGTTTAAACATTTAAATAATCAATGACATACCATGTAATACAGTAAGTGATACCCGGAATACATTATTTTGTTTCGGAATTTAAGCTATTTTCAGCTGCCAACTTTGTTGTAAATCCTCACATGAGGATATTTTTCCATTGACTTTTAGAGAGAGTGAGAGAGAGAGAGAGAGAGAGAGAGAGAGAAACATCGATGTGAGCAAGACACATAGATTGGTTGCCTCCTGCACATGCCCTGACCAGGGCCAGGGATCAAGCCTGCAACCGAGGTATGTGCCCTTCACTGAAATTGAAACTGGGACCCTTCAGTCTGTGGGCTGACACTCTATCCACAAAGCCAAACCAGCTAGGGTTCAGCTACTGACTTTTAAAGACTACTGCCAGCTGATTGGCCTCAAAAGGTGATTCGGTCTCCTGTTCGAACGTGGCAGCTCAGCGGAGGAGGGGTTGGCACCAGCAAGGAGTATGTCTCTCGTTTTGCTTTGTTTTTCCATCCAAGAGCACTATCTAATTTGGCAAAAGAGAGGACCAATTTCTATTTCACTGGTTAAATAGAGTCATATGTGGAAACGAGAGGATCTCCACCTTGCCTGAATGGGCAGGGGCTGCTCTGGTGTGGATCTAATTTCCCAATCTTGTTTGTTCCTGACCACGTTAGACCATTATTTTCCCTTCCTGGGCTTTGATTTCTTTATCTGCTAAATGGGAAATCTCAGATGGTGGCTAATGTCTCCTCAAGCTTCAACACTGTAATTCTAAGCATCCATTGCCATTAAGAAATGTGTATTTTGGATTTACAGCGAGCACTGGCTTTGGCCTTAAAAATTGAACTCTGGCCCAGCTGGTGTGGGTCAATGGCTGAGCACTGACCCCTGAACCAAGAGGTCACAAGATCGATTCCTGGTCAGGGCACATGCGCAGGTCGCAGATTCAACCCCCTGTAGAGGGCATTTCTCTCTCATCGATGTTTCTATCTCTCTATCCCTCTCACTCTCTAGAATTATTAAAAGCATTTTTTTAAATAATTGAACTCTGTTCAGAAAAGGTGAATATCAAAATGCCAGAGTCAGTCCATGGTCAAAGTTGGACTGCTTCTTGGTGAAATAAGAGAGAAAAGGACAGGATAGAGAAAGTACTGTTCTTTAGTCAAAGTTTCTTCCTCTGATGGCATTAACAGACCCTTTCCTTTATAATGTGGTAGGGATAGTACTGTGTGTTTGCTCAGTTGTGTAGGTTCCTACTTGGTAACATAAATTTGGAAATTTCATGCAGTCTCCAAATTTTTATTGTTGGAATTTTACCAGCTCATGGGAGTCAGACATCTAGAACCACAGCTGAAAACCTCCCAGCTGAAATTTCCAAAGCCTCTAATTTATGTCAGGAGAGAAAAGTAGATTTTCCCCCCTCAAACCCTGCATAAGCTCATTGCTATAAATCTTAACCTGGGAAGAGGTCTGCTCTTCCGGAGACTTGACTTTTGCTGAGTAGGTCTAGGTGCTGGGCACAGTCTTCTGCTGAAGACCAAGTGCAGGCAGGAGCGCCCCAGGAGTCTTCAGTGGGACCCTTCCTCTGGCAGCAGACTCATGTTGATTGCAGTTGTGTAACTGCCCTAGCTAAGCCGTCTCCCCGTGTGCTGAGGAGCCTCTGTGTTGGACATCCGTGGCCGGCACCCACGCCGCAGCCAGTGGTTCTGCCAGTGCGTGACCTCAGGAAGCCCAGGTTGGTGTCTGCTGGCCGATCCTCGCCGGGGCCTGCTGGTTGGTTCTGCTCTTGTGCATTGTAGCTCCTGACAAACTCCAGCTGGAGCCAACAGCCCCATTAATTTTCATTTCCTTCAGGAAAGCTTCAATCATGTCAGGCTGGTATTTGTTCGTCACTGGAGCAGCTTGATGCGCTGAAGCAGCCCCTTCTGCTGTGGCACCGAGCGTGCAGTGCTCTGTTTGTGTGTGTGTGTGTGTAAGGTTATGGCTTTTAATCCTCACTTTTAAAATGTTCCAATGTTGTGAATAGTAATACAGAGAAGGGTTTATCCTCATGATGCTTTTAAAAGGAAGACTGAAAAGTGTCACTTTGGTCTCTGTACCCTTTTTACCCACTGTTCCTAGGGGCATGTTTATCCTTCAAGGATTTTTTTTTTTAACCCTCACCCGAGGATATGTTTTTATTGATTTTGAGAGAGAGAGAGAGAGAGAGAGAGAGAGAAACATTGATGTGAGAGAGATACATAGGTTGGTTCTCTCCCAAACACACCCCAACCAGGGATCAAACCCACAACCTAGGTATGTGCCCTGACTGGGAATCGAACCTGCAGCCCTCTGGTGTACCGGATGACACTCCAACCAACCTAGCCACTGGGCCAGGGCATCCTTCAAGGATTTTTTTTATACATCTACCTGCCCAAAATATATTTTTCCCTTTTTTATATAAATGGTGGCACGCCACACACAGTATCTGCATCATGCTTTTTTCACTTAATTTATCCTAGAGATCTTATCATGTCATTGCATGTTAAGCTTCCTTGTTCTTTGTAAAATATCTGCATAGTATTCCAGTGTATGGCGAACCATAATTAATTTGACCAGTCTCCTTGTGAGAGACATCCAGGTTGCTTCCAACCCTTCGTCCTTAGAAACAATGCTGTCATAAATAACCAGACACACATGTGTGTCCATGGCCTTCTTTATCTGTGGCATACAGTATAAGCATGCATTTGCTGGAACAAAGAGTTATGCACAATTGTAATGTTGACAAGTTGTGGAAATATCCTCCATAGGAAAAGTATCAATTTCCCACTGATGTTTCAGGGTTCCAGTTTCCCTTGAGCTATCCCAAAATTTTGGATTTTTGTTAATCTGATAGGTAAAATGGTCTCTCAGTGATATTTGATTTTCATTATTTTATTATTAACTAGAGGCCCAGTGCATGGATTCATGCACTTGTGGGGGGCGTGACCTGCAAGAATCGGCCCGCTGTGGGAGCACCACTCATCCTGGTCACCTGAGCGGTGCTCCCACTGTGGGAGTGTACTGACCACCAGGGTAAAGCTCTTGCATTGAGCATCTGCCCCCTGGTGGTCAGTGCACGTCATAGCGACTGGTTGACCGGTTATTCTGGTCATTCCACCATTCGGTCGCTGGGCTTTTACATATATAGATGAGGTCAAACAACTTTTCAAATGTTTAAATCATTTATATTTCCATTGCTGTGAAGTACCTGATCATATCTATTTTTTTTTTAATTCACTTTTTGGTCTTTTTCTTTAGTGTTGACTGGAGCTCTTTTGTTTGTTTGTTAATCCACCGAGAATGTGGCTAAAAGAGAGATTGAATCTCTATATAAAATCATATTACTCTACTGCATTGTTCTTATTTTTCACAATGAAAAATTAAAGTAGAGGCAGATTAGGTGACTTATCTGATATCATGTAAATAAAACTAATCATAAACATCAAAATTCAGCCTAGTGGATGCCTCTTAGGCAGTGATTCTCAACCTTCCTAATGTCACGACCCTTTAATACAGTTCCTCATGTTGTGGTGACCCCCAACCATGAAATTATTTTCGCAGTTATTTTCATAACTGTAATTTTGCTACTGTTATGAATCAATGTAAATAATCTGATATGCAGGATGTATTTTCATTGTTACAAATTGAACATAATTAAAGCATAGTGATTAATCACAAAAACAATATGTAATTATATATGTGTTTTCCGATGGTCTTAGGCGACCCCTGTGAAAGGGTCATTCGACCCCCAAAACGTGACCCACAGGTTGAGAACCGCTGCTCTAAGGGGAAGGAAAGGAATAAGATCAGTAAAAAGTATAGAAAGGATTCGACTATATGGATAAATTTTATTTCTTAAGCAGCATTTTGGGGTCATGGATATTCATTGATTTATACTTTATACCTTTCATATACCATAAATATTGGAAAAAAAAATTCAAAGATGAACCCAGAAGAGGGGGAAAAAAAGAAAATGATTTAAGTGGGAATGGAAATCGGATTTTTAAATCACTAAAAAATGTAAGGTCTCTTTTTCTGTAATTACGGATTTAAAGAAGACTTCACAGATCCATGCCCCATTTATTTCCAGTTCCATGGTTCTCATCTATTTTAGAAATTATTTTACTTATTTGTAGTTCAAAGAATTTATCCAGTGTTCAAAATTCATGGCAAAAAAAATGCATTTCTAAAATTTGTTCCACGCACTAAACCCTGGATCTTATGCCTAAAACAAGTCAACTATGGTTTCATGAGAAAGGTGGGTTGATTTCCCCAGGAAGGAAGCACAGGGAGATGGTGACAAATTCTCAGGCTGAAGACACGGTGTGGTTGGCAGGGGCTGCCTGCTTGGAGTGGCCCTCACTGAGTTGGCAACTGTTTTTACCTGATGGCCAGTCACCTTTGAAATATGAACTTCAAGAGACCCACTATCAGGGGGTGTTTTTTTTTAGAGGGGAGTTTGGCTCCGGACCAGTAGAGCTAGAATTTGAAGTCAAAATTGTCTTCGCTAATGTTCTCTCTCTTATTCTTTTTACTATTTTAACTGCAGTGAAGGGAGCAATCTGACCCCAGCACATCACTACCCAGACTTCAGATTTAAGACATATGCTCCACTAGCATTCCGATATTTCAGAGAGCTTTTTGGCATCAAGCCTGATGATTACTTGGTAAGAATCTATAATTTTCCTTCTTTTCCAGAAATGTGTGATGTAAACATTTGTCTCATAGCAACAGTGATAAGTGACTTGTGTCTCTTATTTTATAAAGCTCTGGAGCGTAGTAAAAAGCTCCAACTCTCATAATGATTATACATTTAGCTTCAGAACATGTGATTTGATTGCAGTTTTTAACTGATGGCTACAAAATCTGCCATTGTGATTGATACTTAAATAACTCTGGTATTGGTTTCTTCTTCAGATAATTATTCTAGCAGATATATTATAATTAGTTCTAAATACTCCTGTGAATTTTGCTGATTGGATTCTCTTGGAAAGCCTTTCTGTTTTAATTGCCTTATTTACACCATTCGTCTCAATCCTGCCTTGGCCTGCAACCATTTTCACCTTGACCTACAATGGAATATTCTTTTAAGGAACTGGATATCTTTGTTCTCAAAATCTCTTTATACAGATTCTTTTTAAATGTGTTTTCATTTGGTACAAGGCTGTGTTTTATTCTCAGATTTGTCTTTTCTCCCTGCCTTCCTTCTGGCGCAGGCAGCACCAATACAACAGCCTTTCTGTGAGGTAGTCTGATGTGGCCTCAGAGATTTACCCTTTCCCTGTTCAAGGAGTCAGGGACTTCTTTCTGTTTCAAGAAGAAAATGGTGTATTGTGTCATTTGATCACTGTTCACACCCTGGGGCTCTTCAAAATCAGTTCTCAAGAAGCTGAAGGAAGGATGCCATCAAATATTGATGGTTCATCTCATTCTGAATTGTATTAATAGGACTTGAGCTAGATCCTGGAATAATGCTTTGCAAAGGAGGTAGAGCCACATTTGTCACTTGTCACAGAGAGTGTTTAAAATGCATCTTTTAATTCGGGTGCAATGGAAATGATTAAATTCCAAGCAGATTCCCCTTTGTGCTGATGGAAACCATGCATGACCCGCTTCTTTCGTTTGGCCTTAAGAAAATCATATGACTGCTGCCCGATGAAATAATACCGGTTCCTCAAGGCACATTAATAAGTCTTTATAGAGCAGGCAGAACTCAATAGAAAGTCCCTGGGCATCCTGCTTTCCTGAAATGTGTGTCCATGTGCTCTCTGCCTCATCACACCCCTTTAATTGAAATGCCAGGTGCCCCTACCCAGCATTGTCAACCCTGCCATCCCAACCACTCAAGTACACAAACTCATTTGGGGTGTGTGTGTGTGTGTGTGTGTTTGGCTAGGAAACAAAGAATCTTCCCTTTCTGTAATTACTGAGGGTCAATGTCATTCAAGGAACGTTTTTGGGGAAACCACTGGGATCTTAATATCATATTATTGAAAATAAGATCAATCCCTCATCTTCTGCTTCACGTGAAAAATTAATGCATTTTCTCTCTGAATTTCCTTGAGATTCTGCAGGCAAAGGGGATACCATACATTTGCATTTCATAACACGGATCCAGTCAGTATGGGATGGCTGCACCTCTGCCCTCTCCCAAGTAGGCCTCTCCTGTGGCCATTGACCCCCAGGCTGGGAAGCCCTTGCTGCTGCTCGTTCTGTCTCACAGCACAGCTTTCTTTTGGGAAGGCCCATTTCTGAACAAGTCCTCATGTAGCTGTCACAGTAATGAGCCTGTAAGCTAGAAAGTTTACTTTCATAATGAGGTTAAAGTGTTCACAACGGAGCATAGGAGACTAAGCTGATGGCTTCTGGAAGCAAAAGTCTTCCTTCAACCCTAGCCAACTTGGCTCAGTGGATAGAGCGTCAGCCTGTGGACTCAAGGGTCCTGGGCTCGATTCCGATCAAGGGCACATGCCCGGGTTGAGGGCTTGATCCCCAGTAGGGAGCGTGTAGGAGGCAGCCAATCAATGATTCTCTCTCATCATTGATATTTCTATCTCTCTCCCTCTCCCTTCCTGTCCGAAATCAATAAAAATATATATTTTTTAAAAAGTCTTCCTTCATGTTCCTGGCGGAAGGTAAATTAATCATTGCCTATTTTGAACACCTATTGTAACTAAAATACTTCGCTAATAATTATCGGGAGATTCAAGACATTATAATTCATGATAGTCAGAGAACTTAGAATCCAATTAGAATAATTGGTTTATGTGGGAAAGAACCATTCTACCAGGCAGTAAATAAAAAGACAGAAGCAACATATTAAATGCTCCAGGAATTGGGGGGGGGGGGCCTCTCTCTTGGATTAATGATTAAGAGGGCTTCTTATGGGCATATGTGGTTTAACTGTGATTTTAAAATTACAAAGGATTTGAAGGGAAAGATATTGGAAGGGGCCAGAGGGAGGTGACTGTGATACCAAAGCTACAAATGCATTAAACATTTAGAAGGACTTTGAGTAGGCCAGTATAGCAGGAGGGAGAGGTTTTGATCAGGAATATTAAAAAGATAGGGCCATATAATTCAAATAAATAGGTTTTTTTTTAATTATAGGAAATGAATGAAATGTAGAGACTGATTACATATTTGACATTATTGAACTATTGATGATGGTATTCTGTTTTAAAGGAGGAGTTTTTCTCTTTTAAGAAGTATCTGATGGATGATATGATTTGATGTCTGGGATTTGCTTCAAAGGAATCTGAGGGAACCAGGCAGGGGAGTGGATGGGGGTGAAGAGAAGACAAAATTGGCCATGAGTTGATATTGTTGAAGCTAAAAGACAGAAACATGGATGTTGATTACACGGTTCTCTCTACTTTGATATATGTTGGAAATTTTTCCATAATGAAAAGTTAGGGGAGAAAAAGATAAGACCGGGAGGAAGTATCCTTTTGTGGGTTTTTTTTCCCCCATTTTCCACCAGCCTTATAACTGTACACACAGTTCAATAACCAGGTCCATCTCAGGGACCTGCAAGAAACAGCAGGGGCAGTGGCTCTCTAGTTATACATGGCCTGGTCCTCATTGGCTACAGCCACCCACTTGCCCTGCACTGGGGATCCACAGCCCAGGACTGAGGCAGCTCCCCCTCTAAGTCTTAGAGCTTCTAGACCAGGGGTGGGCAAACTTTTTGACTCGAGGGCCACAATGGGTTCTTAAACTGGACCGGAGGGCCGGAACAAAAGCATCGATGGAGTGTTTGTGTGAACTAATATAAATTCAAAGTAAACATCATTACATAAAAGGGTACGGTCTTTTTTTTTTAGTTTTATTCATTTCAAACGGGCCGGATCCAGCCCGAGGGCCGTAGTTTGCCCACGGCTGTTCTAGAGACTCAACCTCCAAACCACCCCATCTGGGGCCCCCACGCAGTGACCTGGAATGTGGCCGTTGAGGAAATGGTCTTTTGTATGACACGGCATGCTTCCGAAAGTCAGGTGTGAGCCTCAGAGACTTTCTAGCCCAACCTTTCATTTTAGATGAGGCATCTGAAGCTGGGGTCAGTGAAGGGAAATGCCAAGGTTACCCACATTGGTGGGGACAGTGTCCATATCAGAACAGCCGTCTCCCCATCCCCCCTCCACAGTGTTCTTTTCCTTTTACCATCTGGCCTCATGCTTCCCAACCCACTAAGTCACAGGCCTCTCATTAATTGTGGTCTCAAGGTAGGTATTCCCTAGCTCAGTGGTCGGCAAACTCATTAGTCAACAGAGCCAAATATCAACAGTACAACGATTGAAATTTCTTTTGAGAGCCAAATTTTTTAAACTTAAACTATATAGGTAGGTACATTGTTATTAACTTAATTAGGGTACTCCTAAGCTGGCCTTTGCTAAAAACGTCCTCAATCTGATTGAGGTACGTTCACTGAGGTTGACCCCTTCCAACTCTCCCATCCACACTCGTATACTTGTTTCGTCTATCTCCTTTCGTTCATCCTCTCTATATGTCCAAACCATCTCAACATACCTTTCTCCAACCTCGACACTACATCTTCTTTCACTCCACAACGTTCCCTAAAATTAACTTAATAAACTTAAAGTTTTAAGTCAACTTCGCACTGTACGTGCGCGCCCGCACCTGGTATTTTGTGGAAGAGCCACACTTAAGGGACCAAAGAGCCGCATGTGTCTCGCGAGCTGCGGTTTGCCTACCACTGCCCTAGCTCATTGAACTGTGAACAGTGATTATCCAGTCTGAAGAATATAGCCAAAAAGCTCAAACAGCCCTAACAAAACGCATTTTGGAAACATTAAGCCCAAGTAAACACAGAAAAATGAAATAAGATGGACCATGAAAAACTGTGGGGAGCAAAGTAGGATGTAGTGCAAATCTCTACCACGTGCATCCTGCCATCTGTCAAATGGGCTATTTAAACCCAAATTGGTGAAGATAGACCGATCTAAAGGTGGGGGAAGGAGGGGCTAGCATTAGGTAGTGATTGGTGACTGTAGATAGTTTTGATATTGGAACCCCTTGATATGTGTGTGTTTCTCCTTAGTTTTGTGCTGTTGCATCTGGATTTCAGCCTGAATTATTCTGTTTATGTTCTCGGTTCCATTAAAATGCTGTTCCATTGCAAGTGTCATGTTGAAACATGCCTAATTTGGACTGTGAGCACGGTGAAGGTGCTTCTGCGTGCCCCGCTCAGCCATACAAACGCTTTTTCTTCCTTATTTGCTCCTAAATAAATACCTCCCAAGGGAAGGCGAAGGGGCCCCAGAGCTTTTTTCCTCGTCTCTGCTTGGACAACAGCCTTTAGTTCATTTCCTTCTCCATCAAAACCCCAGGGTGATTTATATGATGTCTTTTCAGGTTCACTAATACCAATAAGAAAGAGAGCAGGGTGCATATTTAACACAGGGGAAGAAACGACAGGGGAAAGGATCACACCACGCAAGTGTACATTGCTAATTTGCCTTGGCAGGGCCCAGCTGGGCTGTACTCTGCGTTCTTTCCAAGGGTATAGGAGGGAGGCCCTGCAGGAAACAGAAGCCAGAGAGTGAATACATTGGACCAGCGGGCACAAATGGAAGTGCCTGGAAGGCACATAAAACCCAGGAGTGCACAGGGGGGGCTTGTTGATCGTGTGGCTAATTAAAATGTTCCCATCTCTCCTCCTTATTTGCTCTTAAAAGGCAACCTTTCAGTGAAGGTTGCTTAGAAGAGAACGTAACAGAATTGTAGGTGGAGAAACCATGTAATCATAGATGACAATGGTAATATTCCTGGTCAGTATCATGACGCCAGTTTGTTGCACACGAACGCTGTGCTCGTAGAGACCCCTGAAAAGTTATTAAAATGCGGCAGAACACTTCATTTTCCCCCTTCATATTAATTTATAAATGACACAATAAAAGAGTGTTGGACAATTAAGTAACCCACGAAATAATCTCCATGTTATGTCACTGCTTATAGAAGAATTTGAGACTAATTGGGAGCAGATGTTCAGGTCTGACTCCAGTTTTCTCTAGACAGCTCTTCCTGAATCACCCCCTAATTTCTCTGTTTGCAGCCTCTAATTTCCACACTCTGTGTTTTTGTACTTTCGCAGCATTTGCTCCAATCCATGAGAAGGTTCTGAGCCAAGACTTCCAACCCCATGGAACAAGGAATCAGAATTTCTAGAGTCTGGGTCCTGCCTTCCTTCTTTGAGGCCTTTATTTTCCAGGGTCTCAAATTTGTGACTGCAGAAAAGGCCCACTTTTTTTCTTGCTTCTCAGTGTATCTGTGGGCAGGCCCGCTGCCGTAGGAGTCGGGCTGAGGCCCTCTGTGCATCCTAACGCACCACCAGCCCTCCCTCACCTGCCTGTCTGTTGCAGGTGGAGTGCCTCTCTCCACTGCATATGCCAGTGGTTCTCAACCTTGGCTGCACATTAGAATCACCTGGGAATCTTTTCAAAATCCTGATTTCTGGGCTTCATCCTCCGGAAATTCTGTTTCCTTGTTACTAATGTTGTGGCCCCACCCCATAACAAAGAAACAGAATTTCCGGAGGATGAGGCCCAGAAATCAGGATTTTAAAAAGATTCCCAGGTGATTCTAATGTGCAGCCAAGGTTGAGAACCACTGGCATATGGTCATGTAATCAAAATTAGCACCAGCCATAGCTAAACGGTCAGCCGTTGCCAGGCATTTTGAAAGCATCCACTCTAAAAGCTTCCAGCTGCTTTCTCGTAGGCATTATTATCTTTGTTTTAGAGATGAGATTCCTTAGACTCCAGGATGCTTCACTACCTACTCCAGGTTGCACAAGAGCCACTGGCAGCACCACGTGTTACAAACATCCGTTGGTTCCGAGTCCCGGGCCCTGCCACTGACCACCCGCCACACGGACACCCTCACAGCAGGAAGGTGCCCTCTGCTTCCTCTCGGCTTGTATGGCATCCTGTGCGCAGTCTGATGCTGTTGCTGTTTTCCTACCTTGTCCTCAACTTGTCCAGAAAGGCCAAGGCTGTAGTGCTGCCCAGCACGAGAGCGTCAGGAAGCGAGGAAGGAGGAGGGAGGCTGAAGTAGGAGATGGAAGTTGCCAGTGCCTTTTAGGAAGGCAGTAAGCACTTGCCTCTTTCTCTCCTTGGAGAATTGTGTTCCCCTTGTCCGAGGTGCTGCCAAAGCAAGAGAGTCTAAAAGAGGACAAGAGAACTGCTTTTTAGTCATTTTTCTCCCAGTTTCTCCTCCCTCCTTCTCTGCCGCCCCTCCTCTCTGACTTACCTTCACAAGCCCAGATGAAAGTCTTGGAGGGGTGTTCAGCCGTGTGGTCAGAGGCCTCCATCAGAGGATACGGTTCTTTAAATCCCTGCCTTTGCCATTCCCCAGGGCTAGTCAGATCACACACATATTTGCCTCCTTACCTTTGCTCTGCACCCAGTGTTTCTCTAGTCAGTAATGAGGATTATTAGTTAAACGCTGAGCTCAGTAACCAAAAATTGACCTCTATGCTAGTTTTTGTCACTTTTGGCGAGATTTACAGCCCTTGTTGCTGATGGAGTCCAGTCATTTGTTTGACAAAAAGTTACTGAATGTCCGCTATGTGCAAGGCCTAGGTCCTGAGCAGTATCACAGGATCCGATATCCGTAGTTTCTGCACTCACAGCGCTCTAATGGGAGCTCGGAATCTGTAAGTAGGCCATTACGGTGTTTTGTAGTAACTTCTGTGATGAGGATGTCCATTGCCAGGAAGCAGTTGATCTAGACTCGCGGAACCAGGGAGTTTTCTGGAATGAGTGCTAGCAACACTGAAAGCCACGTCACTGTAACAGCCTCCTCACTGTGCTCCCTGCAGCTTCCTTTCATCCACCCGCAGTGGGTTCTCACACAGCAGATGGAGTGGTGCTCTGCTCCAGACCCTTGGCCTGAAATGCCCCAGATCTCCACAGGCCTCTGCTCAAATGCCACCTTCCCAATGAGGCGTTCTGTGACCACCCTACTTAAAATTTATTGCAGCCCAGTCCTCACTCATTGCTGGGACTCTCTGCCCCCCTTTTCATGCTTCATTTTTCTCAGTAGCACTTACCACACTCTGATGTATGATTTATTCACTTGTTAGTTCACTGTCTGTTTCCTCTCCTAGGATATAAGCTTCATGAGTGCCTGGGAAATGACACGGGCTCTATAGGCGTTTTAAATGTTGAATGAGTTCATGATGGAGTGGTCGTCAACCAGGTGAAGGTAGTCTGGAGGTTGTTTCTGGTAGAGGAAAATGCAAAAGGCTAGTAGTTAAGAGTGTGCAGCACATCTGATAAAATGGGAAGCAGCTCTCTGTGACTAGAGCTGGAATGTAAAGAGGGAAGTGAAGAGAGAAAAGATTGCAGGGCAGAGCTGGGCCTTTCCTGGCCTTAAAACATCTGTTCTAAAAACTTGGGTATTATCTTCTATGTAGACAGTGGAAACCACTGAAAGTTGTGAAGGCATGGAAGGGTATGCTCAGATTTGTATTTTAGAAAGATCCTTGGTTTCCTGTTGGAGAATGCACTGGAGGGCTGGAGTGTGGATAGTTGAGATGAGGTGGGACTTTCCATAGTAATCAAGGCATGAAGTGATGAAACCATTGAACTGAGGGTATTGGCAAAAGAGATGTCATGGAGGAGGTCGGTATAATCAAGAGTCTGGATATGGAAGGTGAAGAAATGTGAGGCATTCAGGATAATGCCCAAGTGTTTGGGGAACAAAGATGCTTCCATTCCCTATGATATGCGGGAAGAAAGGAGAAGATGGAGGATGCGGCAGGAGGCAGGTGTAGAGTGACCATGCAGGGTTGTGCAGGGTGTGTACCTTCAAGAATACCTGGCCACGGTGAGGGCATGGAGCCTGGAACCCAGCCCTCCTACTCACCAACCTTGTAACTGGCCCAGTGCTACATCTGCCGGGAGAAAGAGGCACCTCTTTCTAATTCCCACAAAGGCGCCACAGTCCTGAGATGAATTTGATTTTGAACTCGTCGCATGTGGAGTGTTTGTGATATAACTAAGTAAAAACTATCCATTAAAAGGTTAGGTGTACAGGTCTGGAGTCCTGGAGAGAGATCTGGGCTAGAGATACAGATGTTAGAGACATTTCCTTGGTGAAGCCCTGAGTGGATAACACCCTTTGGGAGAATAAATCATGAGAAGAGAACAGGTGTCAGTGTTCAAGTGACAAATGCACAGTGTGGATCCGACCTTTAGTTGTTATTTTATGGGCACTTGTTGGGAACAAAGCACCTTAGTCAACACTGCTGTTTGAGCTATCTCGTCGAATACGTGCGATGATTTATGATTCTATCATATAACACCAGGGGTGGGAAGGGCATGTCTGTGTCCCATCAAAGTATTATTAAGATACATGGATCAAGTTTCTGACATCTCACACAGAGCCTTCTGAGTGTACCCGGAGCCTCTTCTTAAAGCTCATGGAGAGCGCTGCCTGTTTCCAAATGGCCAGATATGTAATGCTGTGGGTTTCCTCCTTACTCTTCAGTATTCCCTCTGCAATGAACCGCTGATAGAGCTGTCCAACCCCGGAGCCAGTGGATCCTTGTTTTTTGTGACCAGTGATGATGAATTTATTATCAAAACAGTTCAGCATAAAGAGGCGGAGTTCCTTCAGAAGCTGCTGCCCGGCTATTACATGGTAAGTAGCTGCACATAATTAAAGCTTCTGTGTGTGTTCTCAGTGACTCTTTGGCATGTTTCTTTCTCTCTGGTGAACTTTATTTTGTATTTAGACTATGCTATGACATTTGTTGACAAGATTTAAAAAGCCAAATAGAACTGAGTAGTAGAGCATGGCTGTTGACTCGCTCTGCCCTGGGTTCAAATCCCAGCTCAGCCATTAACTGACTGTGTGACCATGAGTAAGCAAGGTAATCTCTGAGCCTTAGTCCTTTCAATCGTTAAAAGCTGGGAAATGCCTATTTTATGTGGTGGTTGTGATAAAAAAAAAGACAGGATGTAAGATAAAGGAAGCAATGCATTCATTGCAAAGCTCCTTGCACCCAGTACATACTAATAACATGAGTGGTTAATATTCGTTGAGTGCTAAACTATGTTAAGAACAGCTACAAGTGCTTTTCTTGTATTAACACATTTAATCCTCACAGTAATCTTGGACACTTCAGTCATTGCCATTTTGTAGATGAGTAACTGAGACAAAGATAAATGGAATAAGTTGCCAGGGGTTATTCAGGGAGTGAGCTGTAGAGGTGGGACTTGAATACAAGTGGTAGGGTTCCAGAAGGCTGTGTCTTTAACCCCTGCACTATGTACCAGCATGCATTCAAGAATAACCACTATAATTCAGAATTTCATAGGTTAAGTATAATGACATGAAAAATCACCTTTCATGTAATGTTTTAGAGACAAACAACCAGTAACCTAGTCTAGGTGAATTTACTAGACATTTAGTCTAAATTTTTCAAAAATAAACACTTTCCTAAGTAACCTTTTCATCTTCATCCCTCTCATGTATTGGTACCTTCATGACAGTTATTAATGATCTGTGGTTGGAATGGCTACAGGAAGCAGTTTAGATTTCAAGCCCCCAGTTCTGCTGCTCACTTGCTAAGAGAGATAACTGTCGTCCTTGTTTCAAAACAGAATTGATGAGATGCCACACAGCTCATTTATGTGTAAAAGATTATTTAAATCCAAAGTCTGCTAGCGACTACATTAAATGCTGTAAATCTGCCACACATGTAAATAGAGCAATCAAACATCTAAATACAAATCTTAAATGACAGGGTGCACAGATTTTAAAAGGTCTTGATCCTGAACGAATAGCTTTTATTTTTGAGCAAATTCTCTTCTTTCTGTTAGAGAATATAAAAAATACAGAAAAGGAAAAAGAATGCAACCATCCATAATTCCTTTCCCAGAGATGCGTATTACTAATATTTGGTATAAGTTGGTATATGTCCTTTCGGCTATATTGTATTTATACACACATTTTAAAGTAATGTAAAATTGGAATCAAACTAACATCACACTCTTGGCTAACCTCTAAGTGAGCAAATCTTAAACATCTATAGTTCTAAGCTTCTGTAGTTCTAGATAGACTAGTCTCTTACATGGGTATTAAATTGAAATTAATAAATATTCAGTAAAACTTTAAAATTTAGCTGAACAAGTGGTTTTATCCAAGTCATGTATGCTAGTGTAACAAACAATATAATTCATCCCACTAACAAGAAACGGATGCGAACATCATGCAGTTTTCCAAATAGACATTGAAACTAAGGCACTCGAAATTCAACATCTTTTCTTATTTAAAATTCTAAAAATTGGCAGGGAGGTCTTTTAATGTAAGAAGTAAGTGAATACTCATATTTTATACCTTTATCAGTCTCCAAGAATTCACATATCTCATTGAGAAGAACAAGAGCCCTTTCACTGGAAATGATAGAAAAGAAAAAAGATGTCCTTTATCGAGAAATTAAGGCACTCGAAATTCAACATCTTTTCTTATTTAAAATTCTAAAAATTGGCAGGGAGGTCTTTTAATGTAAGAAGTAAGTGAATACTCATATTTTATACCTTTATCAGTCTCCAAGAATTCACATATCTCATTGAGAAGAACAAGAGCCCTTTCACTGGAAATGATAGAAAAGAAAAAAGATGTCCTTTATCAATGGTCCTTTCTGATATATTCGCTAGAATTCTTAGCAATAAATGTTTGATACAGAAATAGAAGGAAAGTGTAAACTCTGTTCTTTACAAATTATAAAATTGAAAATCAGCAAAATTTCAAGAAAATAAACTGGTAGTTTCTAGATATTAAGAATCCACCAGATATAAGACAAATCTACAAAATCCATGTATTCTATTATGTAGATCATATAGAGTTGGAGAATATGAGGGGGGAAAAAGATTCCATTCATAATGAGAATAATATAAGAAACATTATTAGATAATGTTTAAATAAAGATAAGTAAATGAAGACATACTATAGTTCTGATTGGGAAAGCAAATTAAAGTAATTATAACATATGATCAGTAATCCCTGCAAAATTTTGTAATAAGGATTCTAAAATACTTAAGTTTATGAAAAGAAATGTACAAGACTAATATGATGGAAAGTTAAAAATTTTTATTTAAGCACATAAAAATGATGTAAGATAGTAAAGACATATGCATCATTTCTGAACTCGGTATTGTAAAGATTTCCATTACCCCCAAGTAAAAATATAAATCCAGTGTAATTCCAATATAATGTTTTCCTAGAACTTGACAAAGCTGATTCATTTGCATGTGAAAACAAGTATTATTTTAAGAGCACCTAAAAAATTAAACAGTGGAAGGGAAGAGTTGTAAGAACGGACAAAACATTTTGGGGGAAAGAATGGTGGGCCTGCTCTAAATATATCAAAACTCTATAAAGCCGTACTAAAATTATAGATGTGGTAGGCAAGTAGATCAGTGTATTCAAATCAAGTGTCCAGAAATAGATGCATGTGCTTTGATAACTTATCATATGATATAGGAGGAACTTAAACTCAATTGGGAAAGGATAGACTCATCAATAAATGGCTATGTCACATTGAAGAAAAAAATTAAATTCCTGTTTTAGATCTTTCGCACACACATAAATTAATTTCATATGGTGTAAAAACATAATGTAATGTCCAAAACTATAAAGATCTGGAAGAGAAGGCATTTATAACCTGGGGATATAAAACGCTTTGTTAAACAAGAAGCCAAAAAAGCCCAAGAAATGAGTTCATGAATGTTACTACATTAAAAAACAAAACATCTGTATAATGAAAAAATAGCAGCACAAAATTAAGATAAGCACATAGAATATTTCTGGAATGATATAACGAAAGTGGGAATATTAGTTTCCTCAAAAGTTGGGAATTAGGAGAAGGATCAGGCACAGTAGAGACTTTTCATTATATATATGCCTTTCCTTTCTCACCTACTTTTAAAGTAGGACAAAAACAGGCATGTATTCTTTGTTTTTATATTTTAAAAAGACTGGAACAAAATATTTACTCCCTAGAGAATAGGAAAATGATAAATATCTAGACTATATCAAGGACTCCAACAAGAACAAAAACCTAAGTGAGCAAGGGAATGGATGTTAGCAGAAAATTATCTTTGAGGTACCTAAATATAAATCAGAAATATTACATTTCTCTAATCAGTGATGTTCAAATTATTTTTTAAAGTTTTCATTTTTCACCAATCATGTTTACAAAGATTTTAAAGTTTGATACTCAGCACTGATAAGAGTGATGAAAAATGTGTAATCTTACAAAGTGTGCCTGTGAATCAGACTGGCCATTTTGGAAGACAGTTTTTCCGGAGCTATTAAAATTTAAAATGTTCATCCCTTATTCCCAAGCAATTAATTTTGTCTTTTGGCTACCTTAGAGAATAGTCACACACGACACTAATCAATTCTTTGCCCATTTTTTACTTGGAGCTAACTTGGGACTTTCTGTCCATTTTTAATTCAGCTACTTTTAGTGTCTTGAGTTTAGAATGATAAAGTTGCTATTGAAATAAGCCAATTGAAGAACTAGATTAGAGACAGCAAACTTTTAGCAATGGCCATTAGTAAAGACAATCGTGTTCTATTTTTTAAAAATAGGTGAAAATACATCTTTAGTGGAGCTTATTTGGTAAAAATAGGATATTTTAATCATTTTTTTTTCTTTTTCTTTATTTAGAATTTAAACCAGAATCCAAGGACTCTTTTGCCAAAATTTTATGGACTGTATTGCATGCAATCAGGGGGCATTAACATCAGAATCGTGGTGATGAACAATGTCTTGCCGCGCTCCATGAGAATGCACTTTACATACGACTTGAAAGGCTCGACCTACAAGCGAAGAGCATCCCGAAAAGAGAGAGAAAAGTCCAACCCCACCTTTAAGGACTTAGATTTCCTACAAGACATGCACGAAGGGTTGTATTTTGATACAGAAACATACAATGCGCTCATGAAAACTCTTCAGAGAGACTGTCGGGTAAGGAAACGCTGTTGCTCTGATTTCCTTTGAAAAGTCACCTGTAGTGATGTAAGAAATTGTAAGAAATGTGCCAAGCGGATACTTGGAATCCCGTTGGTCCCAATCCTGGTGCTGATTCATGCTACCCTGATGTCAGAGGGATTTGTGGATGATGAGGGAACTGTCTAGAGCAGCGGTTCTCAACCTGTGGGTCAAGACCCCTTTGGGGGTCGAACGACCCTTTCACAGGGGTCACCTAAGACCATCGGAAAACACATAATTACATATTGTTTTTGTGATTAATCACTATGCTTTAATTATGTTCAATTTGTAACAATGAAATTGGGGGTCACCACAACATGAGGAACTGTATTATAGGGTCGCGGCATTAGGAAAGTTGAGAACCACTGGTCTAGAGTGTCTGTTGATGGTTACTAATAAGCTAAGTCAGCTTTTTTTTTATAAAATGAAAAAAGATTTGCTTTTCTTTTCATCCTCTGCTGTGGGGATGGTAGTTAAACCAGAGGCTAAAGAAATTTAGGTTTAAAGCAGTGATTAGGCCATGTAGAAATCTTGGAAGAAGTAAGATTCCAACAGGCAAGAGAAGCTTAGAGAAAAGGTCTGTGGTGGAATTGATACGTGGGTTCCTGGAAATCAGGTGTGGATGCAGACCATGTGGTGAACCCATTTGCTGAAAGTGTTTTATGTGATCTGAATAAGAGGTGATCAGAAATGAGGCTTAACAGAGTAAACACCATTTTACCCAAACTTCGCCAGAGTGATTGTCAAAAGGAAGGAGGAATTCATAGTTTGAAGTCCCCAGCCTTCAATACTTAAAGAAAAAAAGTGTAAGGCCCAAACCCAGGGAAGATTTTGTTGCCATGGTGAATTTAGAGAAAGTATAAGTCCTTTTGAAGACAAAGTATGAAAATGCAATTTTGATGAGTTCTGAAGGGTGATGATCATTTCATTAATAAGTTCTCAGGAATATCATTTCCTGGCTCAGATGAACCTAGGAGAGTCATCATAGTGGAGATAGCCAGGAGGCATGTTGGTTTGGGTCTGACCAGGGCTTTCTGGAAGAGCAGGTGGGACTCGCTGGGCCTGGTCACTGGGAAAAGGGATGCCTCCCAGGCTGTGGCTTTCTGGGCCTTCTGTGGACCTGGGCAGATGGCCCACAGTGTTGCCAGGGAGGGAGGAGCCTTCTCTGCCAGACTCGAGCTCCCCTGAAGCTGAGGAGGGCATTCTAACCACCCATGTAGTGTGTAAGGTGGGGAATTCTCACTGAGAAAACAGCCCCACCATGTCTGATTTTTTTCTGTCTACACATTCAACATGTCTGATAATGCACCAAGATGTGTCCATGGAATTGTTTGTTTCGTTGATAGAGATGCTATTCCCTAACTTCTATTTTTTAACTACCATCTAGTGAATGCTCAGAATGTGCCGGGCTAGTCTAAGATGTTTTTAATGCACCATTTCATTTCATTCTCTCAGCAGCCATTGGGAGTCAATACTATTCATACTCCCATTTAGTCCATGACCGGTGAGGTTCTCAAAGAGGTTAAGAAACCTGCCCAGCATTACTTAGCAAGTCAGTGGCAGAGCCCACACCTATTTGGGTACAAAGCATGTGCTGTTAACAATTGAAATGTAAAAGATTCACTGTAAGGATTTTTTTTAAATTATCCTTTCAGAAGTGAGGCGGGGTTGGGGGGGGCGAAACAGTGGGAACCAAGGGGAAAAAATGTCCAGCTGAGCTATTCAGATATCTGGATGAATATGAATGATTTATGTTTTTCCTTAAAAAGAAAAAAAAAACATACATTTTAATAGAAACCTTTTCCTGTGCTTTTTCTGCCCTTACAGGATGTGGGTGAAAAGTGACTCTCAATTCCCCAGAGTTTAGTATAAGCCTCTCCAGTTTTAGATTTGCTTTCTATTAGTGCCTGTGTGTGAGCGCACGCGCAAGCATGCTTCTTGCCTGTTTAATATGGAAACCTTTTCCTGCTGTCTTTTAAAACCGCAGGCTTCTATACCAGAAAAAGGAAAGGTCAAATGTAAAAGAGCCATGGCACAGGATTTGTCTGTTTATTTACCGTTCCTGAGGCCAAGACTGATAGAACAGGATCAACATGACTTTTCATGAGGAGTGAGACCCTGGAGATTTGCTGATTTTGTGTGGAATATTTGTTGCTCTAAGGAACATAAAGGCCAGTGTAGAGGTATCCTAAGGCTCGCTCTTCTCAGTCATTACACTTGATCTTGTAGAAGAACCATGAACCTTCCTTAAATGGCATACAGTGTTTATCTTCAGAATGGCTTTTCTGGGGTGTATGGGAGCGTGTAAATGCTGCAGTGTGTGTGTGTTGGGGTCGGCAAGGATCTGAGTCCCTTCCATGATCTGCCTTGACTGTGACCAAGGCCTCTGTGATCTCAAGTCAGCAGTTAGTTCTCTGAGCAGAACTGCCTCAAGAAAGGCACGTTTCTGGAATGGTAGGCCTTAGTATGTAATAATCATGGACCTCTTTGCAAAACTGATTAAAGGTGTGATTAAAGGTGTCTTCCCAGAAAAAATGCCCATCCACACGCAACAGTTCAGAAATTCCTTGGAGCTCAGTGTCTCCCTACACACATGCATACATATATACATACATACAGAGAGAGGAGGGGGATATATACATACATACAGAGAGGGGGGAGAGAGGGGAGATAGTGGAAGGGGGAGAGAGAGAGGGAGAGTGAGAAAGAGAGAAAGAGAGAGAGAGAGAGAGAGAGAGAGAGAGAGACCCACCCCAGAGCCATATAGCAGTCATCCCTCTCTCTCTACAGGTCATCCTCTGAAGGGCCAACTCCTGGTATGGGATCTGTGGTTGGCATTGCCAAGAGCATCTCTTGTCCTCATATCTCTCTCACTTTGCAGAACTGAGCTTTAGTGCTGGCCGAGGTGCTGTGCATTCAGGGAGACTGGAAGGTCACCCAGGGCTGATGCCAGCACCCAATAGCGGGGAAGCGATGCTGTAAATATTCCTCTAAGTGAGGTGGTCCAGCTGAGGCTCTAGAAACAAATCAATCAAGGAACTGCACTATGGTGTCAGCAGCCCAGCAGAGAAAGGTGCGCTAGACCCTTATTAGGACACATCCTTTCACTCACGTATCAGACCTACCAGGTGCCACTGTGAGGTGAATGACCTCTATTTTTTATAAACTGACATACAGTATATTAAGTACAATGATTCTATTCTAAGGCATTGTGAGGATCAGAGTAGGTGAGTCATAGCTTGGTTTTGGAGGATGAGAAGGGTTCTCCAGGTAGGCAAAGCAGTAGAAGTTTATTTCTAGGAAGATAAAACAATGTTAAGTGAGGCATGAAATAGCACGATGCATTCTCTGAACTGTGGTTGTCCGGTGTTGCAGTGGTTGACAGTGAGGGAGAGCATGTGAGGCAGGAGAGAAATGCAGTCAGGAGCCAGATAATGTCAAACGCCCCTTTCTAGTGGTGCCAGGGTCCTCCCTCTTAAGCTTAGAAGTGGCAAATCCAAGCATCCCAGACCTTTGGACCCCAGCTTTTCTGTTCTTCCCAGACAGATACGATGAGCCTCCTATGCTTTGACAAATGCCGTCTTCCCCCACCCACCCTTGGTCCCTTTCCCTGGCTTCCCCAGTTCAGCCTTCGGCCCTTGTCCATCTATGGCCAACTCCTCCACATAGTATACTGGCCCCTCGGAACTCTTAGAAAACTGAGCTCACTTTACGCTTCAACCCTGCAGAGCCCACAGGATTCAAACAAAGGTCTCTTTCCAAAAGCAGGAATCCAGCTCTTGGAGTTCCTCCCAACCCCCATGCTGCCGTTCCCCCATTGGCTGCATCTGGGGGAAATGGACATGTAATAATTAGGTTTCCTTTCTTGAAGCAGTTCCTCTCCCTTGGCCTCACCCTCTGCCTGCTGTGACAGCCATCTACACCTGTAAGTGAACTTGGCCCAGGGTAAGAGTCATGACAGCAGAGAGTACTGCCAGGACATCACAGGTCACTTGCTATCAAAAACAGGAAGTAGGATTTAGTCAAGCCATTCCCTATGGTCCCCATGTAACCAAGTAGCTGAGAGGTGCGTCCTATTTGAAAATTGCTCTTCCTATGTAGCCTGTCATCTTCCCCCAAGCCTGCTTTTCTTCCTATCTTCCCTGGCCCAGGGAACATGGTCATTATGCAGCCAGTTGCCCAGATCAGTATCTTGAAGTTACCCCTTCCTTCCTCCCTCCCTCCCTCCCTCCCTCCCTCCCTCCCTCCCTCAAGTGTGCATCAGAGCTCCAAAGGGTGGAACCTGTGGGATTTCAGAGGCTGAGAACTCTTTCCCTCCCTCTCCTTCCCTCCCTTCCTTCCTCTCTCCCTTTCTTCCTCCCTCCCTTTCTTCCTTCCATCTCTTCTTCTCTTATTCTTTCTCCAGACTCAGCAAATCACCATGTCCTATCCAGGCTGCCTCCTAAATAACTCTTGGATCTTCCCGTTCTCTTAACATGTACAGCCTTTATTAAGACCCTGATAATTCATCTCCTGAGTTTTGTAGTAGCCCCTTGACTAGTTTTCAGTATCATTGCCTTCCAACACATCCCCAGTGCTGCTGCCAAAAAGATCCTCTGACCAGATCACCAGCTCCTTAAGGTCCTCTAGCTGAGATTCTCCATTGCCTTTGGGCCAAAGCCCATGCTTCCTAAGTTGGAACATTAAGATGCACCCTGCCGTCTCCAGATGCTCCTTTAGCCTCCTTCGTCAGCCTTCTCTTCCCATTCTGGGAGCACTTCCTAGTCTCTAGCCATTCTGATCTGCTAGACACATTCTGCACAAGTTTTGGTCTTCTCATGCATGCCTCATCTGCTGGACCATTTGCCAAAGCTCATTCCTTTACCTCTCTGCACTGTAGTACTTGTTATTGTAGACATTCAATATATATTACAAGATTGTGATTTTAAAAAACTTTTATTTGGAAATTTATGTATTACTTTTAGAAAAACAACTAGAAACTATTTTCATAGTCATTTTAATTTTCTATAATTATTTCTTCTTTGACATAACTTATTTATAAAAACCTGAAGAGACTCATATCATTTAATTGATTTGATAAATTGTTACATCCTGAAATATTTATTGGTAATTCTAGGGAAATAACGTTGACAAAGAATATTAGTGAGAACTTGCATTTATAATCCAAATCTTTCTTATTCCTTCAAGTGGGAGTCTATCAGGCACAGTCTTGATAATTAATGACCTAAATGACTTATTTTACATTTATTATCATTTTTGTTGAGCAGTAAAGTTATTAATTTTTAAATAGTGTGGAACCAGTTTTTTCACACAAATGTCTGTCACCATAAATATTAATAGGTTCTCAGTATTTAATGAAACCAATCTTAAAAATACTGAGACTTTCTGATGTGCAAACTGGGATCTTTCTCTCTAAGTATAGCAAGCTCTAATTTGTAATTCAGATTTTTTTCAGCTATGGGCATATTTGTATGGGTTGCAATGTGGATTATTTTCTATAATACTTAATTTAGCATTATGGCTAGGGCTTATCCCTCAGCTATAATTTTGTTTAGCATTAATTTTTTTGCATTTAGTTTAGACACCTCTCTCTCTCTTTTTTAATCTTGGTTGTTTTCCCAGTGATCATTAAAGAGGAAAAACGTGCTTCAGACTTAAAAGACATCTTTCTTACTATGACAGTGCTTACATTTAAGCTCTTGCCTTTATCAAGAAGGAATTGGATGTTTTTAGACTTCAGCTAAACATGAGAAGGGGAGAGGTATATCATTGTGTTCACATGTAGGGACAATGGGGAGGTATGGAGAACATCTATAATATCTCAACAATAAAGATAAAATTTAAAAAGGCATAGATACATTCACTGATTTTCAAATTATGTTCTACAAACACTATAATCCCATGATCTGTTTCTACTTGTTTTAAGTTATGAATTTTGCTATCTATAATAGTAGTTATTTTGATGCCGTTGCAATAGGAACATAAGGCAATATTAAAGTTATGAGCAAATAAGTAAAACCAACTCATAGAAGCAAAAATAGTTTGAGCTGGAAAGAATCATAAATCAGAATTTCTTGGGAAACAGTGGACCCATGACTTCCTTGCTCTAGTCTGAGAGAAAATGAGTTTGGACATAGATGTCCAGGCCTAACCAAGCCAGATTTCCTTGTGAGAATAAGAAATGAAGACATTGTCATGTATGTGAGGACTTTAAAATTTTTTCTACCTGTAAATTCTCTTTCATAAAAAAATTATTTTGAAATAATTGTAGATTCACATGCAATTGGAGAAAAAAATACAGAGAGCTATCATATGTAATTCACCTAGTTACCCCATGGATAACATCTTGTATGACCTTAGGGCAGTATCACAACCAGGAAATTGGCATTGGTACAATCCACTGAACTTTTTCAGATTTCACCGGCTTTATATGCACTCATCTGTATGTGTGTGTGGGGGGGGGGGAACGGGATATGTATGCATATAGTTTTAATTTTATACATATGTAGATTTATGTAACTACCATAGTCAACTGAGAACAGTTCCTTCACCAAAATCTATCATGCTACCCTTTTACTAGTATGTATAGCCACAGCTCTCTCCAGTCCTTTCTATAACTACCATTCTGTTTTCCATCTCTATAATTTTGTCATTTCAAGAATGCCATATAACTGGAATCATATGTAACCTCTGAGGCTGGCTTTTTTCACTCAGCACAATATCCTTGAGATCCACCAAGTTATTGTGTGTATCAATAGAATGCCCTTTTTTTATTGCTGAGTGATATTTCATGGTATGGGTATACCACAGTTCAATCATTAACTCCCTAAAGAACATGTGGGTTTTCTCTAGTTTTTGACTGTCACAAATAAAACTGCTGTGAACATTTGCATACATGTTTTTGCATAAGCGTACGTTTTCATTTCTCTGGTATAAATGCTGAATGCAATTGCTGTGTCATATGGTAAGCACATGTTTGGGTTTGTAAGAAACCGTCATCCTCTTTTCCAGAGTGGCTGTACCATCTGACATTCCCACTGGCTATGTATGAATGATCTAGGTTCTTTTCATCCTCACCAGCATTTGCTGTTGTTACTACAATTTTTATTTTAGCCATTCTAATAGGGCTATATTTAAGTCTCTTGTTTAAAAATTACTTGAGTATATACTCTAGCAAAGCCAAAGGTAAACCCAGTAAAAGAAGCAGTTTGGGGATATAGGAAGAGTGGTGACAATGGAGCAGAAAAACTTACACTTAAGTCTAATGGCTGATCATATGTTTATGGGATTTAATGCAATTGCTAGGGATTCCTAAGGAGGAGAGGCCTACGGTACAGGACTTCACCATGTGTTTCTAATGATAAGCATTTTTATGAGACTTTAAAGGCTTCATCTAACTCTATTCTATGGCCATTGATATTTCTACATTATATTGTAATTACTTGGGTGTATGTTTATTGTTTGCCTATTAAAACCTGTTCTCTGGGAGCCTAGGAACTGTGGGACATTATTTTCCTACCCTTCACATCATTTAATAGGATAGCAGTTTGTCTCGGTGTTAGTCTTTTGATGAAGCATAAGGGATAACAGTAGCAAACGTTTGTTTTTTTTAATGTGAACCTTACCTAATTGACAAGCATAAGAGCAGACTTTGGTAATAGCCTACCCATGGTTTGGTTTGAAATAGAACCGGAGTAAATCATCGTATCAATGTTGTGAATTTGTGGATAATCAGTTGAAGTAAATTCATATTGCTCATTTGGCGAGTGTCTGTTAATGGCCAGTAAATTAGTCAATTGCAACTGTGTTGACCTCTTCATCTACTCAGCTATTTATTTAGGTGGTGACTGGTGTCCCCATTTAAGGCTGTCTGTACAACACAGCTGCTCATCCGTCCTGGCAAGAGGCTGATGTTTGTCCAGGCTTTTTGCCAGCTGCTGCAGTTCAGCTCTCATGCGGGAGGTGATGGAAAGGGACAAGATGATCAGGACCAGGGACTTTAGAGTAGCTACAAAAATCAAAATACTCGTCTATGTGATGTTCAGGTCATCTTTCTACTCAGTAAGAGATACCTCCATTTGAGCCCAACTAGTAAAGCTCAATATTTCAAAATGAGCTTTCCTGTTTTTGGTGGAGAGAGGGTTCCTTCTTAGATATAACTTATAGATACCAAAATAGCTTAGCATTTAAAACACATCATAAACTACGTATCTAAAATACTTAATACACGATTTCATGTAAGAATACATTTCCAAGGCTCAGTTCATCCACAGGGCAATGAGTTAATGAAATCTTGCAACCTACTTCAGGGAAGGCAGGAGAGAGGAACATGGTGCCAAGTAGCTGAGGAACACAAAGTAAAGTTAGTGATCCAAACATTTAATTTTAAACGTTTAATGAAAAACATAATCAAGCACATTGACACTTGCCAACTGTTACCAACATGTGTGCACATGAAATCCTATTAACCTTAAAGCAAAACTTCTTTCTGAGAAATGTGATGGTTACAGTGCAGTCTATTGTTTTTAAATCTGAGAGAGAGACCAGGGCCTAGAGGTGTGCCTTTGAATGCTGTGGGAGTGGCTTTTGAGAATTCTCATTAACCACAGAAACTGGAGGGTTATCAAGCCACTAGTTGTTTTTTAAACCCTCACTTCAAACCATATGGAGCATTACAACAAACCCTACGAAAGAATGGAAATAGGAGACTGAAAAATCTTCCTCAATCCTAAGAAGCAAACTTGTTTTTTTCTTCCTAAGAGAAATGGTACCTGGAGATCAGAGAACTCAATGTATTTCCTGAGGTGGTGTGTCTAGCTAGCGTTCATTTTAAGTAACTTACGATGTGGAAATATAAATGTTAGCTAAAGTCTTTCAGCTTATGAAATAGAAGTGATGCTATAGCTAGTATATTAGGGTTTCCTGCCTTAGTGTTAAAAGAAACTATATGTCTTTCATTTTTGAGATGACCCTAAGTCTGGAGGTAAGGTCAGTGTAGGTCAAATGGGAGGAATCACAAAGTATCAGAGAGGAGGTGGCAAAAGGAAGGAAATGTCCCCTTGGGTCATATCTTCTTCCCTATTGGGAATCCTGGGAAAGCAGAGAGGAGAGCGATAGCAGGAAGGTGAAGTGGCCGTTGGGGGCGTGATGGCAGCAACCTGGCTTTGAAGATGTGTCTGGAATGCAAAGTATCGGAGGGGAGGTGGCAAAAGGAAGGAAATGTCCCCATGGGTCATATCCTCTTCCCTATTAGGAATCCTGGGAAAGCAGAGGAGAGCGATAGCAGGAAGGTGAAGTGGCCATTGGGGGTGTGATGGCAGCAACCTGGCTTTGAAGATGTGTCTGGAAAGCTTCTTAGGTTGGCCAGTATGGATCCAGTAGCCAGTGTCAGTGAGTCAGATGACCGTGTGAAATAGAGCAGGGTTGTAAATACTCCAGCCAAAGGGGATAGAGGTGGCAAGCTCTAGCAACTTATAAAATAGAGTGGAGGCTCCACAGATTAGGAGAAACGTCTGGAATCTGGTGAGGGACTTAAGGAGTACTTGAGAGTTTCTGGGGTCTGGGAAAATGTTACAAAGATTAGAAAATGATTCAGAAATATGTCTTGTGGTATGTTACTCAGTTTGTTGTGCACCTTCTCAATGCAATCTTATCTTTAATTTAGGCAACTGGAGACACTTTTAAAGGGGCTTGATTTTATTCATTCAACATCCAGTGCACATTTACTGAGTATCCATGGTGTTGTAGGAATGTCACCCGCTCGACTTCCTTGTGAAAGGCAAGGTAATTCCTTGGCCACACACTGGTTCTAGTTATTTGCAAAAAGATCAGCACATACTGGCTTTTGAAAGGCTTTGGCTCATGTATATGTTTCTTCATCCTGGTCAATACCATTCAACACTTTTTATATATACCCTCTTCCCCTGCAAGGGAATGTCCCTTTGATGTCATCAACGTTCTTTCTTCCAAGGCATCTCTAAGTTTGGCATTTTGATCCAGCAAGTATAACTCTTCTCACCTTTGCCCTTAGAAATTTTGCACTTCTATACAGTGAGGTGGAAAATTTCCATGAGAGAATTTCTGCCTCCCTATAAGAGTGAAATGGCCCAAAACAATCTGTTATTAATGAATTTCTACATTAAATTTTGACTTTTCATTAGAAAAAATACATCTGTGTATTTTTCTACATGTATACTTCAGAAAAATATTTTTAAAAGATATATAGCCCACTGGACATATCAGTCGTCCATAGCTACCAGGGATGTTTATTTAAAATATCCTCATCCAGCTTGAATGTGAGGCTGGCTGGAGTCCGAATCTCATTAACTTCATTTCTCCAGGAAGAACTCATTTGTAAGCCTCGCCCACATGCAGCCAGCCCCAGCTGTTCCAAAGACAAAAACTTCTAGATCCCAATTCGACATTTGCTTCCTTTTCACCAGCACTTGGAAATCCGTGTTCAGATTATGATGGACATTCATTGGAGGTGGAGGTTCGCCATCCTGTGATAACTGCCCTTTCAGAAAGAGCTACCCAACTTTTTTCTAGATTATTGGCAATTTGAGGGGGGAAATGTCAGCTACCTAATTTTCAAAGAACAGAGAAATCAGTGATTCCAGATTGCAGATTTACCTCCTCTGTCCTCAGATATGCAGAGAAGATAGATTTTTAAATTTTTTCACCACTAATCTTGTTCACTAAAATCTACTTCCCCAAACTTAAACTTACTAGTCATAATATTTCAGTATTTTCTGATGTAAACAGTTACCTCTTACTTTATAGTGTCCTTATTCAAATTTGAACTCTCTCTCAGGGCTTGTGTAAATTATCCCTGTTTTATTGTTCCATATTTTCAGGCAAACACCATTGGAAATGTAGGATTTCTATCACATGTTGACAACACCGGAGACAAGAACACTGCCCCTCCACTTATGATACTCTATTTCCACCTAAAATCACCACCCTCGTGCTGTGTGGGATGTGGCATTGAGCCAACCTCTTATACTTTAATTTTGACCATATATATGTTACTATTTTAAAAGTAAATTATAATACCTCAAGACCTCAAAGAATTCATTTCTAGTGATACCTTACACAACCCAGGTTTTCCATCACTGCTTAAAACTCCCACTACAGATAGATATTTGCTGCTGTTCTTTTTTTAAAAAATATATTTTATTGATTTTTTTACAGAGGGGAAGGGAGAGGGATAGAGAGTTAGAAACATCGATGAGAGAGAAACATCGATCAGCTGCGCACACCTCCCACCGGGGATGTGCCCGCAACCAAGGTACATGCCCTTGACCAGAATCGAACCTGGGACCCTTGAGTCTGCAGGCCGATGCTCTATCCACTGAGCCAAACTGGTTAGGGCCTTGCTGTTCTTCTTAAATGGTAAGTTGTTCAACATCAATGGTGACTTTCCCACACCTAAGATTTGCCCTGCCCTGGGGAACCTTTAATGACCTCAGAGCATGGATTGGCTGGACTTCTCTGGCTTCAAACCACCACAGGAATCTTATTTGACAAATCCTGCCTTACCTGCCTACTGAATTAATTCTGTCATTCAACAAATAGTTTTCAATTCTTCCTGTGCATAAGGCTATATGCTAAGTCCATGGCAGGTACAAAAAATGGGAGGATATGGTCCTTGCCTTTAAGAAGCTTAGAGTTTAAAGTCTAAGTTCAAACCATCAAAGTCTTATTTATCATGGACAGATTCTCCCACTCTCTTCTTTTTCTATGTCCATTAGGGCAAAGTGGAGAGGGGAGGAGGGGTATTTACCCAGAGAGGCAGTTCTTCCGAGGGGGTGGACTGTGATGAGGATTCAGGAATTTCATCTCATACGTTGAAGGAGATGTGGAAACTTGAACTAAGTTTGGCCTCTGAGTCTCACTGGGCAGCTGGCCAGCCCCTGTATCTCAGCTGTTAAGCCACAAATCATTCATGATGAAGCCAACTAGAAGATATATCATGTAATGGGAAAATCTTGGCATTTTAATATAAAATATTACTTTTAAATGTGTTTACAAAATAATTTATTAAGACAACTTTAGTAGAAACAAAGTGTCTATAGAGAAAAATCCAAAACTCATCCAATATAGAATCTTTTGAACTGATAGATGGCTATTTCTAATATCTATAAGGTATACCTCTGTTACTTCAAGCTTTTTAAGTGAGCAAAACCAGTGTTGGTACAGATCAATCCAGCACAGCCCAAAATTCAAAATCACTACATTAGACACAGTGAAAAACACAATATTGCCATAACTAGGCTAAGGATTGAATATTTATTTCAGTCTGCTTTACCAGCTAAAATTGTATGGCTTGTCACAGCCTGTTTTTTCTCTTCATTATATTAGCAAAGAACACTCTGAACTTTCTTGAGGAAATTGAGTTTTAAAAGCAGCATTCAGCATTAACTCAATTTCCCATGCAAGGAATTCTAGAGTCGTAATCCAAGGGGGCTTGCTTTGGGAGGAATCCTTGGGAGGAATCCTTGGATTCATGTCTCCCTGAAACAATGTGTCCAGGGCTGTCTATTTGCATAAATTCTGGAGGATGCTATTTTGAATTGTCTTCTATTGTTGAATTAACACATGTTTTGTCAGTCACTCACTCTTAATTCAGGGACTGGACTGTAGGCCAATTGGAAAATTACTCAGGGCCCTTGATACATGCTCCTGTCAGCTCCACATTTGTTAACTTGGTTATTCTTTAGAGCTTCTATCAGAGAAGGATCAGGTGAGATCAGTATAGGACAGAGCAAGTTTTCTGCTTTAACCACTTCAGCTAAGATCCCAAATTATTTTTATTTTTATCTGTATCGTCTCTACCCCATCAGCAGAAGAGATGGTGGTGAATTAATAGTAAATCAGTATACTAGTATAAATGCATTTTATTTAAGCATTTCAAAGCAGTGTATTCAATTTTATTTTTGAAAAGGTCAAATATATACAAAAGTGGACAGAATATTACCATGAACCCCCATGTGCACTGTACCCAGCTTCAACAATTTTGAACTCATGGCCAATCTTGTTTCATCCCACTGTCCTCCTCCCCATAGGATTTGAAGCAATCCCAGGTATCACATCATTTTACCCATATATTTTTTTTAATTTTGTTTTATTGCTTAAAGCATTACAAAGAGTATTACATATGTCTCCTTTTTTTCCCCCTTGACCTTCCCCCAGCCTCCCCTACCCCCCAGTGTCATGTGTCCATTGGTTATGCTTATATGCATGCATACAAGTCCTTCGGTTGATCTCTTACCCCCGCCCCCTCCAGCCCTCCAACCCTCCCCGGCCTTCCTGCTGTAGTTTGACAGTCTGTTTGATGTTGCTCTGCCTCTGTATCTATTTTTGGTCATCAGTTTATAATGGTCTTTATTATCCATAAATGAGTGAGATCATGTGGTATTTTTCTTTCATTGACTGGCTTATTTCACTTAGCATAATGCTCTCCAGTTCCATCCATGCTGTTGCAAATGGTAAGAATTCCTTCTTTTTTACAGCAGCATAGTATTCCATCATGTAGATGTACCACAGTTTTCTAATCCATTCATCTACTGATGGGCACTTAGGCTGTTTCCAGATCTTAGCTATGGTGAATTGTGCTGCTATGAACATATGGGTGCACATATCCTTTCTGATTGGTGTTTCTGGTTTCTTGGGATATATTCCTAGAAGTGGGATCACAGGGTCAAATGGGAGTTCCATGTTTTGTTTTTTGAGGAAACTCCATACTGTCTTCCATAGTGGCTGCACCAGTCTGCATTCCCACCAGCAGTGCACAAGTGTTCCTTTTTCTCCACATCCTCTCCAGCACTTGTCATTTGTTGATTTCTGATAAGGGCCTAATCTCCAAAATCTATAGGGAACTCATACAACTTAACAAAAGGAAAATAAACAATCCAATCAAAAAATGGGCAAAGGACCTAAATAGACACCTTTCAAAAGAGGACATTCAGAAAGCCAAGAGACATATGAAAACATGCTCAAAGCCGCTAATCATCCGAGAGATGCAAATCAAAACAACAATGAGGTACCATCTCACACCTGTCAGAATGGCTATCATCAACAAATCAACAAACGACAAGTGCTGGAGAGGATGTGGAGAAAAAGGAACACTCATGCACTGCTGGTGGGAATGCAGACTGGTGCAGCCACTATGGAAGACAGTATGGAGTTTCCTCAAAAAGCTGGAAATGGAACTCCCATTTGACCCTGTGATCCCACTTCTAGGAATATATCCCAAGAAACCAGAAACACCAATCAGAAAGGATATATGCACCCATATGTTCATAGCAGCACAATTCACCATAGCTAAGATCTGGAAACAGCCTAAGTGCCCATCAGTAGATGAATGGATTAGAAAACTGTGGTACATCTACACGATGGAATACTATGCTGCTGTAAAAAAGAAGGAACTCTTACAATTTGCAACGGCATGGATGGAGCTGGAGAGCATTATGCTAAGTGAAATAAGCCAGTCAATGAAGGAAAAATACCACATGATCTCACTCATTCATGGATAATAAAGACCATTACAAACTTTTGAACAATAATAGATACAGAGGCAGAGCTGCCTCAAACTGATTGTCAATATGCCATTGGTATTTTATATTTTTTTTAGTAAAAATTCCTAGAAAATAAGGATTCCTAGAAAAAAAAAATGACTTTTTTCCTTTAGATCAGGATTTAAATAGGGCCAACTTGTTAAGCCCCTCTTACCCCTCTGTAACTTATTTTTTCATTGTGAGAGTATATGTTGAAGATATTGGTTTGTTTATCCCATAGTCTGTATTTTGCTAATTATCTTCCCATGGTTTCCTTTAACATGTTCCTCTCTCCTGTTCTTCCTGTAGATTGATTGTTGGAGCTAGATGTTTGATCAAATTTAGGTTTGACGACTTCTATTTGGTCTTGTCTCTTCCCATCAGGAGGCACATAATGTCAGAATGCCTTTCTGTGATTTTAGATTCATTAATTCATTAGGGTTGTAAAATGGTGAAGTTTTCATTTTATCATACATTAGCTAGAATGCTCAAAGGATTTCTAAACAAGAGAGTGCCTGGCACATAGTAGGTACTCAGTGCAATATTTATTGAATGAATTAGTTTCCTTAAGAACCGCTGTGCCATGGGAAGTTACTGCATGCCTTTGATAGAAACCTTGCTTGCCTGCAATTCAATGAATAAAGCATCTCTTTCTGTCCTAGAATCACCATCCTTCTCCATCTTGCACAAAGCATCACTTACAGATTACTTGAGTTGCATTGTCTTTGTCACTCTGAATATCTTTTGGTGCTGGGTACCAATTTTTAAATGTGGCTGTTTTTTGAAGTTCTTTTAGACTTACTTGATGATTATCTTTTCTCAGTTTTATGCCAACTCAACTTTGCATTCCTTACATATTGGAAAAAGAAAGAAACAGAAAAGCCAAGGAGGCCCTGAGATGTGTTTCAGAACAGAGCCTCTTTAGGGCCAGCACCAAGCACCCTCTAACCTCGTAGATGGTTAAAGGTCTTTGCAGTTGATCCAGCCTGTGATGCACACTCCTTGCAAAGGCTTCCTGAAAAGAAAGCAATATTTTTACAGACTCTGAGCTCAGCCTATTTTGTAGCAAAACAAGCTTGCCTTTTATCTACCATTTAGTGTGCCTATAAAACAGTAAATTAAAAGAGTCTCTGTAAATCATAGCTTGATTTTTGCCCTTGACACAGTGTGTATAAATATTCTTTGGTATGGGTAGGTTTAAAAACACTGTAGACAATTAGCTTTATTTTCCTAACAATGTAGAGCACATAATCACAGTAATCACAACATCATGAAGCAGGAGATCAGATTCTCATATTTAAGACATAGACGCAGTGCTATACATTCTTGCTGCTGAATACTTTGGTATTTACTTGTTCACATGAAAAGCAGTGTAACAGATAAACGTTTCTGCTATGTTCTCAATGCACAGCAAGGAGCACATAGTAAAAAAACCCTTTGGTGAGAGGAGCACTCTTGTGTACATGATTGGAAAAATACAGTTACAACCTGAGGTCAAATTGTATTCCATAGAGGAGCACTGATAATGTGCTTGGGTTTTCAGAGGGAAGACATGTTCCCAACATTTTGTTGAGATCATGAGTCTAATTTTCATGGATTTAAGTGTTAAGATAGGCTTTGAAGACCCAGTAAAATTTTAAAATATAGTAACAACCTTCCAGAAGAAACAGCATGAGCAAAAACATCAGGGCTTCCATCTTCAGGGCACATTTAGGGATAATTAAGGGATGCCAGTTTGACTCGCCCAGAAAGTGGCTCTAGGCAGGTGTTAAATAAACAGAAGCTGTCTGGAGCCATAGGAGAGAGGACCTTCAATGTCAAGTTGAGTTGTTGGCACCAAACAATGAGGAGAGAGTAAAAGCTTTGAGTAAGGGTGTGATGGGACCTGGTCGAGCCAGGGTGTCAGGAATGGATCAGAAAGGGGAAAATAGGAAGTTGAAATCATTAATGAGGAGGAACATTTTAATGATAGAAGCTGCAAGATTGGGCAACTTAATGAAAGGAAAAGGAGATGTGGAGTCAAATCCACATTAGAATGATTTCAAGTAAAAGAAGTGAAGAAAAAGCTTTGGGGAAAATAAGAGTGTAGGGTTGCAGCAAGACAGTGTACGCAAGTTTAGAAATGTCCAGAGGCCATTAGAAAAAGATAGGGCTTGACCTGGCCAGTGTGGCTCAGTGGTTGAGTGTCGACCTTTGAACCAGGAGGCCATGGTTCTATTCCCAGTCAGGGCACATGCCCTGTTGAAGGCTCGATCCCCATTGTGGAAGCGTGCAGGAGGCAGCCGATCAATGATTCTCATCATTGATGTTTCTACCTCTCTCTCCATCTCCCTCTCTGAAATCAATAAATATATATTTTTAAAAAGAAATCTATAGGACTGAAGCTTAGGAGTGAGTTCAGAATAAATATGACATTTTAGGAAGTGTCTATAGAGAGATGATAGTTGGAATCTCCCTCTAAATACTCTCAAATCTATCCATTTCTCCATTGAACTTCCTGCTGCCCCCTCATTCAAGTGTCATATCCTCTCACCTGCACTATTGAAATAGTCCCCAGTCAAAAACAGGATCCCCTTGTGTGGGGTTTCTTCACAGTATCCTGATTTTTTCCTCCCAGGCCTTATTCCAATATGTAACTCAGGCCTGTGTAATTTTGAGGATGGTATAGTTATCTGTTTTGCTTACCCCTAAGATCCAGCAACTTCCATGGTGCTGGGCACAGACAAGACACGACACTCAAATTTTTTTCCAACAAAAGAGTAAGTGAATATCAGTACTGAACAGTAGAGAAAGAGAAGAGTTGAAGAGAGAACTCTGGTGAACCTTCTTTAGGCCACAGAAGGAAAGAGTGGGAAAGACAAGTAGGCAAAGAACCAAGGAAAGCAAGACAGCGCTGAGGTTGAGTGGAGATTCTAGGAGTGTCAGCCATGGTTGATTCTGCAGGGCGGGGGTGCGGGGAAGAGGAGCAGGACAATAAGAACAGCTAACATTTATTGGATGCTTCTCTATGCCAGCGACTGTCCTAAGACTTGATGTGGATTAATTCAGTCTTCACACTCAGTCTGTGAGATAGATATCCCTATTCTCTCTATTGCCCAGATGAGTAACGAGACCCAAAGAGGTTATATACTTTACTCAAGGACCAAGTGGAGGAGATAAGTCAAACCCAGCCAACTGGCCCCAGAGCATGGAGTCTTCACCACCATGTGGCCATTCCAGCTCCGTTTAGCAGCAGGACAAGTAACAGTGCCAGCGTGAAGGAGTATGGCAGAGAAGGCAGAAAAGAAGGACCAGCTGCTCTTTATGACCTTCAGCCCTGAGGAGAGGACAGCAGTGTCTATCATTCTGCGTTAGAACATCTACATTAAGTCTCCGAATTTACAGGAACTGTATGAGACTAGAGCATTCCTGATGCATCACTGGCCATGAGAGCGTGGAGAATATGCTTTTATTTCAGGAACAGATTTCTTTGATCACAGCTTCAGGATATTATACCAGCTGCCTTGACATCATTGACTTTTCTTTTTACTACATTCCAGGGTTGTTATTGACTTAAAAGAGTCCTTGAGAGAGAGACAAAAATCTGGCTTTGACAATAAAAAGCATTATGGTATCCAGCTTGCTTTCAGCTTTGCATACGTCTATAAACTCTTTCTGCTTTCATTTTTTTTACAGCTGAGGAAATAGGGTCTTGCCCAGGCTAGATGGAAAAGCACCTGTATTTGCATTGCAACCTGTGTTTTGCATAACAAATGCACAGATAGGCAGACATTCTGGAAAAAACATGTGTGCCGAGTGACAGACTAGACTGATTGATTGGTGGCTGTCATGTTGCAGAATGCTGCATACTCTCAAAGCTCACAATGTTGAGATTTTGGGAGATTTATGGATTCCTTTAATTAAAGAACTGGAAGGATATGAATAACAGAACTACTTCATTTCTAATTGATGCAGATCTGCAATGCTCGTCCCTAAAATCTGTACCCAGAATTTTTCATTGCAGACGTTTTAAAATCTGATTTAAAATATATGTACAGTTATCTTTTTCTTCTTTAACTTTTTTTAGGGATGGTGACTTTGCCTCACCAAATTCTAACTATCATGTCCTTTCCATAGAATGGGATTGGAATTGATCATTTTTAAGGTTTTTCACTCTGAAAGTTAGGAGCCTGACAATGCGGCACTGTTCAAGGATGCTGACAATCCAATTTAGGAGTAGAGAGAAAATGAATCTCTTTTACAAATTTATTTGTTGCTTTTTCTTAATCTCTCGGGATCATATCAATTAATGCAGAAAAAGCATTTGACAAAATAACACCCTTTTTTTAAATAAAAACTCTCAGTAAAGTGGGAATAAATGTATCATACCTTAACATAATAAAAGCCTTACATGATAAACCTATAGCCTACATCATACTCAATGGGCAAATACTAAAACCACTTCCCCTAAGAACAGGAACAAGACAGGGATGCCCACTTTTGCCCATCCTGTTCGAAATAGTATTAGAAGTGCTAGCCATTGCAATCAGACAAGAAGAAGAAATAAAGGTATCCAAATTGGAAAAGAAGTAGTAAAACTGTCATTATTCACAGATGACAATATTGTACCTAGAAAATCCTAAAGACTCCATTAAAAAACTACTAGATTTAATAAATGAATTCGGCCACGTAGCAGGATACAAAATTAACACCCAGAAATCTTGGCATTTTTATACACCAATAATGAACTCACAGAAAGAGATGCTAAACAATCCCATTTACCATTGCAACAAAAAAATTAAGATACCTAGGAATAAACTTAACTAAGGAGGTAAAACGCCTGTACTCAGAAAACTACAGGACATTGAAAGAAGAGGTAGAGGAAGATATAAACAAGTGGAAGAATATACCGTGTTCATGGATTGGTAGAATCAACATCATTAAAATGTCCATACTACCCAAAACAATCTATAGCTTCAATGCACTCCCCATTAAAATACCAAGGGCATATTTCACAGAACTAGAACAAACTCTACAAAAATTTTAAAAAAAAAACCCAAATAGCCACAGCAATCCCGAGAAAGAAGAACAAAATAGGAGGGAATCACAATACCAGATATCAAGCTATATTACAAAGCCACTTGTTACCATTTACAGGGGAAGAAACCAAGACACAGGGAGGTGCTATGAACTGCCGAAGGTCACAGAGTCCATGCTCTTTATCCTGCATGTCCTTATCTCAGAACTGCCTGGTACTGGCACAAGAGCAGACAATGGACCAATGGAACAGAACAGAGAACTGAGAAATCGACCCAAGCCATGATGCTCAATTAATATTTGACAAAGGAAGCAAGAGCATACAATGGAGTCAAGACAGTCTCTTCAATAAATGGTGTTGGGAAAATTGGACAGATACATGCAAAAAAGTGAAACTAGACCACCAAATTACACCCTACACAAAAATAAACTCTTGAAGTTAATTTTTTAAAAAATAAACCAGGATAAACATTCGACCACTTAAAGCATTGGGTAGCACCAATAGCTGAAATTGGACCACAGCCTAATTTTGTACCATGTATAAAATGCACGTGTTCTCTTTGGCCTGTCCTTGGGCAAGAAAAGAGACTTCAAGTACAAACAAAGCAATTCAGGTTGGACATTGCATTAAAAATATAAGAAAAATTATTTTCTAAAGAGACAAGCAGAATTAATTTGTGGGTAGCTTGCAGAAGAAAATGAAATAAATATTATGGTATCAGGAGTGCCTTTCGATCTGTAACACTCTTCACTGTACGCTCCCAGGCCTGTTAGGAACTCGCCACATCGTCACTAGCATTTGCTTTTGAAGCCGTTTCATCACTTTAAGGGAATCCTGACCAAGCAGTAGTTTGAGCTGTTAGGGCATAAGGCTATGGTTTTTGCCCATTAAAATGGAGACTGTTCCCTTAGATCACAAGGCCATCATTTTATAGCCTCTTCACCAGAATTGCTGTGTTGTCAGCTGACCTTTTCCCGTTGAATATCCAAGTTATACTATTGGGCACCCACCAACCCAAAGCTTTTAAAGGAATCAGGATTCACCAAAAGGGTACTGGTAAGCAGCTAGAAATGCATGTCTTTGTTGGATTTTTAGGAATTTTTTATTTCAGAAGTATAACTCCAAGGGTGTTTATTTCAACCTAATATCTATAATCTCTCACACTAGCATGAGCAATGAGTCACCATGACCTATAATTATGATGATAATAGCTAGCAGTTAATTGAGCTCTTTCTTTGTGCCAGGAATTTTTCTAGGCACTTCACCTGCATTGCCATATTTAATTTCCACAAGCACCCCATGCAGTAGGTAATATCATTGTCACCATTTACAGGGGAAGAAACTGAGACACAGGGAGGTGCTATGACCCCTGCCGAAGGTCACAGAGTCCATGCTCTTTATCCTGCATGTCCTTATCCAACGGTGTAAGAAGGGTCCACTAGCACTGATAATGTGGTATGAAAATTAGCATCTGCAGGTGGTGATCCCTGTGCAGGTTTAGGGAGCTCCTGAGTGGACACAATCCCCAAGCTGTCCATTCAGTCTGGCTAATAAAAGGCCTGAGATCCCTTTGCACTTGTTTCTGTCTGAGGTAAGCATCCAGTCTCTATTCGTGTTTTAAGAAGCTGTGTTCTTGGCAACCCTGATGCAGAGCTGCCCTGTCTTCTTGCTTGGCTCCGTGCTACGCTGTGGAGGGGTGAGGCACTCAAACCAATCAGGGGGGCTGATGCCATCGTGTTGAGTCCATGGGGAAAGCTGTTCCTATCACCCTTTCTTCCCCTTCCAATTTGGAGCGCTCCCCCTCAGGTTAGGGAAGCTGGGCCCTCATTACTATCAGGCCACTCTCTTGGCTCTTGGGTTAGAACGTTTCACCGCCTAAACCTCATAGGTAATAAGATTCTCCTCTCGGCTCTTGTCTGCTTCCTTTCTGAAAGTTCCCAGCTTAGCATCCAAGAGATGAAGGGTGAACACTAGGGAGTAGTTGATACTCCTTTGCAGCCCACTTTCCGTTTTCCTCATTGACAGCAAAGATGTATGGCCCAGAGGTAACCCACGTTCCCAAGGCCACATGTGCTTTGTTCACAGAGCCTGCTCTCAAATGGTCCATGAAGTGTGGGTGTGGTGAAGGCCTGACCCCTCTTTATAGTATCATAAATGGCTGATCAAAAAGCAGTTGGGCTGAGGGAAAATGAGAAGCATAGGAAATTCTGGATATTCAACTGCTGGTTATACAAGTACCTATAGACTCTGTGCCTCAAAGGCATTTCCTAAGTGACAAATTACCAGGTATGTTCAGAGTCAGCTGTGCCGCCATTCAGGATGGTCTTACTTTCTGGGCTGTTTTAAGCAGCTTTGTGTGTGAAATGCCAGGTATTAAGAAATCTATTGTTCCCTTGCTGGTGTTGCTCAGTGGTTAGAGTGCCAGTCTTAGTACCATAGGGTCTTGGATCCAATTCCGGGTCAAGGGCATGTACCTGGCTTGCCAGTTTATTCCCAGCCCGGACAGGGCATGTGTGGAAGGCAACCAATCGATGTCTCTCTCTTACATAGATGTTTCTCTCTCTCCCCGTCTCCCCTTTCCATTCTTTCTAAAAATCAATGGAAAAAATATCCTCAGATGAGCATTAACAACAACAAAAAAAATCTGTTGTGGAGGAGAATCATGTACAAACTAATAGAAAAATAATTTTATCAGAGAGGAAAATACCCCATTTCCAGGGGCTCCTCTTAAACAATCTTCATCATTGAAGACAGGTCAAAGCCTCACCTACACTTGAAAGCCCTGTTGGCTTCCTCTTATCTTGACCTTGTTTCCCATCGCTTTCCTGTCAGAACATCACTATCTCGCTGGCTGCATCCAACTACTTTTAATTCCTGCTCTTCCCCACTGTTTGCCAAGTGGATAATTAAGCAGTAAGTCATGTTCTTTGTTGAGATCATCATTTTTAAAAAGACTTGCTACGGAACCAAATGGCAACTTTGAAAGGCAAGCTTTGACGAGACCACTGTACTCTCGCAAGATTAAGATGTTGAGAGCAGAATCCAGACAAAAATATTCCGGCTGAGTCTTCATGCTGAGGAGGGTACAAGATGTAGAGACCATTGGTTTTTGGTTTCTCTGCCCTAGGGCTTAAGAGTATGGGTGCTGGAATTGACTTCTGGGTTCAAGTCCAGTCAATGCCACTTACGAGCTGTGTGGCATTGAACAAATTACTTGATCTCTGTGTCTTCCATTTTTTCACGTGTGAAAGAGAAGAATAGTACATAGCTCAAAGAGTTGTGAGGATTGAGCCCAAGTAAACCATTTAGGACCTGGCACATGGAAATTGTTCAATAAGTACCATTAGAGTAACTATGTGGAACATTAGGAAAAGATGTGCTTACTTTAGATTTGCATAAAAATACTATCTTGGAGCCATTATGATAATCCTTACTGCACAAGACCTAATAATGCCTCAAATGTTTTTATTTTGATTTTTCCTCTATCAGCCACCCTCCTGGGAGGGGGGGAACGCAGGTGCCGTGTGTCTGTATAGCTAGAGCTCTCTGGTTCTGTGTAGATGAGACTTACAAGCCATTGGAGTTGACCGGCCTCCTGGTTCTTTTCCTTATCCAGGTGCTGGAAAGCTTCAAGATCATGGACTATAGCCTTTTGCTGGGAATCCACATCTTAGACCATTGCCTCAAAGAGAAAGAAGAGGACACGGCACAAAATGCGCCTGATGCGAAGCGGCCTGGGATGCAGAAGGTCCTCTACTCCACAGCAATGGAATCCATCCAGGGCCCAGGGAAATCTGGGGACGGGATCATCACAGAGAACCCGGACACGTACGTGCAGCCACCCGCCCACAGACCCTCTTGGTTGGGGCAGCCCACATCACTGAGTGATTGACGAAATGCAATCATGTTACGTTCATGGTGGCTCTTGGGGAATAGATTCCTACTTGATGCTGAAATGAACTAAGCCGGGTTTCAGTTCTTTTTTTGTTTGTTGGTTTGTTTCCAGTGAAGATACTTTAATGGAGGGGCTCATAACAGAAGTGTGGGTGGGGTGAAGGGACGCAGCAATAGCTCGTCAGGGCTCAAAGACTAGTGCCACTCCAAGGCACAGGGGCAATGGGAGGAGCCCCACGGTCCCTGGAGAATGGGTGCCAGAGTGAACTGTGGCTGTGGGACGCAGCCAGTGCTGGAACCCTGGACTGAAACATGGAGGGAATAGAGAAGAAATATCTGGGTCTCTCTCCTCTCAAACTCTGCTCTTTTTTTAAAAATTAATTTTTACATTCAGTATTATTATGTATTAGTTTCAGGTGTACAGCATAGTGGTTAGACAGTCATATACTTTACAAAATGTTCCCCTTGATATTTCCAGTGCCCGCCTAAGCCAGGCTTCATTTCTGTTCTTCTGTGGATGACGGGATGGGTAGCCATTCTTTGAGTTATCATTCTTTCACCCACATGGTTTTCCCCCCAATGGCTCTATTTTTTAATGAGGGCTGAGAATGTTTTTACCCCCATTTACTACATATTCCAAACACCCATCATACTTTGAATTTAAATAAACATGTATTTAAGCAAATACATGATTGGAATTATGTCCCCATTAAGAGCTTCTTATCTGCATAAGAGGATTCTGTTGTTCTAGACCTCTCCCCTGGCAGATGTGGTCCGTCGCCACTGCCAGATGTGATAGTAACTTTGGGATTAGTTAGCTTATTGTATAAAGTGAATACCGACTAACAGAAATACTTACAACCAAAGAAAATTATTGAAATGGTTGACTGTATCACATGCGTGTACCAGCTGAGCAAAGAGACTGAAAGAAAGAAATCATTTTCCCTGGTTGTAAGTGGCTGCCTTCTCGGATTTTTCAACAATAACTAAACCACAAGCATATTTCACTTTCATAAAGGAAGTTCATACATATTAAACTGTAAAAAAATCCTTGCTTGCAAATATATCTAAATGTCAAACAATCAAGTTATTTATTTTCCATCAGTGTAGTGAAATATTACAGTCCTTAAAATATACATTACTTGCCCAGCTGGTGTGGCTCTGTGGTTAAAAGTCACCAGCTCAATTCCTGGCCAGAGCACATGCCCGGGTTGCAGGCTCAGTCCTCTGTAGGGGATGTGCAGGAGGCAGCCAATTGATGGTTCTCATTGATGTTTCTATCTCTCTCTCTCTCTCCTTCACCCTTTCTCTCTCTCTAAAACCAATAAAAGCATATTTTAAATATATTTTTATTGATTTCAGAGAGGTTATCTTTGCATCCTGGGAATGGATTCCTTATACACTTTTTCTTTGTGCTTTTCTGTCCTCTGTAGCGGATGTGCAGGAAGCAGCCAATTGATGGTTCTCATTGATGTTTCTATCTCTCTCTCTCTCTCCTTCACCCTTTCTCTCTCTCTAAAACCAATAAAAGCATATTTTAAATATATTTTTATTGATTTCAGAGAGGTTATCTTTGCATCCTGGGAATGGATTCCTTATACACTTTTTCTTTGTGCTTTTCTATATTTTATTTTAAAATCTCATAGTGAACACATAAAAGTGTTTCATTTTTAAAAAGCAATATTTAAAATACTTTAAAATTCTTGCTCATGGCTTTAAAATAGGAATACTTTTAAAATTGTACCCTTTCTACCCAGTTCTCCAGAGCTGATAGCTTGGGTGTCACTCTGATCTGTGGGAACTACATCACGCTGGATTCCAAGGAAAACTTTAACTGAGACCAGGAACAAAATGATGAAGGGAGAGAGAGTCCAGAAATCCTAAAGAGTGTCCATTTTTATTTATAGTCTATTTATTAGAAATGACTTTTAACTTCCTATTCTTATATTACAAAATATTTTCTCTTTTGCTTTATCAACAGAATGGGAGGGATTCCAGCTAAAAGCCATAGGGGAGAAAAACTACTTTTATTTATGGGCATTATTGACATTCTGCAATCATATAGGTAAGAAATTGGGGAGGGGGGTCTTTTATAATTTAAAAAAAAATACATCAACAAAAGATTCTGAAAATTCACCAAGTGGGAGGGGTTTTACATTCTCATTTTCTTTTTCTGCCTGTTTACACTTAGGCTAATGAAGAAGTTAGAACATTCCTGGAAAGCTCTTGTTTATGATGGGGTAAGTGGCTTTCGTGTTCCTTATTAAACTGTATATTCTTCTGATTTCTCGGAGACTCCAGAGTATGTCTGAAAAGCTGTGTCACTAGACTTGGCGAGGAAACAAGTGTCTTTACAAACTCAGAATCAGACTCAGCTTGTTCAGATCTAAGAACGAAGACAACATAACTTGGAACAGCTATCCAAATAGAGGCCATCCAGCCTGGTAGCTACACAAAGGCCAGGAAAGCCAAATGATCTTGTTTCTGTGTGAAATCTGAAGAAATTATGAGTAAATGGAGACTTCTCATAGGCACTGGGAAGACCAGTAGGACAGTTGGAAGTTCTCACAAAACCAAGCTACAGAACGGGTTTGAACCTGACCTTGATGGTAGGCAGCCCTGGATTTGAACCCTGCATTCACCACTTGACTAGCCATGTGACCCAGACACATTGCTTGTTATTTGGCCTCTCTTAGTCTGATTTCTCACCTCTACCAGGGCAAAGTCATAGTACCTTGTACCTGCCTCATAGGACGAATGTGAGGATTTAATAAATAATGAACCTAACACATAAGGGCATGGGAAGTGAAGGCTTTTCCGTTGTTATGGATTTATATATGACTAAAGCTCAGTGAGAAGAGAATGTCTTTTCAACCCAGAATTGGTAGAACAAGAAAATAGTTATCAAGAAGCAGCCCCCCCCACCTCCCTCTCTCCCTCCCTTCCTGCCTCCCTCCCTCCATCTCCCTCTCTCCCCCTCCCTCTCCCTATCTTTTCCCCCTCCTTCCCTTCCTATTCCCTGCCACCCCCACCCCTGCGCACACGGGTGTTTCTATCTGATGTTAGACTTGAACTTCCTGCCGCTGACAGAACATTCACTGGTCTCAGCCTCCCTCAATTAATAACTTGAAGTGACAATTCCAAAGAATACATGGGTCCCAGATTTGCTCACAAAATTGTAAAAGATGTTAGCTGATGCTTTCCTTTGAAAAGGGATAAATTATAGACGCTGTTCTTCTCCTCGCACACGTACTTTCTCCATTTTGAGGAAGCCTGGTAATAACCTTTCAGTGGGAAATCTGCATTTTGTCCACAGGCCTTGGAATGACATCAGTGGGAATGCACTTGTAAACAACAGGTTCACAAGTCTGTTTCTAAGAATTAAAGTGAGGCTTATTATTCAGACCAAAGATTCCTTCTTTAAGTTTTTCCCTTTCAAGCTGAGAAAAGTAGGGACTCCATAATGCCTTGAGCATGGAATGGAGAGAGAGAACACTCCCTCTCGTACCCCCTTCTGTTTTCCAAGACAACGTTAATTCCTGTTACCAGCTGAGATTGCTGATCGGAATGGCCTGGTCCTCTGTTGGTCAAATGCTTCTAAGAGACCCCTACCTTTGTCTAGTTAAAACGCATCTTCTTTTTTTGTGTGTGTGTTGATTTTTTTAAGACATTCTCTGTGTTGATTATGTATTTGTGAAATTATAAGCAATAATTAAGATATATGTCTGTTAACAAACATGCCTCTTATTTAAACAACTAGGGGCCCTATGCACAAAATTCGTGCAAGAGTAGGCCTTCCTTCCCTGGCTGCTGACACTGGCTTCCCTCTGGCACCTGGGACCTGGGTTTTCCTCCGGCCGCCAGCAGGCACCGGGACCCAGGCTTCCCTCACAGCCCCGGCTTCGTCCAGAAGGTTGTCTGGAAGGACATCCAGAAGGTCATCTGGAAAGACGTCCGGTCTAATTACCATATTATGCTTTTATTATTATAGATGTTTCTTCATACCAAAGAGAACCACAGTCCAACTTCTCTTGGAAGGCAAAGATGGGTCTTAATCACCTTGCTCCCTAAGATGTTTCTCAGTTACTGTACTCGTGGGGAATATGTGTCCACTTCAGACAGGAGCTGCCAGGATACTGGGGGGAGAGCATGTCCAACCAGTGGGATGTTTCCCACCACATTGACACCATCCCCGATCATCTACAGGACCCTTATCACTGGCTAAAGAGGGCTGTTCTAGCCAATGTCCTTCATAACAGGCTGGTTACAGAATGACCTCATGCCTCACATTAACACCCTGTTCTACAGATGAAGAAAGAGACACGCTGAGACACTCTGTTCCCAGGGTCACAAAAGCTTGTGAAGTTAGGACTCACACCAGCACCGGGTCTCCAGGCCTTTGGTCCAATGTGTGTTTTCTCTTCCAGACCCACTGCAGACACTTGGTTGAATCTAAACACATTTTTAGAAGTTTTCTTAGCAGAATACAAAATCCTGGAATCAAAATGGAGCATTAAATTAAGTAAATATACTATTTCTAGAATATATCTCTTGGATAGTAAATGATTACTGAATAAACATACAGGATTAACCTTCTACATCAATCTCCTTTCCTGGATTTGTAAGATTTGTATTAAAATGCCCCTTCCATCTTAAAGACTCCTACCAAGCATGAGCAAATTGGGTCAACAATTTAATGCAATTCAATTCTACCTAATTAGTAGATAATTCAGTGTTACGGCAGTTGTCAGCCTTGTCTCCTAGGCAGCTTCCCAGTGTCAGTGCGCCTTATTACTGGGAAATGAAACCAGCACACTTTTTTTTTTTTGCCTAGATATCACTCTTACATTAGGGTTGTTTTGCTTGTTTCCATCCCCAGTTTTTGTTCTGACTAAAAGTGTTCCTCTTCCTTCCAGATGACTGAGGCACTGGCTGCCTGTCTGTAGAAAAGAATTTAAAAGCCCCCCAGGGCACACAATGGAATAAGGATCCCTTTGGGTTTATAAAGCAGAGCCTTTTTGCTGTCTCCCACCTGCCCCTCTTAGTACTTTATTTCATCATGAGAATCTGGAATCTTTGCTCAGATTGTGATCCTCCTCCCGCAGCCCAACTCCTGGGCCCCGTGGGACGCAGGCACTGCTCTTTCTGGCTCTCCACACCCACACCTTCTGGTTCAGGGCCTTGGCCCACAGAGAGCCAGTGCATAGATCTTTCTTCGAGCTTGAAATGAACTGTCTGAGAGGTAAACTGTGCTACCTGATTTGTCTTTTCAGGACACTGTTTCCGTTCACAGACCGAGCTTTTATGCAGACAGATTTCTGAAGTTTATGAATTCCCGAGTTTTCAAGAAAATTCAAGGTAAGATTCTTAATGATGTTTTTTTTTACTTTTAGCACTTACATGCTGACTTCAGTATGTGTATCTTTGCACAATTTTTATTGGAAGAGTTAATTTACTTTCCAGAAGCAGTAATCAATAATTATATTAAGTGTCACAGTCAGGTACTTATTGATGTCATAATCATTAAAGTCCTGTTTTGTAATGGAAAAGTTTGGAAACTACCTAAATGTTTAACCCTATAATACGTTGGTTAACTAAATATATTATGATATAATTGAGTAATAGAATAACATGCAACAAATAAAAATGGTACATTAAAGGTACACTTAGTTCTTATAGATTTATTCACACATACTTATTGGTCTGCCCACCTACATGTACAAAAAAATTCTAATGGAATATATAAAAATGTTAACAGTGAATATTCTCATAAAATATTCTTCAGGATAGTCACAAAACGATTTCAATAAATTTAAAGACTGAAATTATACAAAAAAAGCTTTTTAAATCTATTTTAATTATAGTTAACACTAGAGGCCCAGTGCACAAAAATTTGTGCACTCAGGGGGGGTCCCTCAGCCCGGCCTGTGCCCTTTCGCAGTCTGAGTCCCCTCGGGGGATGTCCACCTGCTGGCTTAGGCCCGCTCCCTGGGGGATCGGGCCTAAGCTGGCAGTC
>NW_005370621.1:718340-720182 GCF_000412655.1 Myotis brandtii
GGTCAGTGTGTGTCATAGTGACCAGTCATTCCCAGTCGTTCTGCTGTTAGGGTCAATTTACATATTACCCTTTTATTATATAGGATAGAGGCCTGGTGCACGGGTGGGGGCTGGCTGGTTTGCCCTGGTCCACCTCTGTGACTTATTTCTGGAAGTTTGTACTTTTTAATCCTCTTCTCTCTTTTTCTAATCACAATGGAATGAATGAATGAGCAAAAACTGGAAAATTTACAAATATGTGAAAATTTAATAACACACTCTTAAACTACCAATAAGTGAAAGAAGAAAGCACAGGGAAATTTTTTAAAATTTAGAGGTGAATTTTGTGATAAGAATATATATGTAATAAAATAAAATTGCAATACATTAACATTATATGGCATGCCATCATCTATTTAACTCTCTTTCATTATTGGACATTTAAATTGTTTCTCCTTTTTGTTTCTAATTAATATTTTATGAACATCATTTTAGAAAAATTTTGTGTCCAAAGTTATGATTATTTTTTAAGGATACATTTCAAGAAGGAGGATTAGGGGGTTTAAAATACACATAACTGCAGAGATAGATTATATCACTGTAGGCTTCCAAAGAAATCTGAACCCTTCTAGCCCTTAGCCAGAATTATTCTTTGTAACTTATGCTATGCTGATAAGTAAAAAATGTTATCCGGTTGTTTTATTTTGTGTTTCTTAAGTACTGGTCAAGTTCAATCATTATTCATGTTTATTAGCCATATGCCATTCCCTTGAGAATTGAGCTTTGTGACAATTTGCTCATTTATATTAGATGTTTATTTTTTCAAATGATTTATATGAATTCTACTTATTAAAGATACCATTCCTTTTTTAGCCTTTTTCAGTCTTAAGAAGAACTTTTGTTTCACATTTGATTCTCTCCATGGAATCTTAAAATTGGTCTCAAATTTAGACCAATTAAATTTTCTAAGGTTTTTGTTTTGTTTGCTTTGTTTGCCTCAGAGGAGCTGTAAGATAGTGCTTATTCAGCCTGCAGGTCTGGTTGACTACCAACTAGTGGTCACATTTTCAAGGAAGATTTTCCACCTTCCTTTACCCTTTGTGAGGCTGGGAAAGCATGACTTTCCCGTGGCTGGTAGGTTATGGAGCATGTGGCCCCTGGTGTCCCAGCTTTAGTGAGTTTCCTCCATGAGTCCCCATCTTGGGAGGTTTGCTTTCTTACTAGTATAGAAATCAATGCTACAATCCATGGCATCTCTCTCTCCATCCTTCCCCTGGTCTTCCTTCAGGTCTCAGTTTAGATGGTGCTTCTGCCATGGAATTTACCATACTCTGCTATGAAAGCTGTTTTTCTGTTTCCCCACTAGACTGTGAATTGCTTAAAAGTGTGACTGTGTCTGGTGCTCTCATATATACATCTATATTCCCAGCACCGGGCACATTTCCTAACACACTGTAGGCACTCAATCATTATTTGATTAATAATCAGACAAATGAATGGACTTTTCATCTACTACCAGCATTTCAAGCAGTAGTAATTTAATTAGTAAGACTGACAAGTGAAAGTACAACTTCAGGATGTTTTATCAACTGTGATTAATTTAAAGCCCTTAATGCCTAAAGGCATACTTTGTAGGTGAAAACTCTGCTGTACTAATACCTGAAAACAGTACCTGGTTTTCAAATTTCTTTTTTTCAAATCAGTTTGCTTAACCTTCTTTTTAAAAAAAATTGATGAGAGAGAGAGAGAGAGAGAGAGAGAGAGAGAGAGAGAGAGAAAGGGAAGGAAAGAAAGAGGGAAGAACATCAATTTTTTAAAAACGTTTTTATTGATTTCAGAGAGAAATGGAGAGGGAGAGATAGA
>NW_005370621.1:720301-798001 GCF_000412655.1 Myotis brandtii
GCTCTATCCACTGAGCCAAACTGGTTAGGGCAGAAACATCAATTTGTTGTTCCACTTATTTAAGCATTCATTGGTTGATTCTTGCATGTGCCCTGACCTGAGGTAGAACCCGCAACCTTGGCTATTGGGAAGATGCTCTAACCAATTGAGCTACCCAGTGCCTGTTTAACCTTCTTAAATCCATTCATCTTACCCAGACTTGAGTCATGCAGCCAATGTAATAATGCCTGCAAATTCCTATAAATTATTCTGGAAATTTTAGTTCCCATAATGTTGAAACCTCACTGAAATTCTCTACTCAGATAATATGTCTAACTGTACTAAAACTTAGTTTCTTGAACTGACTAAATGGTACATTAATTTGTTAGAAATCAACTGTCCTAAGATTTTAGGACAATAATACATTCATTCATCCAACATTTGAGCACCTATTACATACCTGGTACTATGCTAAGCATTAATAATATAGAAAGTCTGTCTTGAGTCAGGGATTGGACCATGTTACAGATTTATAATGTAACAATGGTGAATACTGTTTTTGCATACACTACTATAGGTACACAGAGAAAAATAAAAGCAGTTCTTCCAAAAGAACTTCCCAGAGAGAAGAATTTTTAAACAAAGTCCTGAAAATATAGGCCAATCAAATGTTCATTAGGAAAAGAGGCAAGAAGGGCATCTCGAGGAGAAGGAACGGCATATATACAAAGGCCCAGGGGTAGGTTCAGGGAATGGCAGATAGGTTGAGGTAGAAAGCAGTAGGTGTAGAGGCTGTTGAGTGGCAGGATGTAGGGCTAGAAATGGACATGGGATACCTATCCCCAGATATTGTTTTTAGCCAAAGACAAATCCAGGAGTTTCTGTGGCACAAAAGAAAGTGACCAGCTAACCCAAACCATCTGCCAATTGTTTTATTAAAATTTTTTTTATAAATTCGTAGACTCAGTATTAAAGCAAAAGCCAGTGTATGGGATATTACTTCAGACCTGTAAAGCAAATGTGACCACTGTTTTGATAGGATGAGGAGAATAAGAAAAATGTGATCTATTTGGGCCACTTATTTACCATGAAAATCAATTTTGATCCGTTTTTAAAATCTCCTCCCCTCAAAGAAAAACAAACTCTAGTTTTATCTCCCCGCCTTCACTTAAGAAAATAGAATGCTAAGAGAGCTAGGAAATGAACCCCCCATTAGATAACTTAAGTAAAAATGAAAGACACCTGGGGTTTCATGATTTCTAGCTCGGTGGCCTTAAGCAGGTCATGTTTCTGTTCTCAGTTTCTGGACCTGTAAGAGGGCCCGTCTCCCTAGACGACCATGTGGATAATTTGAGAATGTGAATGTTGGCTTCCAAACTCTAAAGCCCTCTACAAAAGTTATTTATGATGGTGATTATATTGTAATGGTGATAAGACTCCTCATGGGACACATAAACTGTCCCTTCTCGTTCAGTGGAGAGATTGCCCTCTATGCTTCCCTCATCTGTGTGTCCCAAAGTCCTTCTCCAATTAAGTTCTTGCAAGCTGCCAATGGGAAGGCCCCCGATAAGCAGTGTAATCTACTCTCTGAAATTCCCAAGGCCAAACACAATTACTGTAATGCATCTGCTGTCAAGTTACCCCTATATGCAAACCTCAAGGAGGAGACACTGCCAAAAACAAGTTCAGGGGACAGCACAACATAAATAAGCCTCAACTTCCCTCTCCCCCTAACCTCCAAGGAAATTCTATAACATGGAAAGCCACGAAGAATTATTGCAGCAAAGAGTGAATGTAACCCTGGCCGGTGTGGCTCAGTGGTTGAGGGTTAAACCATGCACCAAAAGGTTGCCGGTTTGATTCCTGGTCAGGGTACATGCCTGGGTTGCAGCCTCAATCCCCAGTAGGAGGAGATCGATGTTTCTCTCTCTCCCCCATTCTCCCTTCCTCTCTATTTAAAATCAAGAAAAACACTTTTTTAAAGAAAGAGTGAACATAAATGGGGATGGTCCAGCTGCAGCCGAGGCAGCGCCACCTGATGTATCAGAAATAAAGTCACAGCCTTTGTGAGCATGGTTGATGGGGAAGTACATTTGCCTTGGTTCACGTTCCCAAGACACTTCTGGAATTGTAGAATACTGTTATACAAACATCAGAAGTGAATTATACATCTGACATAACCATGACCTAGAAAAGACCCAAAGGGCAGGAAATTTCAGTGGAAAGTTGCTGCAAGAAAAAAGCAACCGGAAGTAACTTGGCTAAATTGGGCAACATGAGTATAAGGTTAATATTGGCATGGCTAGGAATTCCCAGTCCCAAGTTAATAAAACTAGGGTCATGAGAATTCTCCTTAGCTTACCATCTGCGTTTACCCACCCACCCAGCCTCCTCCCAGCAGTAAAAAAACAAACAAACACTGCTTGGAGGAGGAAAAATAACTAGTTAGCAACAAAACATTTAAATTTCACCTCAAATAAGACTTTTATTTCAAAATCTGGGGAGACATTTCAACTCAAATTTATTCTAGGATATTCTGATTTAGGTTAAGTCATTTTGAACAAATAAAATTGCCAAAACACAATTTCATTTCCCTTTCCTCATGTATATAAACCAAAAAGTTTCTTGCATGCTACTCAAATAATTACTAAAATGTTAATAATAAAAATATTAATAAGTAGAATATTAATGTGGCTTTAAAATAAGTATCTTCATTTGTCTCCCCTTTTTCCTTTGTCTAGCTTTGAAGGCCTCGCCTTCTAAAAAACGGTGCAATTCCATCGCCGCCCTGAAGGCGACCTCACAGGAGATTGTGTCCTCAATCAGCCAAGAATGGAAAGATGAGAAGCGGGATTTGCTGACAGAAGGGCAGAGTTTCAGCAGCCTTGATGAAGAAGGTAAAGATGCGGAACTTTAAAGCAGAAGAAAGAAAACATCCCTGTGATTTTATTTACACATGTAAACGCACAGTAGGAAGCTTACAGAATACCTGCTCTAAAAAACAAAGTCCATTATATAATCTTAAAGGGTATTTACAGTATGATACAGTTAACATAAAATGTTTTAAAACACATAAACAATTCAACATATGATATATGGTATAAATAAATTAAAAGACAGTAAAATATTCAAAAACAAGATCTATAATCCCACTACCTAAAGGTAACACATCTGAACATTTTGGTGTTTGTACTACTAGACCTTGTTCTATGTGTGGATATATATTTTTTCCAAACACATAAAATGCATACAAGCACATACTTATACATATATACATACAATCACAATGTAACGAGTTATCAATTTATTTAGGTCCTCTTTAATGAATTGAATCAATTTTATAATTTTCTCTTTGCCTAACTTTTGTTAGATTTATCCCTAAATTGAGCAACCTGAGTATAAGATTAAACATTGGCATGGTTAGGAATTCCCAGTCCCAAGTTAATTAAACTAGGGCAGGGGTGGGCAAACTTTTTGACTCGAGGGCCACAATGGGTTCTTAAACTGGACCGGAGGGCCGGAACAAAAGCATGGATGGAGTGTTTGTGTGAACTAATATAAACTCAAAGTAAACATCATTACATAAAAGGGTACGGTCTTTTTTTTTTTTAGTTTTAATTCATTTCAAACGGGCCGGATCCGGCCCGCGGGCCGTGGTTTGCCCACGGCTGAACTAGGGTCATGAGAATTCTCCTTAGTTTACCAACCCATCTATACCCCATTCAAATCCCAAATCCCAAACATCACACTCACGTGGTAGTGCCTGTTAGGATCAGTTTCCATTCACACACACTTCCTGAAAATACATAATTTTGAGTCTGTTGTGCCTATAATGGAATACCAGCAACACCTTCCAGTTATATTGTTTTTATTATTGTCTTTTAGTTTAGTTTGGGAGAATGATTAAAAAGAATCCACAGTAAAGCCTAGTGACACTAGTTAACAATACTCTATTGCATATGTGAAGGTTGCTAAGATAGTAGATCTTAGAAGTTCTCATCACAAGAAGAAAAATGTAACTATGTGTTATGGGTTGTAGCTATGGGTGTTAACTAAACTTCTTGTGTTAATCATTTGGCAGTATGCACATATATCAAATCATTATTCTGTACACCTAAAGTTAGTGCAATGTTATATGTCAATTCTATCTCAATAAAAATTAAAAAATAAAATATCTACTTACTACCCAACAGCAGAACTTTAAGAATAGGATTGGTCCGCCCATTATCCTCGCTCTCTGGGCACTCCCAGGTCTCCTTTTAGAGACGCTCTGTTCTGTGTGGCCATCCTTTGTTTAAAGGACTGTCTCTGACAGGCTGGCCAATAATGGATGTACAGTTGTGTAAAGTTTAGGATAAGATGATTTAAAATGATCTCACTTATATGTGGAATCTAATGAACAAAATAAACTGGCGAACAAAATAGATCTAGAGACAGAGAAGCATGGAACAGACTGATGAATCTCAGAGGGAAGCAGGAGGCGGGGGTGGGTGGGAAGAAATTGACCAAAGAACTTATATGCATATTCGCATAACCCGTGGACACAGACTCTAGTGCAGTGAAGGCCTGGAGGGAGGGGGAGGCGCAGGGAGGGGTTCATAGAGGAACAAAAGGGGTGCCATCTGTAATACTTTCAACAATAAAGATAAATTTAAAAAAAAAGAAAATGATGCAGATTCAAAAATCCACATGGAATCTTGAGAGTAGGCATGGGTCACTCCTCAGCCTTGAGTATTCTGCTTTCCTGATGAGGGAGGTCTCTTGGATACGAATTTTCATAGATACTTGCATATTAAAAAAGAAATAAGAATTTTCTCATTTTTAAAAAGGCAGCCTTGCTATTAAAATGTGATGTCAAGAAGAGCCAGGGATAGTGTTCAAAGATGTGTGGGCTCCAACGCGGTTCAAGTATAACTAGCTGGCTGTAGCATGTACGACGTGTTTCCTGGCTCTTACAAAGTCTCAGTTCTTAGATCCAAATTGAGAATCACAGATACGTGCATAGCCTGGGGAGGGAAATCAGGTTTGCTTTGTGTTTATACATTTGCCAATCATCCTTTCAATCTCTGTTGAATTATCTCCTGAAGCCCCTAGGAGCTTTGTATGTCATCTTTTGAAACAGTAAATCACTTTATTAGGTTTTTAAAAGAGCACTCATCATGTCATTTCCATAAGCCACTTTGTAAATTAATGCATTTTCCTTCCTGTTTAACCTGTTTGCAAGAAACTATTTTACATTTCTGCTGCAGTTCACTGGAGCTCAGTTAATTCATAATTTAAGTTGCAGCCTAATATGTAAAATGAATGATTTTGACTCGTTTAAATGGTTATAGACACGAGAGCTGCATTTCTTACTGAGATTCATGATGTGCGTGCTGCTTTTGTTTCCCAGCGCTGGGATCCCGGCACAGGCCAGACCTGGTGCCTAGCACGCCATCCCTGTTTGAAGCTGCTTCCCTGACGACCACCATTTCATCCTCTTCCTTATATGTCAATGAACAATATCCACACGACAGGACGACGCTGTATTCAAACAGGTAATACTTGGCGCGATCAAATTGCCACACCGGCTGTTACCACATCAACATCACAACTAGATCAATATCTCTGAATGAGAACATGCCGTCCCTAACAACCAGGATGTGCCTGTCACCTGCTCCGTAAGTAAGAAGGAGAGAGAGAACATTGTTGCTTGATTTTTACTGTGGCAAGAAATGCACCTTAGGGAAAAACTCCTCTGATTTTTCTTACGTTAATCATTATGTTTGGTTCCGTGGAAGAAGACAAATCCTTCATCATTTTTATTTTAATGATTTTTAAATTTATTTTTTAATTACAGTTAATGTGCCTTATTACATTAGTTTCTGGTGTACAACAGAGCGATTAGATATTTATATACCTTGCAAAGTGATTACTCTGGTAAGTCTAGTACCCATCTGGCACCATACATAGTTATTACAATATTATTGACTATATTCCCTGTGCTGTACTTTACATCCCCATATCTATTTCTATAATTTCCAATTTGTACTTTTTAATCCCTTCACCTTTTTTACTTATCCTCCTTAATCCCCTCCCATTTGGTGACCATGTGTAAGTGAAATCATATGGCATTTGTCTTTCTCTGTCTGACTTATTTCACTTAGCACAATACCCTCTAGGTTCATCCATGTTATCACAGATGGCAAGATACTATTTTTTTATGGCTGAGTAATTTTCCATTATACATACATACATATATACATACCACATCTTCTTGATCCATTCATCTATTGATGGATGCGAGGTTACTTCCCTATCTTAGCTATTGTAAATAATACTGCAGTGAACATAGGGGTGCATATGTCTTTTCGAATTAGTGTTCTGGATTTCTTCAGATAACTACCTAGCAGTGGAATTGCTGGGTCAAATGGTAGTTCTATTTTTGGTGTGTTTTTTTAAGAACTTCCATAATGTTGTCCATAGTAGCTACATCAATTTACAGTCTCGCCAATAGTGCAGAAGGGTTCTCATTTCTTCACATCCTTACCAGCACTTGCTGCTTTTTGATTTATTGATGATAGCCATTTTGACGAGTTCGAGGTAATATCTCAATGTGGTTTTAATTTGCATTTCTTTCATGATGATTAGTGATGCTGAGCATCTTTTCATATGTTGTTGGCCACCTGTATGTCCTCTTTGGAGAAATGTCTATTCAGGTCATCTGCCCATTTTTTAATTTGATTATTTGGAGGGGTTTTTGCTGTTAAGTTATATGAGTTGCTTAATTTGTTTGGGATATTAACCCCTTATAGAATCAGTGAGGAATATCTTCTCCCAGTCAGTAGGTTTTCTTTTCATTTTGTTGATGGCTTCTTTCACTATGCAAACACTTTTGATGTAGTTTGATGTAGTCCCACATGTTTATTTTCTCTCTCTCTCTCTCTTTTTTTAGTAATTTCTTATGAATGGATTTTTTAAGCAAGCAATCTTGGTTAATATTGCAGAGATAGCTGCAAAGATATTTGAATACTGTCTTTTCATATGAGTGACATTAGGCACTATGATAGAGAGAATAATGCCCCCCAAAATTGTTCACACGCTAATCCCCCGAACCCATGACTATGTTACCTTATATAGCAAAAGTACTTTGCCAATTTGATTAAGTTAAAGATCCTGAGGTGGGAAGAGTAACCTGAATTACTCAGATAGGTCAGTTGTAATCACTGGGGCCTTAAAAGAGGAAGACAAGGAAGATGAGAGTCAGAGGAGGAGATGTGATCCAGAGCAGAGGTCAGAGAGAGAGAAAGCTTTGAAGATAATGCAATGCTAGCTTTGGAAGTGGAGGAGGAGGAGGCCATGAGATGAGGAATGCAGGCAGAATCTAGAAGCCAAAAAAGGCAAGACAACTGATTCTGCCTGAGAGCCTCCTCAAAGGAACACAGGACGTCTGACTACCAGCGTTGTAAGGTAATAGATGTTTATTGTTTTATGCCTCTACGTTTATGATCATTTGTGACAGCAGCAATGGGAAACTAATATAGTGACTCTCAAGTACTTAATGTAAATTTGAGCACTGAGGTGAGTTACTGAGATTTCTTACATAGGAAACTAATTTATTAGATATTTTTCCTTGTTAAACAGAATGTTCCCAAACATTGTTTCTAGGAATAGAAAATATCTTCACAAAGAGGTCACAACATTGTCTGTGGGATTAGCTATTTTACTTTTTCTCTTTTTACATAAACAGTTTTATAATTAGCTTTCATTTGAGGACAGGAACTACTATGTACCTACTCTCAATAATTATCTGTTAAATATTGAACAAGTTCTTGTTGAAATCTAGCTCTCGAGAATCAAGATCAAAGTTATGCAGGTAAAGTGCTTCTTACACTGTAAGTCATTTTCCACCTTCAGGCTAGCAGCTTGATTCATTCTATTTGATAGATTCATTTTTAATATATGCATATTTATAGATTATAGCTCAGTCCTTTGGCAAGTGAAGGCTTGGAGCTTCTGTAGAAATACTTTTTTGTTGCTGTTTCTTTCTCTCTTGACTGGATACAAGTTAGGTGACAGCAGGTGAGGCAGCCAGGCTAGGTCTAGAGAAGTGGAACAAGTCGCCAGGTGAGCCACCAATCTCAGCTGGGCTGCAGTTTGGATAGCTCTGTGGGAAGGCCAACAAATAAGGCTCCATCATAAATTATTCGGCTCACCTGAACTGCAAAAGTGATTTGGTTAGCTTCCTTGGATTAGAAAAATTTAAGGTGACGTATACCTATATTAATGTGTACTTTGACTGTTCGAATTTGTTATGTAAATTAGTCAAGCAAGAGGTATGGTTTTTTTATCTGCATGGTCCAGCTGCACACCGTTCTCTTGCTCTCAAATGTAAATAGACTCGAAAGATGGTTGAAAAGTCACAGGAAGTTCTTTGCAAGGTCAAAACAATTCTCATATGAAGCCGTGGTGGTGACTTACGGTTTGCTTCTGTTCTCATTATCAGGGTCATATAATTGGGTATGCTATTAAATTATTTGCTAGAACTTTCAGCATAAAAATTAAAGGGCTGTGTTTGTTTGTTTTGGTGTCAGTGGTTGTAGTTAGGTATCTAGTGTTGGTCTAAGGCAGCAGTTCTCAACCTGTGGGTCGCAACCCCTTTGGCAGTCAAACGACCCTTTCACAGGGGTCGCCTAAGACCATCCTGCATATCAGATATTTACATTACAATTCATAACAGTGGCAACATTACAGTTATGAAGTAGCAACGAAAATAATTTTATGGTTGGGGGTAAAAACATGAGGAACTGTTTTAAAGGGCCAGAAGGTTGAGAACCACTGGCTAAGGTATTCAACTCTTGGGAATTTATAAGGTTCTCCCAGGGTCCGGCACTGCCCCCTGCTGACTCCCAACCCTCCTGGCCAGTGTGGGAGCCCCCAGTGCATGCCCTACCTCTGCATGTTCCAGGCCGTGGTGTAATTCTTGGTCCTTTTATTTATGCTGACACTGGTTATCATTTATTTGAATATGAAAAACATAAATGTTCTCTATGATTTTCTCTTTTGTTTTGTTTTGTTGTTGAAATGAATTGTTTGAAATACGTCTTTTTTGGCATTGTATCTCCAAGTTGCAATTTTACATCTGTCAGCCTAGGTTGGGTTCGGTGACAAGAACAAGAAACAATTCTATGTTACTCAGAAAGGGATTTGATGGAGGGAACCGAGTGCTGACAAACTCTGTGGAAAGGCTGGGGGCGTGCACACCGGCTGGACATTGGGAATCAGCCCTGAGCACACCACCCAGCTGGCCTGCCAGCAGCCCGCAGCCTTCACCACAATCAATGGGTGCCCTGCTAACAAAGCAAGCCAGGGAAAAGCATGTTGGTGAACCCAGAGTGTTTTTAAATAAGCTAACATTTAAGAATTAAGCAGTTTCACGAAAATACCCAGATTCTTTTGAAAAACCACTAGCTTTGCCCTAGCCGGTTTGCCTCAGTGGATAGAGCATCGGCCTGTGGACTGAAGGGTCCCAGGTTCGATTCTGGCTAAGGGCACATACCCAGGTTGCATTTTTGAAAAACCACTAGCTTTGGCCCAGCCGACATGGCTCAGTGATTGAGCGTCCACCTATGAACCAGGAATTCATGGTTCGATTCCCAGTCAGGACCCATGCCCAGGTTGTGAGCTCGATCCCCAGTAGGGGCATGCAGGAGGCAGCCGATTAATGATTCTCATCATTGATGTTTCTATCTCTCCTTCTCCCTTCCCCTCTGAAATCAATAAAAATAAAAAAAGAGAAAAACCACTAGCTTTGGCACCACCTGGCTACATTGGGTCCTGGTATTGCTCCGCTGAGGGAAGAAGCGTGAACCCTCCAGCTCACTACCCTCTGCTTCCCTCATCTCTGCAGTTGCCTGCCTGTGGGTATTTCAGCTGTTAGCCTTCATGGAAAGGAGAAGCCACAGACAAGCCTCATATCTTACCCACTGCCTTGGGGAAGTAGTATGGAAAAGGTGCAGGAAAGACACAAAGGTGCTAAGAACCCTCAAGACAAATAATGGCGTCCCAACTCCTGAAAATCAATATTCCTGTTTCTGCCACCTACCGTGTTCAACCCTGACTATTCCACAGGGAAACCTTACCAGCAAACTGAAGAGAAACGATCAGTTGTTGTTTCTATCCTGTCTTCCTTGACAGCCCTCCTAGTCCTCATGGTATCTCTTGAAGCAACAAATACAAAGGATTCCAAACCTCATCTAGCCTGCTAGGGTTTAACATCTAATTCCAGAGCCTGCAAAGGAGAGGAGTTGAACGCTGATGCTATCATTCACATCGGGGTTGTTCCCTTTCTTTCTTTATGAATCATTTTTTTCTGTTAAGGCCAAGTGGTTGTTTTCCTTTTGAACATTATGCTATATATATCTGCACTTTAATCAGCCTGTAAGTACTTCAACTAGCGGTTGTCATTCCACCCGTCTTTTTCGAATCCTTGACTCTGAAAGGTGTTGATTAATGTCTGGATGTCTCCACTCCAAAATCGCATCCTGCAGCGAGAAAGTGCTGTCCTTAGAATTGTTACTTTTTAAAAAGGATTATTCTCTGTAACTTCAAAAACTCCAGTGGCGATCCATTCTTTTTCTTTTTAAGAGCACTTCAAAAACTGACTAGGAAGCGAAGGAAAATAGTGCCGTGTGTAAAGCATCTGCTGAACCTGATGATTGGGAGCACGTATTTCACTGTGCAGTTCTGAGTCAGTGTGCACTTCACAGGAACGGAGAGAAACTGTTGTGGGTACATGCTTCCCAGGCAAATAGTGGGGTTTACATTCTGAAGTTTTGATCCTTGGCTTTTCTTTCCTAGTAGGAACTCTGTTCTTTTAAAGAAGGTATGCATTGAGCACTGAGAAAGGCAGAGGCAAATAAAGTGTGTTATCTCAAAGTTAAGAACAATTTGATGTGGAAATTGGTTAGGCTCATGAATATTAATTCTTTTCATGATTTCCTGCACAGTTGGTAGCAAAGCTAAAGCTCTGATTATGCATAAGGATCGAAAGCCCTGCTGCATTCCAATGCCTTTCTACTTTACCATCAAAGATGCCTTTACCGACATCACCATGCTGTTCCGTCTCCTGCTTTGCTGGTGGCTATTTCAATGGTGGGCTCACCCTGGAGACACTGGGAACATTGTGAGAAGGGTAGGTGGTCAGAGGAAAAGTCACTGCTCATTTGCACATAGAGGGACAGCTGGCAAAGGCTTCCTAAATGATGACTCCAACGTTCCAAGCCTCAGAGGCCGAGCCAGTGGATCGGACCGCAGTTCTGTGCCCCTTTCTTCCTGCCAAGAGAGTATTATAGACCCAGGAGAGGGGCGAACAGTTGTCTCTAGCCACAAGCCCCTCCCCTCAAACTGCTTACCATTCACATTTAAGAGCCATCCATCTGTGAAGTTCAGAGGACCCGTTAGGGTACAGATTTATCTAAAATATAAGGATGGAGAACTGCAGAGCATTATGTGACCTATCCAAGGTCACAGGACTTGCTCATGGGATTTAAGCCAGAGCACAGGTCTCTGGGGCCCAAGCCTCTGTCCTTCCCCGTTCCACTCTTTCGTCACGGCCTGCAGGTACTGCCAGCCTCTGCTTGTTGTGTGTGCTCTGCGCAGACAGTGATTGGTTGTGTTCTTCTCCCTAACATGAATCCTGGCCCTGTGTTTGAGACATTTTTCACAGTTTAATAACGGAAGTATTCCCAGTAGGCAAAGTGGTGGGCTTAAGTCCATGTCTACCTATGGTGTTTATCCTTGAAGTCTTTGGCTAAGTTTCCTTCTTAAAAGCACCATGGCTGTGGGAGACTTTTTTTTATCATCGTACTAGTCAAACCATTAATAATAATTATAACAACTATAATAATAGCTCATTATTGGACCATATTAAGAGTCTGTGTTAAGTTCCTTACATGAATGAAGTTGCTTAATTCTCACAGCAACCCTGAAAATCAACCCTGACATTGTGTTTATTTTCTCTAGTTGACAGATGAAGGGTGCTTTACAACATTAGGTAACTTTCCTGAGGTCAAATGGCTAAAAAGTAGAGCCATCGTTTCTGCCCATAGCACTGACATAGACCCAAAGGCTCAGGCCTCAGCTATTCGATGGCTGCCCCCATCCACATTGTCACATCTCAGACAAGATGACTTTCAGATGATGCTTTTAATGGAAATGCAGTAATATCCACACAAGTTCTCTTCCTCTTCATTCATTTGCCTTGTCTTTTTCCCCTGTAATTTTGAGTGAGGATTTTCACTTTCCAAGATGTGAGAGACTGGCTGTGTTCAAACACTCAAAATAAGGCATCTTAATTTAAATTCACAAGAAACTAAAATAGCTGTTTCCTCAAGGTTTTGTTGTTGTTGTTAAATCCTCACTCAAGGATATTATTTCATTAATTTTATTTTAGAGTGGAGGGGAAGGGGACAGACAAAGAGAGAGAGAGAACTATTGATGTAAAAGAGACACATTGATTTGTTGCTTTCCGCACACGCCCCAACCAGGGCCAGGGATCAAGCCTGCCACCAAGATACATGCCCTTGATGGCAATGGAACTGAGGACCCTTCAGTCCACAGGCTGATGCTGTATCCACTGAGCCAAACTGGCTCGGGCTATTTTCTCACGTTTTTATTTCCAGTTCTGCAGGTGGACACCAAATGTTACATGGCCACTGAGAAGAGACTTTTGTTAGCTATGTTTCGGCTGATTTAGAAAACTCTCTTCTGATGACACAGTAAGGTTAGCAGGACATTTATCACTTACAGAATGAAGGGAGAGGAAAGTTGGTTGCAAGAAGTTTCTACCAACTCTAGTTCTCTAACCATAACCTCAAGGGAGGGACAGTGCCGGCTTGCAGTACCTGTTATAAACACTGCTGAGCCTACATGCCAGCCTGGGACTGGCCCCTCTGCAGGCCTCCTGCCGATGCTGGAATTAAATCTGACCTCTCCAGACTCTGTGCATTTATGCTTCTTAGTCTGGTGACTCCAACCATGCAGACAGCCCTTCTTACCACCCCCACCCACTCCCGGGGCTGGGTTTTTCTCTTGCATTTTAATTATTATAAGTCATTAATTAGATTATTAGCCCTCAGACTGCCACTCCTAGCTATCTAGCATTGGCCAAGTCACTTTACCTTTATGTGCTTGCTTCTTCATTTGTAAAATATGGATTATTATGAAATGACTAGAGGCCCGTTGCAGGAGGATTCCTGCAAGAAAGGGCTTTGCTCCCGTCTCTGTGGCTCCTACCCTGCCCATCTCCTGGGCTCCTACCCCACCCTTCTCTGTGGCTTCTACCCCACCCTTCTCTGAGGCTCCTACCCCGCCCATCTCTGCCGCTTCTCTCCCACCCATCTCCGCTACCTCAGCTCCGTTGCCTGGCTTCCTTTTACAGTGTCTTCATTCTTCGCTCCCAGCTGGTATATGCAAATTAGCCGCCATCTTTGTTGGCGGTTAATTTGCATATCGTGCTGATTAGCCAATGGGAGGTGTAGCGAAGGTACGGTCAATTACCATGTTTGTCTATTATTAGATAGGATAATTGGAAAGCATCTACAATACCTGGCACACAGTAAGCACATCAAAGTATTTGTTAAAATAACCAAGTGATCCCAGATCGTAAGACCTGGCAGCTTTCTGGTAAGTTCTGTGAAGGGCAAGGTGGGCTTGCCTTGGCAACAAGCCATGCAGAGTACTTCATTAGTTGTGACTAAAAACATCCCAGTCAAGGAAGCAGAAAGCACCTTTGGAATTTCAGAGAACTTGGTAAAGGGAATTGGTTATGGAGTGTGGGGAGGCTGCAGCGTGAAGGGGGAAGGAGACCCAGGTCAGTAACTGCAGGAGGCGGCCATCACCTAGACGCATGAAGGAGGGCCCCACCTGGGGACTGGCTGCCACTTTGGGGGCAGGGACAGAGGCAGAGGATATCACTTAAAGAGCTGGGAGATGCCCTGGCTGGTTTGGCGCAGTGCATAGAGCGTCAGCCTGCAGACTGAGGGGTCGCAGGTTCGATTCCCGGTCAGGGCACATGCCCAGGTTGTGGGCTCCATCCCCAGTAGGGGGCGTGCAGGAGGCAGCCGATCCATGATTCTGTCTCATCATTGATGTTTCTCTCTCTCTCTCCCTTCCCCTCTGAAATCAATAAAAATGTATTTTTTTAAAAAAAAGAGCTGGGAGAGTGGTGGGGACACAGCTGCCTCCAGAGACACCAGCCAAAGAAGGAAGGAAAAAAATGAGTGAGAAGAGGCCCAAAGGCTTCTTCCCTCCCACCCGCTCCTCTCCCGCCAGGGTCCTGCACCAGCACAACCTGGCCAAGGAGCCTGAGGAATGTCCTTGTGACTCGCGGCCCAGCCTTGCAAAGCAGAGCTGAAACCAGATATAAATACTGGTAATAGCCACAGTCCATAGAGCAAAAACTAGATAGATGTAAGGTCTTTACAAAAAAGATTTGCAAAGGTCAAAGCTGTACAAAGGGAGAATGTGTGTGCAAGCACAGGAATTGATTTAAGGAGTTGCTTCCTTATAAAAGGAATCCTAGAGACAGGTTTTTTCACCGTGCCAATGCAGGAGGTAGTAGAAAGTAGCTGTACTTATTTTAAATGGTCTGAGCCATTAGAGACTCCAGTTTTTACCAATAAGTCTCTCTGACAGTCAGCAGTGCTCTCCCTGGTGCTGCACTGGAGTAGATGGTCATAAGTATTCATAGGAATGTTTGAGCTAATTCCAGGCACATGGCATAGACCAAAAGGTTCTTCAGCTCTAGCATCCACGAGGAGAGACAGGACAGCCATCACTCATGCCAGGACCCCCACCACCACAGCTCATCAACAGACTATCACTCAGTCTAGAATACACACAGGGCGGAGGGATGGTTTCGCTTCCATTCTTCTTACAGTGAAGGATTTAATCAAGTTTTTTCCAGTGTCAGGAAACTAGGTCAACAAGCAAATGATGGTACAGGTTTGAGGGAGAAGAACACTCCTTAGGGCCCTGAAGCAGAAACCTGCTTTGCTACAGGCGAACCTAAGCACAGGGCATATCCTTTCACTTGTGGTGAGGGCACTGCAGAGAACATTGGAGCCTGGTAGAAGTTTCATAATATGCCTGTTAGTTTAGCTTCCACCCCAACACCAGAAAAAAAACAACACATGGGATTTATATCACATAGTCTGCACTTGGATTTTATTAGGTGCTTTTTTTTTTTTTACAAATTATAGAATTCTGAAGTTACTAGAGGCCCAGTGCATGACATTCGTGTGCTGAGGGCGGGGTCCCTCAGCCCAGCCTGTGCCCTCTTGCAGTCCTGGACCCCTTGGGGGATGTCCGCCTGCCGGCTTAGGCCCACTCCCTGCAGGGTCCTTAGTGCTGCGCCGTGGAGGCGGGAGAGGCTCCCACCACTGCAGCTGCACTCTCCAGCCGTGAGCCCAGCTCTTGGCTGAGCAGCGCTCACCCTGTGGGAGTGCATTGACCACCAAGGGGCAGCTCCTGCGTTGAGCATCTGCTCCCTGGTGGTCAGTGCACATCATAACAACCAGTTTTTCCGCTGTTCAGTCAATTTCCATATTAGCCTTTTATTATATAGGATTATTGTATAGGATTAGCTTTTCAAATTGTCCCCCATATGTTTCAACATGGGCAGAAAATTGAAGTGAATTTTTCAGATATCTGACATTTTATGAAGAACAATTTAGAATTCAACATTAATTCAAAGAACTTTTGTTTTTTTGATGAATTGGTACATGGTAATATTTCTAGGTGCTCTTTGTGCATTAAGATTTGTGGGGGGAGGCAGGGGGAAAGTGGCAACTGTTGGCTAGCCTTTGGATATCCTAACTTACCAAAAATAACCTCTTTTATCCATTTTCTGCCTCTTAGTTCTAAGACAAAAACAAACAAACAACTCTTCTTCATTTCCCGTGACTTCGTCCACTAGTGTTGCCACATGTCTGGGAGAAGGGCCCGCTGGTGGTGGGTATGTCTCTGCAGACCCTCCCCAGTCCTCTGCCTCCTTCATTGATTCTCTAGAGCCGTGGTCGACAAACCGCGGCTCGTGAGCCACATGCGGCTCTTTGGCCCCTTGAGTGTGGCTCTTCCACAAAATACCATGTGCGGACGCGCACGTACAGTGCAATTGAAACTTCGTGGCCCATGCGCAGAAGTCGGTTTTTGGAAAGGAGATAGACGAAACAAGTATACAAGTTTGTTCCTTTTTATTGGTAAGTCACATCCTATTGTATGGATGTACCTTGCTCTTTGTGGGGTTTTTTTTTATTTCACTGTTTTGTTTTCTTAACTTTTCTTTTGCAATTACAGTTTATATTCAATATCATTTTGTATTAGTTTCAGGTGTACAGCATAGTGGTTAGACCCATGGTCGGCAAACTGCGGCTCCTGAGCCACATGCGGGTCTTTGGCCCCTTGAGTGTGGCTCTTCCTAAGCCTTAGGAGTACCCTAATTAAGTTAATAACAATGTACCTACCTATATAGTTTAAGTTTAAAAAATTTGGCTCTCAAAAGAAATTTCAGTCGTTGTACTGTTGATATTTGGCTCTGTTGACTAATGAGTTTGCCAACCACTGTCTAGAGAAATCTTCCCAAAGCATCACTACCTCCTCAGGACTTAATGCTCACTAGAGTTTAAGAAGTAAAGTTCTTTCAAGGTACTCCTCTCCTTCTCTATGTTGACTGAGGACTGAAACTATTTCTTTGCCTTGTGGTTCAGCTGAAACATGGGTGTACTTCCCAAAGCATCACTAACTCCTCAGAATTTATGCTCACTAGAGTTTAAGAAGTAAAGTTCTTTCAAGGTACTCCTCTCCTTCTCTATGTTGACTGAGGACTGAAACTATTTCTTTGCCTTGTGGTTCAGCTGAAACATGGGTGGAGTCATTCAAGGAATTAAAAGGACAGGCATGTAATACCTGAGATGCAAAACCACAGCAAAATAGACGGGTTTCCAGATTATCATCAGGAGATGGGACCTCAGGTCCTCCCTCATATCTCAGACTGCCCAGGCGTGTCCTAAACAAAGTGCCCTTGCTCTGAAGGTATTTTAGGTTAGCACCCCCTGTGGGGAATAAATACCGAAACACCTGTGGGGCATACGCCCCGAACCTGCTTCTCAGCCCAGCCCCTCTGACCTTAGGCCAAACGACATTTCAGCTCAGCAGCTGTTCTTGACCTGAGTCTGCAGAGATCCTGACTGAGTGGCCAAAGCTCTTCTCTTTCAAATCCCATGGGCTTTACTGACTCTTGTTCTGCTTAGAGGTTCGTTTGGTCCTTCCGGGCCCCTGGAAGTCACCCTCTCTATCCTGACCACTTCTCTCTGTCCTTTCAATCCGTCCACACCACACTAAACAGCTAGTTCTACGCATTGATTAAGTGGGTCTGATACAAGCTGGTGTCTTGCTCCTGCCCGAGTGGCCCCCCAGCCCCACCCAGGGCAGCACCTCGGGCTTGTCTGCTTCACTTCAGCTCCATCAGCTGCTGTGGCCTCTCTCTGAGGTGCCCCCTTTTGGCCCACCCATTGCATTCCCACTTGCCTTCTGAGCCATCGCCTCTCGCCTCGCTCTGATATCACATGCAGAGTGGTGGTGACTTCCAGGGCCTGAGCGCCGGGATGGGTGAACCTCCAGGCTCACTTCAGCAGCGCCCGCCATTCCTCCTCCATCCCTGGCACCCTGTAGGGCGAGGCTCTGCCAGAATCCCGTTTCATTTTGCTTCTCTGATAAACCGCAAATATACACAAAGAATAACAAACAATTTCTTCAAGGCTAGAAGAAAGTTGATTCCCACATCCCCTGTTTAATCCTCTGTTACCCGTGAAATTCTCTCCTTGTCATTTAGATGACTTACTGATCTTTGGGGGAAAGAATTTCACCTTGGAAGTCCACAGTAAACCCGTGTTGAGGACTCATTAATTTCAGAGAAACTAACAACCCCAGACAGGAAGACTAAACACAACCAGCCTTTTGCTTTTAGCTCATTATAGTCTGGGTGTCGGGAGAATTGGGTACGTGAAATGAGGGAATTGGGAGGCAATGATAAAAATCTAAAGTCAGAATAATATTAATCCAAAATGTATTTATTTAATAGCCTGCTTTCAATGATAAAGTAATAAAGAGGAAATATATAATGACATAAAGGAGCTCCTTATTTTTCTGGCCAGCGTATTAAAAATTAGCGATCGGAAGGTCACACAAGAACTTTAAAACAACCAGACTTGTTTTCTCAACAAAGGAGTTGGCTGAAATGAAAAGGTCGTCCGGTGGCCACTTAGAGAAAGTATATGTGAGCATTTCTCTGTCTTTTCTCTCCTTGTTTCTCATCACCCTGCAGGGGTGCTCCTGGGTGCCGAAGCACGGGGTCTGGGAGAGCTGTTTCATCTTTTGTTCATATGTGAGTGCATCTGGGTTGGTGCCCAGTCATTCCAACTGCTGTTACTGCCATTTTCTTTGCCTTCACTGAGTCATGAGAAGAGAGGAAGCAGGCATTTCAAGGCCAGGGCAAAGCTGATTTGTGAAGTGGATCAAGTTTTCACTTTGCCTTTTTCCTGCCCACCCTCCTGATGTTTTCCCAATCCCAGTAGCACAGCTTGTCCTCAAACAATCATGGAGCTCTGGAAATGAAAGGGTCCTTTGACATCTTGTCATCCAGCCCTTTTATTTTTTATTTTTTTGTATCAAAATTCTGTATGTCAAGTTTAACAGTCAAATAGCTGTATAAAGTTTTTTAGGAAAAAGGGCAGGTCCTGCCTGGCCAGCATGGCTCAGTGGTTGAGTGTCGACCTATGAACCAAGAAGTTCAATTCCGGTTGGAGCACATGCCCAGGTTGGATCCCCAGTGTGGGGCATGCAGGAAGCAGCTGATCAATGATTCTCTCTCATCATTAATGTTTCTATCTCTCTCTCCCTCTCTCTTCCTCTCTGAAATAAGATTATACATATTTTTTTAATTTTTTTTTTAAGAGAGAGGACCGGAGAGTTGTTGAGTGAGGATGCTGAGGTTGCAACATAACTTAATAGCAGAACAGGAACTAAGACCTACATTTCCTAACTCCTTGGTCAGGGCAGCCTCTTTCCAAATAATCAGTATCATAAATAATGGATTCATCCACAGTGAGTGTGGTCCTAGTAGGGTGTGATGAGTTTCAAAGGCTATTTTGCGAAGAGCCCTTTGTATTTTTACTTAGACTGGTTTCTCATTACGAGTCAGTAAATCAGGAAGCTTCTGAGGTCTTCCCAACACCTTCATGCTCCACAGACAAACCCCATGGAAGGGAAAGTTTCGTGGGAAATGGTGACAACACAACAGTGACTAAGTTATACTGCATTTAACTTTTGTGCCTTTTTAACTTTGAATGTAACTGGAGTAGTACCAGGTCCCACCAACATGTGAGAACAAATGGGGTTACAGTCAGATACCAAAATCCACTGGTGCTTTCCCATCTACTGAGGCAGATGCTGAGTCCCCTGTCACATCCCCTGCAAATGGACCTGGAGTCCCCGGAGGTGTCTCCTGGGTGATCACAACAAGTCCAATCCCACTGAGAACGGTCACTCCTCCCTCGTTCCTCAGCAGGCACTGCAGTCTCCCACCAGGCCTGGAAGGTCCCGTCCACCCCCTGCTGGGCCTTTAGCCATGCACAGCGGAGGCCCAGAGGCCCAGAGCCACGGCACATGGGGAAGAGCACCCTTACTTGTTAGAGGAGCCCCAAAACAATATTACTTGTGTTTGATGTTTTATAGACTTTGAGGAAATAGCTCTCCTGGTTTTTGTCTGTTTGTACTCTCCCTCTCCCCTTCCCCTCTATGACTTTGTGTCTCCCACCCTAGGAATCAAACATGAGTCCTTAGGTTAGCCTGCTACATGAACTAGACATGATTCAATTCATTTGCTTTCGCAGACCTTCCTCAATCCTCAGCAAACAGACTTGTACTGGGCCTGCCCACCAGGCAGATCTAAATCCTACGAATAGATATTTGCTTTGTGTCTGTTCTCAGGCTGGGATCCTTATCATAACTATTAATATAGACAGTGCACATACTCACACTTCAATCCAATATCCCCAAACATGTGGGGAAGGCCTTCTCAGCACAGGGCATGGTATAGCATGCTAGACAGGATAGCAAGTGTGGAAAACCTTTGCTTGAGAAATTATACTATTTGTATTAATAGATACATTAGAAGGCGACTGCTGTTCAGTTCAATGAAAGACCTATGCAAAGTGAGTTAGGAGAACAGAGTCAGGAAAGATGACTGGCCCGGAGCTGTGGTGATGCCCGCAGCAAAGGAGGAGAGTGCAAAGGGCAAAAGCTGCATATCCCTCATAGGATCTGCCATGGTCTTCGGCATAGTAAGTGCTCAGAAAAGGTTTCTTCATGATCCAAATGCAGTGTTGGGAGTATTTAAGCGTGGGTGAACTAAGAAAGGATCCCGAAAAAGTGAAATGCTATCTTATTAAAAAGTTTAATTCCAGGAAGATGTGTATTGATCACTTGCTTCTGGCCATTGTAACAGTTATAATGCATTTAACTTTTCCAGTGCAGACTGATGAGCCCTGGGCTCAGCATCCCAGCACCATGAGCTAGCAGAGTGCCCCAGTTGATTGGCATTCAATCCCACATGTCAGTCTGTGGTTGAGACAGATATAAAATTGATTTCCTTACCTCGGTGACATAGAAACAGTTCTTGATAAACAAGGGGCTCCCACATAGAGCCCTGTCAGCGGGATTTCTGGAGAGCCAGGGAACTAGATATTTTTGTGGAAGAGCGCAGCTCTCCGATGTAACTGGAGATTCCGCCTCTTTGCCAAGACAGAAAAGCAGGTCACCTGGGAGCTGGCCTCAGATGGAAGTAATTACGTGAATTCTGGGGGGTGGTTAGCACATCACATTTTCATAGCACTTACCTGATATTTATGAAGCCTCTGACTATATATGGAAGGTAATTTTTTGAAAATGAGTAAGTTGTAGCTACCGTTAGTTAATGCACAATTTTCTCATTTTTTGTTTGTGATAACAACCCTAAGTGCATGTAATGGATGCCTATTCTGTATCATTTCGTCTGCTGAGCACTCTACAGATTTATTTTATTGAATGCACTTGTCAACCCTATAAGGTAAGCACTGGTGGAATGAGGAAACGGGTCTTACAAAGAAACATACGTAACAGTAACATGAAACAGTCCATTATTTCCAAGGCCATTGTGTACCCAAACCTAAGATTGTATAAAAAACACTACTTGACCCATAAAATGAACTTCTAGACACTAATGAAATATTTTCCTCTAAAATCTATAATTCTTCAACCGTTATGAATGTAGTCTCAAATGTATCACCTGAAAGCATTCCCATTTTTTTCATCTCATGCAATAGAACCTTAGTCAATTTGGAAGTGGCCCCATAACTGACAAAAAAAGAACACAAATAGCAAATAGTCCAGTCAGTGGACTCACATGATGTGATTTAGGCTTAGGTCAGGGTTTCTTCGGTATCAATATGTTACTAGAGAAAGAACAATATCTTATGAAATCTCATCACTTTGTATTGAAAAGTAGAAGTGAGCCCAGTACTGGAAATGCTTCAGCCCAAGTAACAGAAAACCCGTTAGTAGACACAGCTTGAACTTTCCAGCCAGGATGGTGAGACCCACTGGTTAGCCCCAAAGAGGTGAGCAGAGATGTTTATCCCCTCAGTCTTCAGGGTACTGAGCGGGGCCTGGGGCAGCTGACGCCACCGCGGTTATTCACCTCAGGTACCAGCAGTCTCCTCCGTGTTCGCCTGATACCATGTCCTGTGAATGGCATGGTATTGAAAAAGGTTGAGCAGGGCTGGCCTGATATGTTATAAAGGATGTTTGTCATTTACTTCACATAAAGTTCAGAACTCTGCAGCGCAGGGTGAGTACAGCTGCCCAGTGACGGTCCCAGAGGTCCAGACTCTGTCCATCTTCCTGCTCTGCTACCCTCTCTACTTTTTGGTTTTGCTTCTCTGCATTGCCACATGGTCACAAGGTGGCTGCCACAGCCTCACACATCATGTCCTCGCTCCAGGGATTTATGCCAGAAGAAAACAAAAAGAACAAGGAAAGCAAGGGAGGGTGTTTCTCATTACAACAATTTGGTTTTTTTACCCAGGTTACAGGGGACCTACGGGGAGCTTTCCCAGTCAGTCCGGCCCCCACCAGATCACATGACCACCTCTTTTTGCAAAGGAGGCTGGGAAGAGACCTATCTGCACTGACACTACTGGTCTCCACCCTCTACCTAAACTAAAAATTGAGTGTTCTGTTAGCAAAGACAGAGCATGACCACTGTGGTGGTCGTGCAGGCACCAGTGATAGTGCCAAACACAGCCTGTAAGGGAGAAGCCAGGATTTTTTAAAATGAGACAGATTTTTCAGCTTCTGAAGTAATTGTTTAGACTGTTTCCATCAAAATATCACCCATGTGATCACTTACCCCTGAAACTAAACGCCTCCTCTGTTGGAGTGAGTTTGAAACAAAGCATCCTACAGATTAAAAAACAAAGATTTATGCAAATATTAGTCAAAGAAATTTAAGTTTTTTCTATTCATTTTCATTCAGAGACAAGACAAGCAGCATTTATGATTTTGCAGCTTTGAGTTGTAGAACTAAGAATGATTTTTTTTTGCTTTTTTTCCTGTTCAATAGTTTGCAGATTTTTCATCATGTATTACATTTGCAATGAAAAGGCATTAATATTTTTAATTATTTTTCAATCTGATGGGTTCCTAGGAATGTTGCTTGAGGTGTCTCAAGAACTGGACTACAGAGTTCATTTTGTTTCATTTCTTAAATATTAAAATGAAAGTCATCGTAAAACAAATGTCTCGCAACACAGGTTTTAAAAGGATAACTTTTCTTTGTTCAAGCAGTATTAACTTTGGATATTTGGAGATATTTTTCTCTCGCTTCCTCAGACTTGGCAGAGCAAAGTATTATTTATATTGTGTTGCAAAAACCATATCAGAGATTCATGGCACTGAGGGGAGAAACTAAACATAATCATTACCTTTGATTAATTGACAAGTTTTAGAACACTGGTTCATAATATTCCCAATGCTGAGTTGGCAGGAAAAAAAGAATAAGAAAGAAAACACAGTCACCCAGAATCTTTCCTTTATAACTTGAAATCTTGGATTTGAAAAACAGAAATAATTCTGAACCAATTTGCAGTCTATGCTAAGGAATAGACTTTTTCAGCTTTGTGAATTCATTTTCTGATTATGAAAGCTATATAGGAACTTTACACTCTAGGAAATTTGGAAAAGAAAGTAGTTATTCTTAATCCCATGACTTGATAGAATTGTTATTGCCTTTGTAAACGCCAGTTAGGCTCTGTATGGTTCATTATATTATTGTAATCGCAGTGTAAATGCCACTTTAAATTATATCATACGTTTCTTTGGTACCAAATGTTCTCTTCATACTTCTTTTCATGTTTGGTTTTATTTTTATCCAAGATCTAATTTAATAAAAATATATCCCATTTACTCCCTACCCCATTTCCTCTCCACGAAAGGTAATCATTTTTACCTTTTAATCTAACCTTTTGGCTATTTCTTCTTGCGGGGGAGGGAAAATTCCCCTCTCCCCTTCTTGGTTCCTCTGGCTGGTTGAATAATTAAAATGACATAAGGCAACTGACAGGAGAAAATCAAGTTTTAAGATGTGCACACAAGCAAATCACATAAGCATGAGGAATTTCAAAGCCAGTCAGGCAAAATGAGGTACATATGTGTGTGATTTTGGACTAGGGAGGGCGTAGGAACCTGGGACTTCAAAGGGAAGAAAGGCAACTCATGGTGGATGAAAACAGTTAATGTTGAGTAAACAAATGTTTGCTGGGCCATCTAGAGACAATGAGACACAGAAGAAACTTCAATCAAAAGTCCTCTCTGCCACACCTAGCTCAAATTAAACTGTAGCCTTCTAGGCCTTAAAAATAATCAGCTTAAATGATCAATATTCCAAAGAGGCAATTGGGGGGATGGCAAACTCCCCATCATCTCTAAACAAAACACTACTTCGTGGTTTTTAATGTTCTCACTTTGGAAGAGGATAACATAGCTCTCTTTTATCACCCCTGTCTCTCTGCTAACCTCATTCCCTCCAGCCTACTAGTGGAGTTGCATTGTAATTTAGGTTAGATTGATACCTACCTTATTGTGTCATAAACACTGTTCACAAATGTGCCCTATTGCAAGGCATCATTACTTTTGCTGGTATTTTTCCCAAAATGATGTTTTGCTCTGCTAGTTGTCTACATACTTCTTACTAATTGAATCTCGAGCTCTTCACCAACGTCTGATGGGTTCAGGTGCATCAGACATTGTGCACCACTGTCCTGTCAGCCACCTGAGACCTTCTCCTCAGAGTGGCCAGTCCAGTCTGCTGTCTGCGGTGCACAGCTGTCATCCGGGGAACTTGCTCCCCTTTGCTCTGGGGAGGCCCTTTGTTTCTGGTGTTGGGTCCCCTGCTTCATAGTTCTCACATCTTCCTCTTCTTGTTCCCTTGTTTCTGTGGAACATGTCCTCCAGTATTTTTTTTAGCAAAGGATTCGTGGGAAATAAATTTTTTGAGATCTGCCTGTCTGAAATGTCTTTTTGCTAAGCTCACTCATAAGTAATAGTTTGGCATGGTATAGACTTTTATTTTGAAAATGGTTTCCCTTTAGGTCAGTGATTTTCAACTGGTGTGCCACAAGAATTTTTAAAACATGCAATACCTGCCCTAACCGGTTTGGCTCAGTGGATAGAGCATCGGCCTGCGGACTGAAGGGTCCCAGGTTCGATTCCAGTCAAGGGCATGTACCTTGGTTGGGGGCACATCCCCAGTAGGGGGTGTGCAGGAGGCAGCTGATCAATGTTTCTCTCTCATTGATGTTTCTAACTTTCTATCCCTCTCCCTTCCTCTCTGTAAAAAAAAAAAAATCAATAAAATATATATATATTTTTTAAAAACATGCAATACCAGACTATTTAGTCAGGGCACTTATAGAGTTGCATCTTATTGGTCATGGGCATCACATAATAAGGTTGCATCTGATTGATTAATTCTTGGTACCAGAAATTTTTCTGTACAAGTATAGGCACCTGATTTTTTTAAAGTCACTTTCGAGCAAAAAGGGTAGGAAATTACTATTGTTTTTGTAAATCAATGAAAAACATACCTATTTTTGGTCAGATTGGCCAAAAATATTTTTTACTGTGCCACAGAATTTTAGTAATTAATTTATGTGTGCCATGAGACAAAAAAGGTTGAAAATCACTGCTTTAGGTTTTTAAAGGCATTATTCTATTGTGGTCAGCTCCCCAGGCTGCTGTTGAGAAGTTCAAAGCCATTCTGCATCCTAATCCTCCGCATATAATCCCCCCTTTGCCCCCTCGCCCCTGTCTAAAAGTTTAAAGATCTTCTCTTTTCCTGATAAAGTGCCTTGGAGTGGGTCATATTTCCATCCCTTGTAAAGTATACTCAGTGGGCCTTTTCAGTCTGCACGCTCATGTCCTTTGGGTCTAGGAAATTTTCTTTTTCTTCTTTTATTTTTCCTTTCTTATTTGTTGTTAGTCTAAAATATTTTCTTGATGATTTCTTGCCTCTGTTTTCTCTCTTCTCTTTCTCTGTAAATCCTCATTTGAAAATTGGAACTGCTAGACTGTCTTTCATATTTCTATTGTTTTATTCTGTCTCCCATCTCTTTGTCTCTTTGCTCCATTTTGTGGTGAAATTTCCTTGTATTTTCATAGAACCTTGTTACTGAGTCACTTCTACTATATTTTTACTTGCTAAGACCTCTTTCTTATTTTTTTAAGTATCATTATTTCATAGTTACAGTAACTTATCTGAGAATATAATGATAGTTGAGATGTGGGCTTTTGGCATTTTCTTCTCCCAGCATAATAACTTTCCCTCCAATTAGCTTTCTTATGTATTTCTGTCTCTATCTTTTACAACAGTGACTTTTCTCAGGTTTCTGGTAATCCTTGGTTGTCTGCTCACACTTAAAAAGGTACCACGACAGCCTGGCTGATGTGCTCAGTTGGTTGAGCATCATCCCATGCCCTGAGAGGTCGCTGGTTTAATTCCCGGTCAGGGCACATGCCTGGGTTGTGGGCTCGATCCCCAGTATAGGGGGCCTGCAGGAGGCAGCCTGTCAATGGTTCTCTCTCATTGATGTTTCTCTCTCCCTCTCCCTTTCTGTCTCTAAAATCAATTTAAAAAAACAAAACAAAACAAAACATATTTTTAAAAGTGTGCCACTACAAATCTGTAGAGACAGAAGGTGGATTAGGAGTTACCTAGCACTGGGAGAGCTGGGGAAATAGAGAGTGAATGCTTAGAATGAGTTTTCTTCTTGGAGTGATGCAAATGTTCTAAAATGTTTGCTGCGATAGTTATACAATTCCTAATAGACTGAAAACCATTACCTTGTACACTTTAAATGGGCCAGTTGTGTGGTGTCTGTATAATATTATAATAAAACTATTACAAACACAAAGTAGGACACTAACAAGATTAGAATCTTCACGTGAGTGGCTGAGGCTTATCATCTGTGGTTTTCACTGCAGGGGGGACTGGCTGAGCTGTTCAGTCGGGGAACCGCTGATATCAGTATCTTTGTCTTTCTTCTTGGGTTGATTAGATTCCCCAGGAAAGGGGAAGAAACTTTTTTAATGCCTGTCCTGCCACAACTCTGGCCGCCCCAGTTCATACTCTGGGGGAAGTTATTATGCTAGGAGAAGAAAAGACCTGCAGTCCGGCCCTCTGGGCACATGAACTTGAGAAAAGCCAGTTAACATTTTTTTTAAATGCTTATCATGTGAAAAACTAAGAGAGGGGAACATTCATAGCCAACAGCACAAGTTGTGTCGTATAGACAACTTCAAGAGAATTCTAAGTAGTCTCCCCCTCCAACTAAATATTTCAATGTCATACAACCTTGGGCCAAATTCTGCTGATTAGTAACCATGATCTCGAGGATTATCACAGCCTCTAAAACAGGGGTGGGCAACCTTTTTGTGAGTGCGTGCCAAAACCAGCAAAATCTCTGACTCAAAATTCTTCTGCGTGCCAACCCTGATTTTTTGAGAACATGTTACGCCTACTTGATATCTCTTAAGGTGTACGTATGTGAAGAACCTTGAAGAAATAATAAAATTCATTCGAGCGACAAAAACACAGTATATGATGATGAAAAATACATTTATTTTTTAATGCATACATGTACACTGATAGTCCGACAGAAAACTTTATGACTCCGTTTGATATTATCAGTGGGACTTTTGCTGCTGCATCACTGATGACAGAGATTTTACATCAGGTTTATATTTCGTGACCTTCAGAGATATGCACGAGCTACTACTTTCATCCATCAAGCTACTCCTATTACAAGACTTAACAAAATTCATCACTGAGAACAAAGATTCACAAGCGTATGTGGATGAAACTGAAACACTGGTCAGATCTAGGAAGTCAGGGAGAGTTAAGGCAGAGGCATAGAAATTGGTCTTCCCCTCTCTCGTCAATCCATGTCTATGGTCTTTAAGATAACTTGTTATGTAAAATTATTTATCTAAGATGCACCTACACTGAATTTATCTGAAAAATAGAAAAGTCGATATTAAGAAAAAAATTGTAAATGGAAGATTATAAGAGAGGGTTTCGCGTGCCAGCAAAAGTTACTGGCATGCCATGTTTGGCACCCATGCCAGGGGTTGCCCACCCCTGCTCTAAAACCTTATGGTTCTGTTTATCACCCTAAAATGCCACCCTTCTTTCCCTTTTAGAAAGGACCTTCATCTCACTACATTGATAAAAGGAACTTATATTTGGTTTAGATTATTATGCAACATTGCTTGACCTTTCCAACGCATCACAACCATTCCGGACTGGCTCTGTTATCTGTGGGATTCCATGCAAAATAAGAATATGAGGCCCCTTGTTTAAAATGTATTAACATTTTCAACATGGCAACAGCAGAGCATGAAACCCAGCACGGCCCCCTCCGAGGGCCACATGCCCATGAATCCAGCGCTGTGACCATTTCTGAGGGAAGATACTAGTTTACTTTGGTTCAGGGACTCACACTTCCCCTGCTCAGGGACTTTTACAATGAAGAGCAGCTGGTGACCATTCATTATATAGCCATTGCCTAAGACTCTGCATTCCTGGAGTGAAACCATAGAGCTATTGCCCTGCAGACAATAGCTCCTTAGACTGCGTGCTTCCCATTGTGGGCAGTCTCTGGTGATGCCAGTTTCCATGTGCTTTCTTCCTGCCCTGACAGTAGCTTTCGCTGGGTCAGAGCCTTCAAGCCAAATTAAATTAAAACTTGAGATCTGATCCGCACGGGAAAAGAACTTGAATGAAAAGATAGCTCCCGTTTCCCAGCCCCTGGCAGTGGGTGGAACTACTTATGTTCTCCCTGTCTCACTTGGTTTTCAGCTCAGTGCATCTCAGCACCTGCTATTCATATCAGAAGGAAATGAAGTCAGTAGCATTTTCTTCCCCAGTGGCAGCCTTTACACTTCCTTCTCTTTTGCCAGTAAGTCATCAATCTCCTTCAAGACTGCTTTATATTCAGGCAGGTCCCAGATTTCCTTGACTTGTTTGTTTTGAACTTTGAATCTGATAGACACTTAGAAATGTATGTGGTCACACCCACACCTATAGAGGCACTTTATGTGACCACAGTGGGCAGAAATGTGTCTTAAGAGTTTAGAAGGAAGATTATGATATCACTAAGAGAAGTAAAGGGCCTAAGGGAAGTAAAGGGCTAATATTTGTGCATCCCCGGGTAAACATCCGATCTTAGCTAGCTCAGGACAGAAGTATGTGTTGATAAATTGAATTTTGAGTAAATTGGCATCTCAGTTCTGTGGTTGCCTTGCTGTGAAGGGTACTCCCCTGAGGCTTCCACGGAATACGCAGTAGCTGACCCAGTACTAACCTGACTCCACGTCAGTCCAGGGAGCTGCTGGGGCTGGCGTGTGGAAGCAGGCTGCGAGCTTTGCTCCCAGCAGGGAGTCTAAACCCAGGCATGGAGGTTACAAAGAGTTGATTGTTCCACAGAAGGAAGAGTTAAACGGTGTGGTTATAGAAGAAATAAGCTACCTCTGAAATGCTAAGCCTCTCACTGGAACTGAACAGCCATCTGGGAAGACTGCTGTAGGAGACAGAGAAACATCACGTGGCTTTTCTAACTAGAATGCCTTTAGATTCCCTTTGACTCCTGCAGTTCTTGAGTGTTTGATCACAAAAAATACAGAGCCTCCTGGGAGGAAAAGAAATCTGTTGCACATGTATAACCCCTCTCCTTCCTTCCTTATAAAGGAGTGAAACCAAACCAGCAAGCGCGTGCCCTTAAATAGACCTGAAGCTTGCCCTGCACACACTTGGCACAATGGGCTTCCTTTGAGGAAATTGTAAGATTATTTAACCGTGAGTTCCACTTTACACAGGTAACCTACATACATACAGTCTTTTGAATTAGAATGCCACCCTGCCATTCACCAGCTCCATGACTTAACCTCTTATACACAAGACTGTAAGGTTATTGGGAAGAAAGATGAGAAAATGTATATCACTATCAAGTACAATGCCTAGAATATAACATATGCTCAAATATCTTTAAAAAAAAATACAATAGCCCTTCAAACATTTTTATAGACATACTCCCTGCTGGGCACTGTACCCAACAAGCAGGATCAGAGGGCACCTGGGTCCTCAAGGATGAATAATTCTGCATTCGTTCTACCTTACCCCTGGACCTGCAACCCAGAAGCTGGTTCTAACTAGTGTACTGGCCCCATCAGTTATTGTGAAGCTGCGATTTAATTTGAAAGCATGAGGTGAAGATGGGAAGCAGAGGGTATCCCCGGAAAAGGCTAATGTTCAACAGAGTTTATTTCACCACCACCTCCGATGGACATCCTTATTCTGAAAGACCTAGCCTTTCAGCCTGAATATCCATCATGAACTAGGAGTGGCTTAAGAAAACTAACGCAGTTTCAATCCTCTAACACACTGGAGGCATATAGAGTTTATCCAATAAATGAATGACGAAGTAAATGAGGTCAATCTTAATCCTTTGGATTAACTGTAAAATGATACCAGAGCTCTGTATTTACTAAGGATTAGAAGGTTCAACCTAGTTCTCCACTGTTTCCATACACAAGTCATCCAAAATACAGATATCTGTCCTTCTCTATTAAAAAAAAAAAAAGTAATTGGTCTTCAAAAAGCAAAAAAAAAAAAGGACTATGTCAGAAGGCATAGGGGCCAACTGAAAGAGCTCTCAGTAACCTAAGCTGGAACAATTTGAGCAATAAAATAGCACAGCATTCAACAATTCTCCAAAGAATGAACAAATATCCAAGAATTCTTATCTATATATATAAAAGGCTAAGTGACCAACCGTCCATCCGTCTGACTGTCTGGCCGACCGACAGGCCAGCCGGTACATATGACGCATTACTGGCAATTTAAAGATAAACTTTGACTCGTGCATGCACGGTACATATAAAGCTCTTGCTGGTGCCAATCGCACATCGTGTGTTTGAATCTGTCATTGTCGATTGATGATGAATTTGGTTGTTTTTGTTGACATTCTGAAGCTGAAAGAAAGAGGTGGCATCGACAAAATATGTCTGAAGACCAACTATTCATCATTATTGATGAATGCACCATGTGTCTCAAATCTAGAAAACCAGGCTGTGTGTCTCCCGAGGGCAAGGTGTGTGTTGTGGGACCGTGTCCCAGATGCTGCAGACTTATGAAACGTTATTCATAGACTATTGACTTGGCAACAGTTGTCACTATAATTAATCTAGTGTGCTCTTTCTACATCAATGCCAGCCTTTTCCCCTCAGGGAGATGAAAGTCAAGCAAGAAAGCATATGATTTCTCTGAAATGGGTTCTGGGCACCCTATTGATTTTTATATCTTAATATCTTTTCTCAGAAACAATCAGCCCATCCCTTCCTGAGAAAATGTTAACATTTCCTGTGAACTCATATGCCGCTTGCATTGGTTTCATTTGCATGACTTTCCCTAGGTAAACATGTGGAAATTGGTCTGGATTTAGGGTGAATCAAGTGCAGTATACCAATAAACGACTTCCCCACGTATTGTAGGTGGTCTTTTTCATGGGGACCTCATGCCACTCAGTAAATTCGCCTGAGAGATTATATAGTTCCTTGCTATTACAACTGAGGAGTTCTCTTTCTCCTTCCTTCCTTTGGGTGAGAATGGGTAGTGTATTGTAGAAAAAGGAAGTCCATAAGGGTGTGTCCTCAAATAGTATGGCACATGTAACAACTCTGGAAATAATAGGTATCAGATAGGGTTCTTTGCTTGCAAGCAAGAGAAACTGGCATTACAAAGGAAATCACTGGAAAAATAGCAGTTAATTCACATAATCTGAAGAAAAGGCTAAGCTATCAAGCCAAGAGGAGAATATGAAATGTAGCCCCTCAATGGATTTATTTATTTATTCATTGAACATTTCCTGAGCTTCCACCATGTCCCCAGCACTGTCCCACAGGGTGAGGATAGGAGTGGGGGAGTCTGTCACGCTCTTGCTTTCACTGAGCTTGCATCCAAAGGATCTCAGGCTCGTGGACAGCCTCACATTTGGCTGCTACTGATCTTATTACCGAGTTCCTACACTCTTTGTCTGTCATTTGTCACACTACCCAAGATTCATAGCCCTCAGAGAGTCTGATGGACAGAGGTTGGGTCAACAGCTCACCCTCTGGGATGAGGTTCTGTGATGTGTATCCCCAACAGCACCACATGGAACCAGGGGAGCTTCATTTCCCAAAGGCTGAGTAGGCAGCTCCTACCAACAAATCAAAAGAGTGCTGGGTGGGCAAAAAGAGAAGTCCACTGTATTTAATATTAACAGTGTGAAGACAGGAATGAGAAGAGTTGGATCTGCTTAAAATTCTGGCTAAAGCCACTTATATAGAGAGGCCCAATGCATGAAATTCGTGCAAGAGTAGGCCTTCCTTCCCCCGGCTGCCGGCACCGGCTTCCCTTGCAGCCCTGGGTTCGTCCAGAAGGTCGTCCAGAAGGACGTCTGATCTAATTAGCATATTATGCTTTTATTATTAAAGATAAGTAAACCTTGGATGTGTTTCCATAACCCCTCTAGAAGTCCCTTTCCTCATCTATGTAAAGTGGGATTAACAATCCCTATATCATAGAGCTGCGGTTGTTGTTGTAAACCCTCTCAAGGCTCTTTGCAATGAGCACTGGCCTGCTGTTTCCCATATGTCACCACCTCCTGACTTCCAATATTGTAGATTAGTTTTGTCTGGTTTTGGACATTATATAAACAGAAGCATACAGCGTGTACTCTTTTTGTATCTAGCTTCCTTGCTCAATATGATGGTTTGTGGTTTCATCCATGTTGCTTAGTGTGGCTACATTTATTAATTCTTATTGCTGAATAGTATCTACTGTGTGATTATACCTATATTTGTTTATACATTCTATTGATAATGGACATTTGAGTTGTTTCTGGTTTAAGGCTACTATATAGAGCTCCTAAGGACACTGTCATACCAGACTTGGTATCATAGGAATGCATTTCTATGAGATATGTACCCAGGATTACAACTGCTGGGTCAAAAGGTATGCATGTGTTCATACAGTTTCCAACTTAAACTGCTCCAGCAATGTGTAACTACTCTAGTTGCATTACATCCTTGCCAATGCTTAGCATTATCGTAGAATTGTTTTTGATGCTTAAATCTGGGTCACATTAATAGCTGGTTGAGAGCTTGTTCTGATAATTGCTTAGAGTTAGTTGTATTTTCACACAGTTGTGCGATCCACATAGCATTCACAGGTCTTGCCCATGCTTTTCTCACAAACGATATTCTAGTCTGTTCTGCTGGTATAGTGTTTCTCTTTGCTTGGAAATCCCTATTGAGTTGGGCAAGCCTTACTGGGTTGGTTTTTTTGTTTTTTTCTTATGTGTGTTAATAATAAAGCTTTGCTTGGTAAAGTGTCACATTGGCCACTTCAGAATAGGCACCCCAGCTCCTAACTGTGTCTCATGAGAGCTTCGAACAGTGAAATCACCAGGCACTGAGTCTGTCCAGGCTCTCTTCCTCATTCCAAACCACGACAGGCCGCAGTCTCACCTGGGTCATGCTAAGCTGTTATTCGTAGTGGCGGGCTGTGTGAGGGACGTGTACACTTACATTCCTGCCAAACCTGCATCTTTGAGCACAGTACTCAGCTTCTCAGGACCTCATTTGCTTCAGGTGATAATACCTACCTCAAAGGGCCTCTAAACTTGTAAAAGAAAATATATGTAAAGTGCCAGGCTCGGTACCTCGTTTAGGAGTAAGTCCACTGTATTTAATATTAACAGTGTGAAGACAGGAATGAGAAGAGTTGGGTACCCCTTTGCTTTATCTAGGGGTGGTAATTATTGTCACTGTTTGATCGCAGGCACAATAGGCTTAAAACTGTAGGTTTTTAAAAACTGAGTGTTGAAAAAAAAGACCATACACTCAGAATTTTAAAACAAGACTTAGCCATTTATAAGAACCGCACTGCCAGAGGGTAGAACCACTCACCAGGCCAGGGCTGGGACCACCACACCCTGTCTTCCTAACACATCAACATTAAAAGTTATCTTTTGACCCTGAATATATCCTATGCTTCCCACCCCAGTCCCTTCCGGGAATTGCTTTATGATCCACCGGAAAAGAGTGCCTTGTTCTCACAAGTAAACAAGCTTCAGAGGGGAAGACACATTTAGAAGAAATTCAAATATACATTTGTTCAGAAGAACAAAGGGGAGTGAGACTTTGAAAATCTGTAAGAGGGTCTTAATAGATTTATCAAGGAAGTAACATTGAAGATGTATTTGTTTTTAATTCATTATGGGACATGATATCCTTTTGATTATAGAGGTTGATTTCCTCATTTTTTAAAAAGCTGGCCATTATTTAGCCCAACACCTTTATTTATTTTTTATTTTTTGATCCTCACCTGAGGATATTTCTCCATTGATTTTTAGAGAGAGTAGAAGGGAGAGGAAAAGACAGAGAGAAATATTGATGTAAGAGAAACACATCGATTGTTTGACTCCTGCACGCGCCATGACCAGGGCCTGAGCCAGGGAGGAGCCTGCTACCAAGGTGTGTTCCTTTCACTGGGATCGAACCTAAGACCCTTCGGCCTGCAGGCTGACGTTCTATCCACTTAGCCAAACCAGCTAGGACCCAACACCTTTACTTTAGAAATTAGAAAACGAAGGTGCATAGAAGTGACATTACTTATTCCAATATCACTCAGGTAGTTAGTAGCAGAATCAAGACCAGAATCAAGGTCCTTTAATTCTGAATCCAGTGACCTTTCCATTGATCTTTTCTGAAATATTGTAAAGAATAATGCTGACTTTCTAAAATCATTGACTGGTGACGTCTAGAATTGTTTAAAGGAGCATTTGTTCTCCTTTAATTGTTTTTCACTGGAACTCTGTGCCATCTAGAATTACAGCTAGAGTTAATTCTAGGTGGTCAAGACCAGGCACTATGCCACCAGGTCTTTTAGATGCTTTTCATTATGTACTTGTAACAGGACTGGCCTAAGCTTTGATGATCACCACAGGTGTTTGGTAATCATTATGCAATAAATGGCCCCTAAGGTTGCCTTTTGCCTTGTGGAGTGGTGTGCTGGAGCTTGCTCCTTCTGGCTCCTGAAAGGTTCAATTTTGTGAGCCAGTTGTTAAGCACGGTCTTATTCAAAATTAAATTACATAACTTACAACTAAATGAAATATATTTTAAAAAGTAATACTCATAAAGTGATCCCTTCCTAATTATTTTACTGCAATTCTACTAATATTTGCTCTTGAGGTTATTTATGTACATTGGATGTGCATCGTGGATATACTGTATAACGGTACGCTATTGTGCATTTCTTACCAGCTCCTCATTCAGCGATATCACTCTGGTAGATTGAAGAAGTACTTATTCCACAGCAGACTAAATATATTGTTTTGTTGGTTGTCTATTTTTTTAAACTTAACATGTATAGATGCTGCATTGTCAATAGCACCAAAAATTGAGGAAATATTCCTCCAGTATTTGAAAACTATTTTCCTATTATTCAGAGAACTAGCTCATGTTAGTGACAAATGAGGGAAGTTCTGACAAATGTCTTCCATTTCATTTTTATCTTATTAATGTAAAGTCTCGACAAACATCGTGGTAGAACTATGCATTCAATTACAATTTTAGGTTGACTATGGATGCAAAATTTCTATAAAAATCAGCAAGAGTATTCTGTGACAGTCAGTTAATTATATGGAAGTTACAGTAAAGACTGTTGCATATTTTATTATTTGTAAAGTGTGCTACACATTCTTTGTCAGTAAATTGATCATCTTTTTGGAGAAATTTATCATAGACATTAAAAATTAATGTATCAGGTTGTCATAAATAAATACTAAAATCTAAGACAAAAGAAAAGAAGGAAAGAAATACTGGCTTAGAAGAACATATACACACACATATTTTTCCCAAAAGTCTGTTAAACATTTACCAGTACATTTGTGCCACTGAAGTCCATAAAATATCTGTTTCTTTATTATAAAAATCTTCCATGATAATACTGATAATAGCTAAAATGTATTGAACATTAATGACAGAGTGTAAAGGAGGCACCTCACTGAATCCTCACAGCTGCTCTTATATTGCTAGAGCCAATATAGTTAGTCTGCTGTGAAATAAGTACTTCTTTAATATATTAATTAAGACAAGGAGACGATGAGTTAGGTCAGCGGTTCTCAACCTGTGGGTCGCGACCCCTTGGGGGTCGAATGACCCTTTCACAGGGGTCGCCTAAGACCATCGGAAAACACATATATAATTACATATTGTTTTTGTGATTAATCACTATGCTTTCATTATGTTCAATTTGTAACAATGAAAATACATCCTGCATATCAGATATTTACATTACGATTCCTAACAGTAGCAAAATTACAGTTATGAAGTAGCAATGAAAATAATTTTATGGTTGGGGGTCACCACAACATGAGGAACTGTATTAAAGGGTCGCAGCATTAGGAAGGTTGAGAACCACTGAGTTAGGTAAATCCGGCACCTCCCTCCAGCTTACGTGGGAAGAGGCCCTTTATCAGGTTCTTTCCGAGAGCAAGGAGCATGGTAGACACGTGCATATAAATTACTCACAGCCACCTTGAGGTAGATAAGAAGAGTTATTTTTACCACTGGTATGTGGATAAAAAGTAAGCTCAGAGAGATGGGCAACTGCCTACATCACGGCTCAGCACCACTGGTTAGAGGGGGAACCAGGAGAGGAGAACCCAGCTTTCCGGTGCCTCCTCCTAAATCAGCTCAGAGTAACAGAACCACTTCATCAAAGGAAAGGCTGTGCAGGACCTTAAGTGGTAAATACTGAGGGCATTTTTACTACTAGCCATTGAGATAGTTTGTGTAAGTAGGATTTAGACACACACATGAAAGCAGGCCTTATCCAAAATAACTACAGATTAAGTCGGATTCCAAAAATGGATAATTTAGACTTCTTGGGAGTGGGTAAAATAAATGAGAAAGAGTATACGATTTCAGTGACAGGTTTTAAACATAATATTTTTATTTACCGATTAGAGGCCTGATGCATGAAATTCGTGCAAGGGGCTCGGCCCCCGTCAAGGCTTCATCTGGAAGGTTGTCCAGTCTAATTAGCATATAACGCTTCTATTATTATAGATTCCTAAGCATGGTAACACATAAAAAGGCAGGTAAATGAACAGTGTAAAATCACGAGTGCTGTGTGTTAGGGTGTGTTACAAGGTGACTAATTACATGCTAGTCTATTTACGTGTGTTTTCTGGAAGGTGGTGTTTAGTGAGTGTGACACAGATCTGACCCCAGTACAGTCAGTGGTACTCACAGCTCCTCACCCTCAGCCAGGTCCTGCCCATGGAGAGGCCCACCCACCCCTCCCGGCGCCCTCAACACCAGCTGTAGCACAGAGCCAGCACGGAACCCAGGCACAGGCAGGGCTTTGGGCAGTGACCAGGGCCTCCTCCCAGACCCCCCCAGGACGGGTCCTTCCGGCCCTCGGCCCTTGGTCTTTCACACAAGCATGCCCCGTCATCTCGGGTCTGCACTCCTCACTGCCTTACCATTCTTCTAAGCCAGTATTTCTTTCCTTCTTTTCTTTTGTCCTAGATTTTAGTATTTATGACAACCTGATACATTAATTGTGAATGTCTATGACAAATGTCTCCAGAAAGATTATGTAGGAAATAAGACATAATGCTCCTCATCAAAGTTTTATTATGCTCAACATATTTGGGACTTTTTGTAATTCCAGTTCTTACTTTGCATGAGTGATTATAAACTGTTCTCACCCAGAACTACTTTTTTATATATTTTGAAATAAATTGTATATATTTAAGGTGGACAACATGATGACTAGCTGTACATAGTGAAATGATTACTGTAGTCAAGCCAATGGACATACGCGTCTCTTCACATAGTAGCTACATTTTATGTGTTGTGGAGACCAAGAGTTTGATTTTATTTACTCGAAGTTAGCTTGTTTCTTTCCTTCACTGGACTCTTGAAGGTACGGACTGTGTTTTGTGTTTTTTTGTTTTTGCTTGGTTGGTTGGTTCAGTTTGGATTTTTCTGTTTTTGTTTATATTTAAGGCAGCGGTTCTCAACCTGTGGATCGCGACCCCTTTGGCGATTGAACGACCCTTTCACAGGGGTCGCCTAAGACCATCCTGCATATCAGATATTTACATTACGATTAATAACAGTAGCAACATTACAGTTATGAAGTAGCAACAAAAATAATTTTATGGTTGGGTCACAACATAAGGAACTGTATTTAAAGGGCCAGAAGGTTGAGAACCACTGATTTAAGGTCTACTCTCTTGGCAACTTTGTTAACAGTAGCCACCATGTTGTACATTACATCCCCAAGACTTAGTTATAACTGGAAGTTTGTAGAACCATTTTTTTACATATATACACTGGGATATATATATAACGTTTAACAACCTTTGAACGTGGGGAGGCTGTTAAATCGCGTTGTTTACCCATATCTTCAGAAAAAAATCACTTCTGTCGTGGTAAACAACCTGCTTCCCTATTTATAATGGTGTGGCCCTCTAGCAACTTCAGCACGCAATTATATCTAATTTGCCTACAACTGTCAGGTGGTCATAATAATCTGACCACTCAGTGTACATTTATTGGTTTCAGAGAGGAAGGGAGAGGGAGAGAGAGATAGAAAACTGTACAACCATTTTTTGTGCGTGTGGTGGGAGCACCTGGAATCTACTCTCAGATGTCCCATACACAGCACAGCAGTATTAACTCAGTGCAGTACATGGGACCTCCATACGTCACCCTACAGAACTGCAACTTTGTCCCCTGGACCAACATCTCCATTTCCCACCTCCTTGCTCCTGGTAACCACTGTTCTCCTCTCTGCTTCTATGTAGTCCACTTTTTTAGATTCCACATAGTAAGTGAGACCATGTAGTATCTTTCTTTCTGTGTCTGTAAGCCAGTATTCCCTAAAGTATAAGCTCTAGAACCAACTACTTCAGAAACAGCACGTTGTAAAATGCCATTTCCTGGGCCCTTGGCGACTCTGATACACAAGAATGAACTCTCCTGGTCCAGCCCGTTACCTCTGACTGTGGGTTTCCAGTGGGAGGGAAGGAGTCCCTACTTGTCTTGACACCGTAGAGGTGGCTTAAGATGACCTTGGAGAGCCAGTGCAGTTCCTGTGCCCCCAGCAGCCCCAGCCTCAGAGCCGTTCGTGCCGTACAGTCTGCACACCGTCCCAGGGGAGCTGGAGGAGGATACGCGTTTCAACGCAACCCATTCTGCACTTCGCTGAGAAAAGCAAGGGGCCTTCTATGGAGGACAAAACAGGCAGAATGGGGGTGGGAGAGAGCATCTCCACAGCCTTCTTCCCAACAGTGTCAACTCTGCATTTTCACAGCACAGCACATATGTAGTTTTTGGCTATTACTAGTTTTTGCCATTTTGGGGAATGGAAACTGGTTGAGGAGGGGAAGTTTTTTACTGGAGTTTATGCACAGGCAGATCTTTCTGTCTTAGAAGTGCTAATTCTTGAAATTGACAAGAAGATCCTTTTTCAGTGATCAAGTTATAAATATTAGCTTGTCCATCCACGCCACTGGCTGAGGTATTGGGGGAAGGGGAGAGGGTGGCATAGGAGGGGTGAGAGTACACAGAAAGGCCCTTGATGTTAGGGTGGAGAACTCTCAGAGCCTCTGTTGTGTTGTTGTTTTTTGAACTGTGAACTCTGAAACCATCCATGGCAGGGTTCAGTCACTCTCTCAAGTTCATCAAATCACTTCGTGAATTGGATGATTTTGAAAGCCCTTGTCTCAGGAGAAGATTAAACTTTCATTGTTGATCAGTAGTTTACTTTAAAACACAAAGCAAAACAAAAATTATTTTTTAATCCTTAAGGATTAACTAATACCCATAATTCTGTCCTGAATCATGAGATCCATTAGTTCTTGACTTCATCTAGACCAGCAACTAGCACTCCATTGTGAAATCTTTTCAGGCATGTGATAGGTTTCTGTAAAAACCTTAAATGTAAACTTTATACCACACTGCCAGTTTTTGTCTTAATAAAGATATATAGATTTAGCCTGACCAGAGTGGCTCAGTTGGTTGAGTGTCGCCCTGTGCACCGAAAAGTTGCCAATTCAATTCCCGGTCCTGGAAGGTGACCAATGTCTCTCTCTCTCTCCCCCTTCCTGTCTCTAAGCATGTCCTTGGGTAAGGATTAAAAAAAATCTGCAAAGATTTGCCAAAATAAAATTCCCTTTGTTATTAAAAAGAAAAGGCTATATAGGTTTATAAAAAGATAAAATTAAAAATTAAAGGGTCACTGCAGAGATTATTAAAGCTGAGCTATGATTTAAAAACCAGAATAAGTCCCAGTTCTTCTCAGAGGCGCCAGTACTGTGCTCCTCCCACATCACCTCGGCCAGGTGCCTCCCGTTCCCTGCGCACTGGGGTTCTGTCCGATTCCCCTCTCCCTAAACTGCTTCACTTCCTAACGACTCAGGACAGGATGCTCACCTCTCCAGCAGGGACCCATAGTTCCTGTGACACTTTCTGATTATTCAGGTCAGACCTTGTCATTAGTTTGGTGTTGACCTAGCCGTGTATGCGAAACCTTCCTGTCATTCTGGCCCTCTCTGAAGCCAGCAAGCACAGGAAAACTCAGTTCTGCTTGCGGTTTCCCGATAGCCCTGAACAGTTATAATTACAGTGTACATCTGTGAGAGCGAGGCTGCCTTTTAAATCTTATTCTTTTCCCAGCAGCTTCTGCAGACTTGGTAGTGGTGTGGGTTTTGACTAAAGGATGCCCCTTTTATGCGGAGGGTGGTCATTGCAGCCCCGTGCCGCCTCAGCACTGTCACAGGAGGAGGACCGAAGTCCAGGCACAAGCGCTGTCTAAAGATTCCTGGTGAATCATAACAGCCCGACAAATATTTGGTGGATTTCGCTGGGAAAGGGCCTTCCTCTTTAAAGACAGAAAAGGCAGCGTTAGCAAAGCAGTGGCACGGAGTTTCCTTTCAGGCACCCAGAGCCGGCATCCCCTGCAGGTTAAGGTTACTGGCGTCACGGGCGAGGAAAGGGAAGGAAGTGAGTGAGCCCGCCTGTTTGCCACGGCCAGGTTTTCCTTGGTGCATCTGTACCACGTGTATCGCTGGCGCCGGCTGCCAGAACCAAGTGCCACACAACACTGGTGGCTTCAACAACACAACTTGATGGTCTCAGCTCTGGGGGCGGGGAGTCCAGGATGTTGGCACTGTTGCTTCCTGCCGAGAGCTCGGAGGGAGAGTCTGTCCCATGCCTGTGGCCTCGCCTCGAGTGGTTTGCTAGCAGTCTCTGGCATCCCCAGACTTATAGAAGCTTCATCTCCATTTCCGCCTCACAGAGCATTCTCCTTGTGTATATGTCTGTGTGTACATTTCCCCTTGTTATAAGGACGCCAGTCAGATTAGAGCCCTCCCTACCTAAGTACACCTCATGTTAACTACTTACATCGGCCACGACCCTATTCTCAAGGCCACATTCTGAAGTGTGTATGTGTGTGTGTGTGTGTGTGTGTGTGTGTGGTGGGGGGTGGGAGGGAGGCAAAGACTTCAGCACCGGAATTTTAGGGGAGGACACAATTCAGCCTATAGCACCGTCTGCCTGAATAAATTTGTCCTGGATTTTTCAGTTGTGATAGCAAGTGAGTGTAAAGAGACTGCTGCAGAGTACCTGACTGCAGACCACAGTCCGCGGAGTTATGTCACTGAGGTGCCGTGTAAAGGATAACAGAGCTGTGGTTGGGAATTCTTCGTTCATTTCTCCTAAGCCCTGAGTGATTTCATTTGCTTACACAGCAAAGGGCTTTTCCATTGCAGCATACTGTATTTCTGATAGGCTACTCTGAGCTCAAACTTTGGTTTTCTGAGAAAGTTAAAAGAAGGACAAGTAGGCTAAGAATAACAAAGCTTTTGGAAGCTGGAAAGACCTCATCCAATTCAAAGTCCTGATGTTTACAGGGGAGGAAATGGGCTCGGGGAGGTTAAATTGCTTCCCCAATCACAGCACATTCAGCTAATGATGCCTAGTCAGTGCCAGAATCAGCTACCCTGCCCCTCGTTCTGGCTCATTCTTCTACACGCCATGCTATTCCTCCCCAGTCATGGAGGCCATGGGGCCCCTGGCTAGAGTACAATTAAGGATTTGCAGTGCATGCCGCTTACCTGGGGATCTTTCGTGGACTGCTCATATTACAATGTTTTATCCCCACAAGCCTTGACTCTGAGACCCACTTAAATATATTCTCTCTCAACTCCATGGATAAGAGCTCAGGGAAGAAACTAATTCTGATGTTAGGTTCTGCCAGATGTGAACAAGAGAGCAGGTTTTCTAAGAGAGCAGGGCCATTCACTATTGTGAAGTCCAATAGAAATTCCTTTGATTGTCAAGGTTTTTAATTTTCCCCCCCCTCTGGGTGGATTTTTCTTGCATCTTTGTATTTTATAATAATGTTATATGTAGCGCTTGGCTTCTTTTTAACATTTATTATCCATCTCCCTGATACTGTTGAAAGCTCCTCAAGTCAGTGACCCAGCCATGTCTGAACTGTTTGCCACGTGTTTCTGTGTGTGTTTTTTTAGCACAGTACCTGGGACAAAGCAGGCACTCTGTAAATGTTTCAATAGACGATTGAAAATTTTGTGGGTAGAAAAGCAGGTACTGTTTTTGATGCTGACAGTTCATTATTGAAATATTTACATACAGGGAAATGTACAAATCTTAAATGTATAGTTCCATGAATAATGACAAATGTATACACTCCTGTTACCATCACCCAGATCAAAATAAAGAACAACCTCCTTACACCAGAAAATTCCTTTTTGCCCCTTCCTAGTCATGATTCCTTTGGTCATGGACACATTCTCCTTTGGTTTCTTCTAGAAACTTATCATTATAGCTTTCATATTTTGTCTAAGATCCATCTCTAAATAATTTTTGTGTATGAGGTATATTCAAGTTTCTCTTACTGTTCATTAATATTTATTTCTGCTCCTCTTATGTCAGATAAATCTGTTTTTATCTACTTAATAAAAAAAATATTTTAACCCGAGCCGGTTTAGCTCAGTGGATAGAGCATCAGCCTGTGGCCTGAAGGGTCCCAGGTTCGATTCCAGTCAAAGACACATGCCTGGGTGGCAGGCTTGATCCCCAGTGGAGGGCATGCAGAAGGCAGCCCATCAATGATTCTCTCCCTTCCTCTCTGAAATCAATAAAAATATACTTTAAAAATATCTTAAATACTCTTCATATGGAATATATTAGTTTCACGTGTATATTATATTAAAGTGTTCACTCCAATAAGTCTAGTACCCATCTGAAACCATACATAGTTATTGTAATATTATTGACTATAATCCCTATGCTGTCCTTTACATCCCCATGACTATTTTTATAACTGGCAATTTATACTTCTTAATTCCTTCATCTCTCATCCAAACCCCTAATCCTCTCCATCAGGCAATCATTTGTTTGCTCTGTATCTCCAAGTTTGTTTCTGTTTTTGTTCATTTATTTTGTTTTTCAGATTCCACATACAAGTGAAATCATATGGTATTTGTCTTTCTCCGACTTATTTCACTTGGCACAACATCCTCTAGGTACATCTATTCTTGTTGTTGCAAAAGGCAAGATTCCATTCTTTTTTCAGCCATGTAATATTCCATTGTATATATGTACCACCTCTTACTTATTCATTTATCTATTGATGGACACTTAAGTTGCTTCTGTATCTTAGCTATTGTAAATAATTCTGCGGTGAACATAGGGGTGCATGAATCTTTCTTAGTATTTTAGATTTTTTTCAGATAAATACCCAGCAGTGGAATTGCTGGGTCACATGGTAATTTTATTTTTAAATTTTTGAGGGAACTCCATACTGTTTTCCACAGTGGCTGCATCAATTTAGTCCCACCAGTAGTACACGAGGGTTTCCTTTTCTTCACATCCTTGACAACATTTGTTATTTGTTGATTTGTTGTTGATAGCCATTCTAATAGGTATGAGGTGATATCTCATTGTGGTTTTAATTTGCATTTCCCTAATGATTAGTGACACTATGCATCTTTTCATATATCTATTGGCCATCTTGAGAGAAATGTCTATTTAGGTTCTTTGCCCATTTTTTAATTGGATTGTTTGTTTTATTTGGAGTTGTTATATTAATTCTTTATATATTGTGGCTATTAACCCCTTATCAGATGTATCATTGGCAAATATCTTCTTCATTTAATTACGATGTGCTTTTGTATGGGCCTCTTTGAGTTCATCATGTTTGGGATTGTCTGTGCTTCCTGGACTTGTATGTCTATTTCCTTTGCCAGGTTAGTAAAGTTTTCAGGCATTATTTTTTCGAATAGATTTTTAACCCCTTGCTATCTCTTTTTTCCTTCTGGTATCCCTATGATGTGAATGTTGGTATGCTTGGTATTGTCCCAGAGGTCCCTCAGCCGGGCCTGCCCCATCTCACAGTCCAGGAGCCCTCAGGGGCGGGAGGCGACGCAGCGATCAGGGGAAGGTGACGCCCCCATCACACCTCTGCTGCTGCCACTGCCAGCAGCGCAAGCCTTGGCCGGCCCTGGTTACCCGAGCCTCAGGCCAGCCCTGGGTGGCTGGGCAGCCGACATCCGAGGCTTGCCTGCGCCTTTGGCCGGCCCTGGGCAGCTTGGGGACTGGGGGACTCTGGAGGCAAGCATGCGGCAGGGCTGAGGGGACTGGGTGCCGCCATCTTTGAGGGCATGGCAGTCAATTAGCATATTCCCTCCTTATTGGCTGTGGGCGCCGCCATATTTGAGAGCGGGGCAGTCAATTAGCCTATTCCCTCATTGGCTGTGGGTGCCACCATCTTTGCGACAGCATGAGAGTAAATTAGCATATTCCCTCTTTATTAGATAGGATTCTTTTTTTTCTGTTTTAAAAATCATTTATTTTTCAATTACAGTTGACATACAATATTATATTAGTTTCAGGTGTACAACCCAGTGATTAGACATTATATAATTTACTAAATTATCATCCCACTAAATCTCCTACCCATCCCACACCATACATAGTTATTTAAATATTATTGACTATATTCCCTATGTTGTATTTTACATCCCATGACTATTCTGTAACAACCAGTTTGTGCTTCTTAATCTCTTCACCTTTTTCACACATCTCCCCAAACCCCCTCCCATCTGGTAACTGTCAAAATGTTCTCTGTTTTTTCTCTCTGTGGTTTCCATCACACATTTCAAAAAAAAAAAAAAAGTCATCATCTTTCTGATGACAGCAAATACTCTGGCCTTGAAATTATTTTTTTCTCAACACCCTAAAGCATTTGGTAGCTGGTTTTCTTTTTTAAAAAAATTTTATTTTGTTTAAAGTATTACAAATAGTAGTAGTACATATGTCTCCTTTTTTTCCCCATTGACCTCACCCCACCCCCACCCCCAGTGTCTTGTGTCCATTGGTTATGCTTATATGCATGCATACCAGTGTTATCTTTAATGATTAAACGAAATAATGTCATACAGTCATCACAGTCAATGATGACTACTAGCTTTAAATGTTTAGGTGGGTGTTGAAAAATACACCTTATAAAGATACATGGTGCAAATGGTCCCTGAACCTGGATGAGGATTCCTTTTTGAAAACATTTCTCCCTCCAGCCACCTCCCACATACATACACACACTCTCCTTAATGGGAGTGCTCTCCCCATGTCTCTGTTTAGTTCTAAGCTTGCTGATAGTGGGATCTCAGTTGCTTCCTGCCCCAGAACTAAACAGAACAAAGGCTTACAGAGAAGCCCAAAGTCTGAGGCAGGGAGTGTCTGGACTAAGAGCAGAGGCCTAGATACAAGCCTTGCTTCACCGGTTATTAGTGGTAACACTGGGCAAGTCATGAAAGTGAGCTCCTGGTTCCTCATGTGTAAAGAAGAATGAGTGTCCCTCTCTGCCCACTGCTTACAGAGAAGCCAAAAGTCTGAGGCAGCAGGTTTCTCAGAGAGAGAGATTTTCTCGTCAAGCCACCCGAAGGAGGAGACGAGGCTCAAAGTAGTTTTCCTGGAACAAAGGCTTGAGATCAATTTTAAGAGGTGAGGGTAGGAGAGGTTGTACATAATTATTAATTCTAATCCAGGGGTCTGATTGGGTAGTCTTAGAGCTAAGCCATCTAAGGTTAGGGAAGTGGGAGGGGCAAGTGAGAACAAAGACATTCTAGTCTGGCAGTTTGATTACCAGTCTGTGTGTGTCCAGACGTGGTCCCTGCACCAGATCTTCTTTATTGAAAGACCCCTCTCTTCTTAAGGGGCTCCCAGTGGTAAAAGTAGCATCTATGCTACCGCAGGTCCATCAATTTCAGTTCCACAGTGTTCCTGAGGTCAGATTAGGGTTACGTAGCTGCTACCCGTGCCTTCGCAAGTCTCTGGGACCAGTCTGGTCTGGTGGTCTCTGGAGCACCGTGAGGAAGGCTGTTGTTTCTCCGGAAAGACACTTAAAACTAGCAGACATACTATTGGGGTCTGGTTTCACTAATAGACCTGGCAGCACACTGTTAAATCCAAGACAAACCCAGGTGACAGCCGTCAGTCCACACAAGAGCGAGCCTGTGCTCCACTTGCCTTTGTTTGAAACAGAAGGGCCCCTTGTCTAAAATTAGCAAAAGTGGGAGAGCGTGGAAGAGCAGCAGCTGTGTTCACGGCTGAAAAGACAAAGAAACAGCCTCCTGTTTGGTATGGTGGGTTAGGAAGGTGGGAGGTAAAGCAGTCTGGACACAGTGACCATGGCCAAGGGCTTCCCACATCTCTAGGTCTGCACTGGGGAGTCTTGAAGACTTCCGTGTACACTCGGCAAGGAGCTCAGCATGAAGGAGATGCTCCATGCTGGCGGGGGCATGAGATTTGCTACACACAGGAACCCCAGCCTCAGCATTCCACAGCCTAGAGCAGCCGCCACCCCCCAAGCCAGAGGGCGTTTCTCAGAGGAGCACACAGTGTTGGGTTGACCGTCACATCTGAAATGCCCGAGTCGTGTTGGAATTTGCCCTCCCTTAAGCAGGAGGTGGCTCTAGGACTGAACAAGTGTTTACAGTATTTCACTGAGATCAGATTGTATTTGTGGGTTTTCTCTGCAGGTAGAGTCTTCCTGTCCACATTTGTTATCAGTTAATGTTCTGGTAGCTAAACTTAGAAGAGCAGAAATGGAATTCTCTCCAAGTCATGATAAATCTGTCTATGCAAGAAGACCTCATCAAAGCTCCCTCTGTCTCATACCAAAAAAAAAAATGGGGCAGAGACCCAGAGATAAAAGTCACAGTGATAACTCCTGTTGTTTATACAGAACAGCATTACCCTCTGTTGGCCTTCCTTTCATTTGCCATATCTGACTTGGTCCTCTTGTTGGCCTTGTGAGGTGGGCGGGGCGGGGACAGTCATTTTTATTTACACACTAGTGGCCCAGTGCACGGATCAGTGCACATTGAAAGGAAATTAATTAGAAATATTTTAATATTGCTATTGGCCCTTTCTCTATTATAGAAGTGTCAATAAAATCCACGATCAACAATGACAGATCGAAACACACACGTGCGATTGGTGCCAGCAAGAGCTTTATATGTATCACGCATGCACAAGTCAACTTAGCCTTTTATCCTATACTAGAGGCCCAGTGCACAACATTCGTGCACTCGGGGCAGGGGGTGGGAGGGGTTCCTTAGCCCAGCCTATGCCCTTTAGCAGTCTGGGAGCCCTCGGAGGATGTCTGAATGTTGGACATCCTTTGTGCTGCCACAGAGATGGGCCGCTGCGCTCGCCAGCCATCAGCTGGCTTGTGGCTGAGTGGTGCTCCCCCTGTGGGAGTGCACTGACCACCAGGGGGCAGCTCCAGTGTCAAGTGTCTGCCCTGTGGTGGTCAGTGTGCATAATAGTTCCACCGTTCGGTCGATTCGCATATTACCCTTTTATTATATAGAATAATAAAACCCTAATATGCGAATCGACCGAATGGTGGAACAGCTGGCAGAACGACCGGTTGCTATGACGCACACTGACCACTAGGGGGCAGACGCTCAACACAAGAGCTGCCCCCTGGTGATCAGTGTGCTCCCATAGGGGAAGCACTGCTCAGCCAGAAGCCAGGCTCATGGCTGGCAAGCACAGTGGCAGGAGCCTCTCCTGCTGCAGGCTGGCAGTAAGGGGCAAGAGGTCCTGGACTGCAAGAAAGCCCAGGCCGGGCTGAAGGACCTCCTCCCCCAAGTGCATGAATTTTGTGCACCGGGCCTCTAGTTTACTAGTATATAGAATAAACTTGCTTAACTAGACCTGCTTTCTGATTTAGCTAAACTTTTTCCAGCCCAGTGAAGCACCCCAACTTCTCTTTCAGGTCATTGTCAGCAACACAGCAGTAAATATCAACATGAAGCAGATCATTATTGTAGATCACACAGGGAGAACAAAGGGTAAAATATTTAACTGCAGCAGTGTTTGACTATATTCTGTGCAGTGAGAAAACCTGAAGTCATTTTCAAGGTCCACCATTTCTTCTTTTCAGTCGGGTCAAGTTTCTAAACTTTCTAAATCTCCATTTTTCTGGCTAATGAAAGGAAAATAGGATCCCACCATGTCTCCTATCTACCTACTCCAGGACTTCTGTGAGGATCAAATGAGATGAGGCATGGGAAAACGCTTCACAAACATTTGATTAAAGTGTAAAATATTTGCACCTGGCTATAAACCAAGTGGTGTTCCTGGGCTGAAGAAACTGCAAGGAGGCTAGTCATGGCTAGGGAGAGGAAGCCGGGCATTGCTATGTGACATCATTACCTGGTGCCCACAGCCACCATTCCAGGTTGGGCTCGGCTGTGGGTGGCATTTTGCGCCATGGCAGTGTCAGCTGTGATTTGGTGGGGTGTCGCTCGGGGTGGTGGCGGGGCCTGTGTCCCAATTGGGGGAAACCCAGTGTTGCTTTGTCAGTGCCAGGTCCGCGCTGCTGTTTCTCTGTAAATGGCCAGTGCGCGTCATGGCAGCTACTGTGTTGACCGTCTGCCCCCTGGTGATCAGTGTGCATCATAGGGACCGGTCGGACGGGTGAAGGGACACTTAGCATATTGGCCTTTTATATATAGAAATGAGGAACCAGGAGCTCACTTTCATGACTGGCCCAGTGTTACAACTAATAACCAGAGGAGCAGGGCTTGTATCCAGGCCTCTGCTCTTAGTCCAGGCACTCTCTGAATTTAAGCAAAAGTTTAAAAAAGAGAGAGATTCCATTTAACCTTGATACAGTAACATTTTACTTTACACCCAGAGAAGGAAATGTAACCCTAACTAACTGCTAGCCAGGCATTAAACAGTATTTTACATAGTCATAATAAATTATATCAATTTTCTAATTTTGGAGCCAATCCATGGACAAAGCAGAAAAATTTTGGTTATAACTGCAAAATACCCTATAAATAGTAATAGCCATGACAAAGTAGAGATAAAAAACATTTTAAGTGTATCTAATACAAAGTAAGAGAAATGCAGGGGCAAAGAAAGGGTATAATGTGTGGTTAATGGAATAGAAAGGTTATGTAGTATATCATTCATAGTAACAAAATAACATATAAATAGCCAATGTCATATTTTAAGTGTATCTAATACAAAGTAAGAGAGAAATGCAGGGGCAAAGAAAGGATATAATGTGTGGTTAATGGAATAGAAAGGTTATTTAGTATATTATTCATAGTAACAAAATAACATATAAATAGCCAATGTCAGGAGGAAGTACAGAGTAGGAGGGTCAGTGTCCTTGAGATGGAATCAATAGGTGCTGCCTTAGGCTGAGATTCGTCAAAAGATATGAAGGGAAGATCCAGAGGAAGTGGATGTTACACTCACCTCCTCCCTGGACAAACTGGAATTACAACTGAAATATAGATAGAACAGTCAACCTGAATAACTGACTGAAGAATAGCTGATCAGAAGTCTTATAGCCAAGGATTTACTGAAGAAGCTACATTGAGATTGGTAGGAAGGATGGAGACGAGAAAAAGGCTGGCCCTGCTTACACAGGTGGCGGCTGAGGTTCCAGAGGGATATCTCAGCTGCGAAAGTTCCCCCGAAGAAGAGTGAGGTCCCAACCCCAAGCTGGGCTCCCCAGCCCAGAGCCAGGAAGAGATGCCCACCTAACATTTGGCTGTGAGATCAGTGGGAATTATCTGCCAGGGAGAGATGGGAGACCTCTAGAGACACAGGCGCCCTCTTAAAGGCCCGATGCACAGAATCTCATTTGCAGCCACTCACCCTGGACTCCCAGGGAGGGCAGGTGGAACAGACTAGAGTTGTGTGAGGACCGACGTTGAGGCCCCTGTGCTGAGTCCCTCTCCCACACTGTAGACACCATCTTCTGAGGTGGAGCACTCCCCCCATATGGCAGCAGCCTGGGAGAAAGCAACAGCCCTACCCTCTGGACTCTCCATCAAGCCACCCTACGGAGCTTGCATCCTGCTGAGAAGTTAGCTTCCTGGGCCAGAGTGTAGAGGTCTGGGCAGACTCAGGGAGTGTCAGTGACATTCCCAAGCCTAACTGGCACCTCACCCTCTCCCAGCTCCCACAGATTACGTGGCTTAAGCAACAGAAATTTATTTTCTCAGAGTTCTGAAAGCTAAAAGTCTAAGATCATGGTGTCAGCAGAATTGGTTTCTTATGAGGCCTTTCTCCTTAGCTTGTAGATGGTGTGAAGACGGCTGTCTTTTCTCTGTATGTCTTTGTCCTAATCTCCTCTTGTTATAAGGACACCAGTCATATTGGATTACAGCCCACCTCAATTATCTCATGTAACCTTAATTACTAATTACCTATTTAAATACCTTATTACTAATACAGGCACATTCTGAGGTATTAGAGGTTAGGACTTCAATATATAAATCTGGGGGGTGGGGAGGCGGTGAGGGGAGAGATGCAATTCAGTCCAAAACACTTGGTGAGCAAATATCTGAGTCTGCTTTCAATTCTTTGGCATACCTACCCAGAAATGGGATTGCGGATCATATGGTAATTCTATTTTTAATTTTTTGAGGAACAAGAATATCTAGCTTTCTGGAGATATCACATTCCCTGACTTTAAATTGTATTTAAAAACTACAATACTCAAAACAGTATGATATTGGCAAAAAAATAGACACATAGAGCAATTGAACAGAATTGAGAGCTAAGAAATAAACACATATATGAGCAACATCATCAAAATATCATAGTAGCCAAAGCAAACTATAGATTCAATATAATTCCTATCAAGATATCAATGGCATATTTCACAGAACTAGAATACTCGAAAATTTATGTAAAACCAAAAAGGACCCCGAATAACCACAGCAATCTTGAGAAAGAACAAAGTTGGAGGAATAATGCTACCTAGTATCAAACTATACTACAAGGCCATAGTAATCAAAACACCATGATACTGGCATAAAAACAGACATATGCAACAGGATAGAGAGCCCAGAAATAAACCCATGCCTTTATGGTAGATTAATACTTGACAAGCTTGACAAGGCAAGAACATACAATAGGGTAAAGACAATCTACTCAATAAATGGTGCTGGGAAAATGGGATAGATACGTGCAAAAAAAAAAAAAGAAAGAAAGAAACTTCTTACACTATACCAGCGGTTCTCAACCTGTGAGTCATGACCCCTTTGGGGGTCGAACGACCCTTTCACAGGGGTCGCCTAAGACCATCGGAAAACACATATATAATTACATATTGTTTTTGTGATTAATCACTATGCTTTCATTATGTTCAATTTGTAACAATGAAAATACATCCTGCATATCAGATATTTACAATTCATAACAGTAGCAACATTACAGTTATGAAGTAGCAACAAAAATAATTTTATGGTTGGGGGTCACCACAACATGAAGAACTGTATTAAAGGGTCGCAGCATTAGGAAGGTTGGGAACCACTGCACTATACATAAGAATAAACGTAAAATGGATTAAAAACTTAAATATTTTAGACTCAAAACTGTAAAATCTCAGACATTTCTCATAGCAGTTTTTTTTTCTGATATATCTCCTCTAGCTAGGGAAACAAAAAATAAACAAATGGGACTATATCAAACTAAAACGTTTTTGCACAGTGAAAGAAACCATGAATAAAATGAAAAGAGAACCCCCTGAATGGGAGAACATATTTGCCAATGACACACCTGATAAGGAATTAATATCCACATTTTATAAAGACCTTTAAAAAATTCAACACCTAAGAAACAAACACTCCAATTAAAAAATTGGCAGAGAACCTGAATAGACACTTCTCCAAAGAGAACATACAGATGGCCAATATACATATGCAAAGATGCTCAACATCACTAATCATCAAAGAAATTCAAATTAAAACCACAATGAGGTATCACCACACACCTGTCAGAATGACCATCATCAACAAATTAACAGGTGTTGGTGAGGATGTGGAGAAAAGGGAATCCTCATACACTGTTAGTGGGAATGCAGATTGGTGCAGCCACTGTGAAAAGCAGTACCTCAAAAAAAAAAATGGAACTGCCTCGTGACCCAGCAATTCCACTTCTGGGAATATATACAAAGAAACCCAAAACACTAATTCAAAGGAATATATGACCCCTATGTTCATTGCAGTGTTATTTACAATAGCCAAGATTTGGAAGCAGTGCAAGTGCCCATCAGTAGAAGAGTAGACAAAAAAGCTGTGGTACATTTGCACAGTGGAATACTACTCGGCAGTAAAAAAGAAGGAAATCTTATCTTTTGTGACAGCATGGATGGACCTGGGGGGTATTATGCTATGTGAAATAAGCAGTCAGAAAAAGACAAGCACTATATGATTTCACTTATATGTGGAATGTAATAAACAAAATAATCATACAAACAAAATAGAAACAGACTCATAGATACAGAGAACAGACTGACAGCTGTCAGAGGGAAGAGGGGTTGGGGGTCTGGGTGGAAAAAGTGAAGGGATTAAGCCAAAACAAAAACTCATAGACACAGACATCAGTATGGTGATTACCAGAGAAAAGGGGGCAGAGGGGAAGTAGAAAAGGGGAAAGGGAGGAAAAATGGTGATGGAAAGAGACTTGACTTGGGGTGGTGAACACATAATACAATATACAGATGATGTATTATAGAAGTGTATACCTAAAACCTATATAATTTTATTAACCAATGTCACCCCAATAAATTCAATTTAAAAAATAAAGTATATTATTATAATGGGGAGAAAAAGATATGAAGGAACCCACCAGAAGAGCTAAAAGGAAGTCATAAAAGGAGCTGCCCCCCTAGGGTTAATGGGAGTAGGGGCAGGAGGTTATTAATGTCATCATAAGTCTTCTCTATCACATAATATATTGCGATGTTATTTCTTTAAGAAATTAAGGCAGTGAGAGGATGACTTTTAAAATACAAAAAACTGTGGACTGTACCCCATGTTCTCTGAGCAAACGCCCCAGGAGAATTAGCTATAAAGCACTCATTCGGTCTGCAAACAGAAATGAGAGTGTTCCAGGCTGTAACATTATTGATGACTGTTTCCAGCAGTCCAGCCGGGCTAACGCTCTCCAGTGAAGCCAAACTAATGTTGCTGGGAACAGAAAGCATATTTGTAAATGACAGAGAGGCCTGTGTGGCATCAGAGGACCATTAATGTCTGCTCCCCGAGAGAGTGCTCAGAGGACATGAAGTCCGCCCGACCTGTGACAAGCCTGCATCCGTGCAGACAGCAGAGCACAGAGCCACTGAATGAGGACTGGCTGCTCCTCTGCGTTTGCAAGGGAAGAACAGAACTGGTAGATTACGCTTCCTGAGTGCTTTGTTGCACATAAGGTGCAATTAGCCTTCAGACAGTCTGAATTGAGGAACCTGTGGCAAAACTTGGTGGTGCAGAACCCAGGCAGACAGCCAGACTTTTAAAGTCTCGTTTTTAAGACCACTTCCAGAAGTGGATTGTCCCAAGCTACGAGGCTAAAGAATCTCAGGGCCTCTGGGTTTTGAGGGCATTCCTCCCCAAGAGAAGTGTCCTCGCTTATATAAGTTACCCCTAAAATGGAATCTGGGGAACTCTCAGCCAGAGAAATTAGAAATTGATTCCGAATAGGCTTGTGCCCAGCGAGCCAACAGTACAGTAAGAAAACAGCACAATAGTAGGAATCTTCTCCAATGCCAGAACTGAAGAAAACAAACATGAAATTGATCAGCACAGACATTTAAGTGAAAATCCTTTTCAGAACACATCTTATTACCTTTATTTCCTGGGGTGTCATCAAGGAAGGCTCTGGATGTATTTACTGGGGTTGGATGGTTTATTCTTGTATTATCTCCCTACTCTATTAATACTTACATTTCATTAACTTTTTAAGTAGCAATGGACATACACATTTAAGTATAAAGGTTCCTAAACCCAAATAACACTTTATGCCCTGCGTGAAGGTTTCTTGATTAGGAAAAAATGCACCTTTATCTTCAAGAGTGTGTATAAGCTCTACTAATCTCTTTGCTCAAAGTAACATAACATTCTGTTAAAATGAAATATTTTTACTATCAGTTTCTGCTGAGGCCCAAACCAATAGCAAGGTGTGAGACCACAGGGCTTTCAAAGGAAGTGGTCAAAACCAGTTCTGCAGTCATTAGCTGACCACCCACCTGCGGCCTTTCAAAGCAGTTAGAGACCAAGCAGGGAGTGGGGCACCTGTCCCAGCCCAGCTAAAGGGGCTTGCTTGAGTGACATACTTTGTAGTGTAGGGGACATATATGTGCTTCCTAGTGTCTGACTCAGGTCTGAGATCCTGCAAACTCCCATGATCAAACAAGGAGAGTTTGACTAAGCCACTCACTCACTTCTGTCTCTTTTCCATGTTTTATTTTTCTCTTTAGCACTTCGGAGCAACATAACTATATATTGGCGCAACATAACTATATATTTTAAGTATGTATTTATTGTCTTCCTCAGTACTATGTAAATTCCATGAGGCAAATTTTTTTTTTATTTTGATCTCTGCTACATCCTAGCACCTATGTGGGTGTTTGTGTCATATGTTCATTATCACTTATCATTCCATAACCATGCACATTCCATAGTATCATTTTACATGTAGAACTCAGAAGGGTTAAGAAATGCACCCAATATCACACACATTAAGTAGAAGAGCCAGAATTCATGCCTGTCATGCGTTATCAGCTCAGGTGTCTGTTTCCTGAAAATGTACTCTTATCCTTTCTCAGGTGGCAGACAGTGCCTAATCTACAATTTTTAGGGAAGCAACATGCCAGTTCTGTGCTCCAATCTCACTCAGTTCATACTGAATAATGAGGGTAACAAATATGGAGATTAATGAAATGGTTATGTAGCTTTCACTCAATGCCAAGACATGTTAATAAGTCAGATTATTCAGAATGTACTTACTGGGACTTTACCATATAAATGCCTAATTACATAGGGCTATTTTACAGAGTTTTTCATATATGTCACCTTGTTTAAGAATTAAACTAGTAGAAGCTGAAATAGCTTTATTCTTGTTAAGTATTAGATATTTGTTATTTTAAAATGTTGCTTTGTATAATTATGGTAAAATACACATAGTATAAAATTTGCCATCTTAGCCATTTTAAGTGCACAATTCAGTAATGTCAAGTACAATGACAGTGTTGTACAAACAATTGCCAGAACTCAAAATGACAGTGTTGTACAAACAATTGCCAGAACTCTTTTCATTTTGCAAAACAGAAACTCTATACCTATTAATGACTCTCTATTCCCCAGCTCCCACCACCCTTTTCTACTTCCTGTCTCTATGAATTTGACTACTCTAGGTCCTGCATATAAATGGAATTATATAATATTTATCTTTTTATGACAGGCTTCTTTCACTTAATATAATATTCTCCCTTTTTTAAGACTAAATAATATTCCATGGAGTGTAATACCACATTTTTGTTTATCCATTCATCCATCAATTGACACTTGCATTGCTTCCACCTATTGGCTACTGTGAATATGGGTGTGGTAGTTTGCTAAGGTTGCCATAACAAAGTACCACAGATTAAGTGGCCTAAACAACAGACACTTATTTTCTCACAGTTCTGGAGGCTAGAAGTCCAAAATCAAGGTGTCAGCAGAGTTGATTTCTTGTGAGACCTCTCTCCATAGCTTGTAGATGGCTGTCTTCACACAGTCCTTTCTCTGTGTGGCTTTGTCCTTATCTTCTCTTGTTATAAGGACACCAGTCATACTGGATTACAGCACACCCCAATTATCTCAGGTAACCTTAATTACCTATTTAAAGACCCTATCACCAAATACAGGCACATTCTGAGGTACTAGAGGTTAGGACTTTAAACATATGAATTAGGGGTGAGGGGAGAGAAGCAATTCAGTCTAAAACACTAGGTGAGCAAATATCTGAGAGTCTGCTTTCAATTCTTTGGCATACCTACCCAGAAATGGGATTGCGGATCATATGGTAATTCTATTTTTTAATTTTTTTGAGGAACAAGAATATCTTGCTTTCTGGAGGTATCACACTCCCTGACTTCAAATTATATTACAAAACTACAATAATCAAGACAATATTATATTGGGGGGAAAAATACATACACAGACCAATGGAACAGAATTGACAGCCCCAAAATACATATATGGGCAACTAATTTTTTACAAAGGAGCCACAAACATACAACAGGGAAAGGAAAGCCTTTTCAATAAATGGTGTTGGAACAATTGCAAAGTCACATGCAAAAGAATGAAACTAAATTGTTCTCTAACACTGTACATGAAAATTAACTCAAAATGGATTACAGACTTGATAACAAGACCTAAAGTAATAAAATACAAAGAAGAATATATAGGTACTAACCTTATGAACCTTGGTTTTGAAGGGGTTTTTGTGAACTTGACCCCAAAGGCAAGGGAAGTAAAAGCAAAAATAAATGAATGGGACTATATCAAACGAAAAAGTTTCTGCACAGCAAAAGAAACCATCAGCAAAACAAAAAGGCAACCAAATAAATGGGAGAAGATATTTGCAAATGGTACCTCCAATAAGGAGCTAATATCCAAAATCTATAAAGAACTAATACAACTCAACAAAAAACAAACAACCCAATTAAAAATGGGCAAAGGACCTAAAAATACACATACAGACAGAAGACAGACAAATTGCCAACAAATATATAAAAAGATACTTTACTTAACTGGCTGTAAGGTACATGCAAATCAAAACCATGAGATACCACCTCACACCTGTTAGAAAGATACTATCACTGAGACAAAAAATAAGTTGGAGAAATGAGAACTCTGGTACACTGCTAGTAGGAATGTAAATTGGTGTAGCCACTATGGAAAACAGTATGGGTATTCCTCAAAAATATTAAGAATAGAGATACCAAAATAAAAATAACAAAAAGAAGAATAGAGCTACCATATAACCCAGCAAACCCTTTTCTGGGTATCAACCCCAAAATTTTGAAAACACTTATTCATAAGATATATGTACTACTATGTTCAGTGCAACATTATTCATAATAGACATAGAAACAACCTAAGTGTCCTTTGGCAGATGACTGGATGAAGAAGATGTGGTACATGCATAGAGTAGAATACTACTCAGCCATAAAAAATGATGAAATGTTGCAATTTTACGACAACATGGATGGATCTTGAGAGCATCATGCTAAGTGAAACAAGTCAGATGGAAAAGGACAAGAACCCCCACTCATATGTGGGATATAAAACAGAAAGAACAAACAAACAAAACACACAAACTCATAGACACAGACAATACTATGATGGTTACCAGGGGGAAATGGGACGAGAGAAGGATGAAGATGGTAAAGGGGTGATCGAAGGAGACTACACTTTTGGTGGTGAGCACATAATGCAATATACAGATGATATATTATAAAATCATACACTTAAAACATAATGTTAATGTTACCCCAATAAATTTTTAAAAAGAAAATTTGTACTGAAATATATGTATCTTATAAGTACAAAACAATAAATAATATGCAAAGTTTCAAACTGTGATCATTGAATTTCATTTGTTTATAAAACACCCGGTTTATAATTTAACATAATAAAGACATTATGACTACAAACGATGTTGCTTTGTAAAGCATATTCTACCTACTTATTTTTTCTCAACCTTTTCGGCCCATCTTTACTCTTCTCAAGACAACAAAAATTCCCCAGTTCACATCAAGCATCATATACTGCATTTGTTTTTTGCTGGTTTATATGATTATATTCAAGTTCCTAAGCACATTGGCTTAGCTGCCTTGGTTTTGGCAAATCTGTATTCAGTGTGACCCTGGGCAAGCCACTGCACCTCCCTGGGCCTCAGCTTCCTCATCTGTGAGGTGGAAGTGGTGGGCTGAGAGGTACACAGAGGGGCCAGACAGAGACGATGCAAAGTAGAACAGGCCCAGTATAATGCAGAGGAGAGTAGTGGGGACCCTAGTGAACTGGAGGGGATATGCCCATTTTAAAGGGAGCAGCCACAACTTCATTGCTACTCAGAGTTGCCAGCTGTTCTGGTTTCTCATAAGAAGTTGTGGGAAACTGGTTTTTTGTGGGAATTCCCTATTTCTTAATTTAGCAATAATTCAACCTCAAAAAATCTCGTTTTTACTGGATATATACCTTGGAGTAAAATTGCTGGCTCAAATGGTTTAAGGACTCATGAAACGGTTTTCCAAAGTAGCTGCATCACTTTACATTCTCATCAGCAATGCAGGAGGTCTCCAATTTCTCACATTCTTTCCAACACTTGTTTGTCTGTCTTTTTTATTACAGCCATCCTAGTGGGTACAAAGTGCTATCTCATAGTGGTTTTGATTTGCATTCCCCTGATAAGTAGTGATGTTGAGCATCTTTTCATGTGCTTACTGTCTATTTGTATATCTTCTTTGGAGAAATGTCTATTCAGATCCTTTACCTATTTCTAAAATGCATTATTTACCTTGTCATTGTTGCATTATGAGTTCTCTAGATAATCTGATACAAGTCCCTGTGAGTCTCATTTTTGTCCCCAAACTTAATGCTCAGAATATTCTACTTACTAAGACAGGAAACTATTCTAATACACGTGGAAAACAGTGTAAATAGCAATGTGGTGTTTTTTTAAATATGCCTATTAGATTTTATCAAATTTTGACGATGTGATACTGAGAAAATTGGGTATTTCTTTTTTCTGTAATCATATTCAATTTTAACTAAAATAATTCATAAATGTACCTATTAATACTCTAGGTTTCTTTTATATTTTAATGTTGTCTTAAACAGGCTAGTAGCTTACTCCTAGTTTCCAAAAATAAAAGATAAATATTAGATTGAAAAATATTTGCAAACTGGGTTTGCTTCTGGGGAGGTGAATCTCTGGGTCACAAGAGGTCAGTAGAAAGAGGAGGATGACTTTTTATTTTACACTACAAGTAGTGCCATTTAAATAATTTTAAAAAGAAAAGCACTTCTAGAATATTCTCAGTAATCCCCTTAATCTTAGGAGGGATATCGATAAGATTAATAACTAAACACTCAGACAAGAAGGGGAAAATTTAGTTTTGAATCTCATCAAATAAATTATATGTTTACAAAATAACACAAGATCCATTAGAGCAGTGGTTCTCAACCTTGGCTGCACATTAGAATCACCTGGGAATCTTTTTAAAATCCTGGGCCCAGAAGTCAGGATTTTTAAAAGATTCCCAGGTGATTCTAATGTGCAGCCAAGGTTGAGAACCACTGCATTAGAGGTTTATTTAATTATATATAAACTCAAATGCCCCCCCTAAAAAATAGAAATAAAAACCCAGAGGCACACCACAATTACATATTTTCTGACCATCTTGTTTTTAGTTTTGAGGTTTAAGTAGATAAATAATTGATCTTTCTCATAAGGCTTAAGCAGCAGGATCATTTTGTACCCACAGGAGTAGTGAATGGCATTTTAACAGCTGAAAGGCAAAAGTCAAATAAAGTCCATAACTGCATCATTGTTTTGATCCAAAAAATAACCTGGGTCATGTTTATTGCTACACAGTGCCTCTCAAAATAGCAGCCCTTGAAAACTGGTGATTTACTTAACCCAAGAAATCTGTGAAGGTTTATAACAAACAACAGCTAGATGGGGGGAGCCACATTCACCCTGCTCTTTGAAATCAATTGGAGCAGACTCTGTTTCCCATATTGTATAACCCATCTTAGGTTTTTGATCAGCAAGAGAACTTCTAGCCTGACTGGCATGACTCAGTGCTTGAGCTTCAACCTATGAACCTGGAGGTCACGGTTTGATTCCGGGTCAGGGCACACGCCCGGGTAGTAGGCTCGATCCCCAGTGTGGGACGTGCGGGAGGCAACCAACCAATGATTCTCTTTCATATTGATGTTTCTATCTCTTCCTCTCTGAAATCAATAAAGATTTTTTTTTAAAAGAGAGAGAACTCTTATACTGTGTCCAGAATTTAGGAGAAAATGTATCAAGCCAAAAGTGAAGTGGTTTTAGTTCTTTGATTCCCACATTCTCAAATACCATCAACTGGAAGACTTATGGGAGATTCCTCCCTTCACTTCCTCTTAGCACTGGTCTGTATTCTTATAATTTTCTTTATAATTCAAATTAACATGATTTCTTTTTTTAAGACATATGTGCCCTGAATTGAACCGTGACCTGCTGATTCATAGGTCACCGCTCAACCACTGAGCCATGCCAGCCGGGCTGAATGTGATTTATTAAGATCACACAATTCTTTTCATAAAGAATTTTTGATATTGTAAAGGTCAGGACTTCTAACTATTTCACATACCTTCAACTACTAGATAAATACAGAAATAGAATAGGAAAGGGCAGGGGAATACAATGTCTTCAATATCTCCCATCCTCCTGGGAGGCTCAGACAAGAAACTCAGAGGATGGCTGTAGATGGGGGTTCTCATGAGGGGTGAGCTCTGAGTGGAGCCCAGAAGGGGACAGGCCCTGGTAACAGGGGAGGTGAGAGTGGAAGCCAGTCTCCCACACTCCTGCTCTCAGCCCTACTTACTGCCCAGGGAAAGCCACAGCCCACTGCCAAAGTTAGTTCCCCATCTCCTCTAACACCAGTATCACACTCTTCCACCATTGTCTGCAGATATTTTGCTCCCGCAAAACCACCACATGGCAAATTTCCACAGGTTAAAAACATAACTAACTTTCATTTCAGTGGGGCAAAGATTGTGCATTTCTGAGCCCTTAACTTAATCCCCAATTTAAATACTATGAAAATGGACCGATTACCTAAACAGCAAGCACTGGTATCATGACAAAACATGGTGGTTTCCCTTCATAAATGACTCTTCGATTTGACTTGGGCTTTTGTTGTTACTGAGGGTACATTTAGGCTACCCTCACAAAGCACACGCTCGGTATTCATGTGATTCATTTATGTGTTTATGTAATTCATTGCCACTCACAGTGTAGGCCTTGGACAAGCACAGTGATGGCGAACCTTTTGAGCTCAGCGTGTCAGCATTTTGAAAAACCCTAACTTAACTCTGGTGCCGTGTCACATATAGAAATTTTTTGATATTTGCAACCATAGTAAAACAAAGACTTATATTTTTGATATTTATTTTATATATTTAAATGCCATTTAACAACCAAAAAAATGAGTTCGCGTGTCACCTCTGACACGCGTGTCATAGGTTCGCCATCACTGGACTAGCAGCATGAACATCACCTGGGAGCTTGTTAGACACAGAAACCCATGGGCTCCCACTGAGTCAGAAACTCTGGAGGGTGGGGCCCGGGAAAGTGGGTTTTAATCAGCCCTCCAGGGGCTTCTGATGCACACCAACGTTTCAAAACCTTGGCTGTGGTTAAACCTTTCTTGCCAAAAAGAAGAAGAAAGGAAAAAAGCAATAGAAAGAAATCATCGATGCCAACTATGCACAAGGTTACCTTCTATAAACTAGCAAAGCATGAGTAATACTGTAAGAGGGAAACGTAAGCATCGAGAAGCAACTATTCAAAGTCAAAGATGACAGTGGTCCTGGACAGTCACAGTAATTCTCCCTGACAAGGCCTGGGACCCACAGATCACCTCTCAGAAATGTGAAGAAATGTTTCATATACCGAAGGAGACAGAAAATTCACTATAAGTCAAACCAAATTATTTAAACTCAAGTGAGCACATCTCAGGTGTAACCATATTTCCTTCAAACGCTCAAAAAAACAAAAACGTTATATCCCTAAAACCTTTCCTCGCCTGCTCAACTACAATTTGGGAGGTGTCCTTGGGTTTTGTTCTGGAGGTCACATGCTCATCATTACTCTTCTTTATTTCTCCAGTAAAGGGTTACCTTCCAGTTCAACATTTACCTCAGAAGAGGGGACCATCTACTTGACTTCTGAGCCCAATGCTCTGGAAATGCAGGACGATAACGCCTCCGTGCTCGATGTTTATTTAGTAAGTAATTTCTAGTTTCTTCCCCTTCCCTGCTGGTTTACAAATGGATACAGATCATGGTTTACACAGAACAAGTTCTGTAAGACCAGGCATGCTGGGGTGTTCAAAGAAACAGGGGCACCCTGTCACTTCTACAAATGGTGCGTCTTTTCACAAGCCATGTTTTCCCACCATTCACGTAGAACGTTACACAAAAGAATACTATCTAGGGTAAGGTACTAAATCACCAGGTGTAATAAAAGGGCAGATGCCCTAATGCTGAGCAAAGTGCAGCTCCTCGGTGTTTTTCCCCAAGTAATGTCGTCTTTGACTCAACTATATTGTCTTGTGTGTGACTCTTCATTTGAGGGAGACTGCCTTGAAACCTTGGTACCCTGAAAGGCACCAAGGGGGATTGTGGGAAGAACCTGAATTCAGCATCCAAAATCTTGGCTCGCTCCCTCCCTCCGTAGTCACCAAGCAGCTGTGTGATCTGGGCAGGGACCTCTCAGGCTGTGTCCCCTTATTTGCCAAAGAAGAGAAATAACGCCTGCCCTGCCCACCTCACAGAGACCGTGTGTGTGGACACCCTTTAGTGTCCCTCAGGTTGTCTCTAGAGCAGTGGTTCTCAACCTTCCTAATGCCGCGACCCTTTAATACAGTTCCTCATGTTGTGGTGACCCCCAATTTCATTGTTACAAATTGAACATAATTAAAGCATAGTGATTAATCACAAAAACAATATGTAATTATATATGTGTTTTCCGATGGTCTTAGGTGACCCCTGTGAAAAGGTCGTTCTCAACCCACAGGTTGAGAACCGCTGCTCTAGAGGCATAATTGGATTGTTAGATGAGGCCTAGGACACTACTCTAGACTGTAAACGAGGAGAGTATTTCCCCTGAAAAGTACCTCTCATGCTCATTCTCCACGTCCTTATACACCCGCACAAAATCTCATGGGACAGGGAAATGTTGATTTAGAGTTTTTTCTGCTTTTTAAAGTTTTGCCAAGCCTGAGCCTGTACACCACATCACTGTTCGTGTGCCAGCTCGACGTCGGGAACTGACACCACTGTCTCGTAGTAGCACACCTCCCACCTCATTTTGTGCTTCTCCATATCCCCCAATGTGGCACTGCCTTTCCTAGGTGTACTCTGCAGGACTTCAGTCACCCAAAATTTTACTCCTCAGTCCAAAGCCCTCTAGTGTCTCCCTCTCTCTCCTGGAGTAAACTCCACAGTCCTCAAGGCCCTATCCAGTCTGGTCTCCCCGCCTCTCTGACCTCCGCCCCCCGCCTCTATCCTCCTCACCGATGCTGTTCCAGCCACACTGGCCGCCTCCGTGCTCCTCCTTCAGACCAAGCATGTTTTTGCTCAGGACCTCTGCTCTTACTACTGGGCACCATCTCAGCTGTCCCATGCTTATTCCCTCACTTCCTTCAGGTCTCTGCCCAAACATCTCCTTCTCAGAGAGGTTTTCCGTGAAGACCTACTATATAAAATAGAAGCTTCCTCCCCAGATAAAAATATTATGGAAGAGTTTTTTTTACAACCCCTGCACATCCTGGTTGTGGCAAACAGAATTTTTTCCCACTAAGCAATGCTCCTCTTCACGCTTTTAAAAAGTAAGGTATGTGTATATTGCAAAATCTTCACAGAAGAGTTGGTTCCTCTCCATAACCAAGAAGATAAGAAATTAAATAGAGAAAAAATATATACAGTACTTTTTTTGGTTTCATGCTAAGTTTTGTTACATCTGAAAGTAGAAACCAAGAAAGCTGAAATGAAAGACCATGTGAAACCTCATCTTCATGAGCCAATTGTGCGGATCTTTACAAAAACCAGATTTGCACCAACCGAGGGAGTGTGAGACTGCTGAGTGGGATGTAAGATCACAAGGTGGTTAAATGGCATTGCCGGTACCAGTTCCTTTTCCATTATCCCTTAGTCCTTTGGTAGAAAAGTTGCCTTATTAATCATTTTGTTCCTCCTTGGTAACCATCAGTTTCATCTATGAGAACACTGCTTCTTATCTGGTTTTATTAGGGTCTAATTTTCTTGTTTTATGTCTTTGATATTGAAAGCAAAGCATTTCAGCAAAGGATGGCGCTTGCCTCAGAAGCCATAGGGAAAAGCTGCAGGACCCATCACTGATTGTATGGAGAACAGTTGAGGGTCAAGTAGATAAAAAGGAATCATGGGGGTTGGAAACGGAAAGAGAAGGTGGTGGTGGTTAGCTGGCTGGTGTGGTCTGCTGACCAGTTTTCCCAGCCCAGCTTTTGTTGTGGTTCAGAAGCACTGGAGGACAGGACAGGAAAGGGAAGGCAGAGGGGAGTCAGCGTATGGAGAGAGCAACAAGATAGTGGAAATTCTTCTCCCCAAGGTTGGAGAAAAACTGATGTAACCTCATCTTATTTTGTAGCTAATAACAATAAGGTGTGAAACATTTTTGAGTGTTTCCTACATGCCTGACACTGTTCTAAATACTTTATATATATTAACTTATTTAATCCTCACAACAACCCCATGAGGCAGATGTAGTTACTAGCTTCTACTTTTTACAGATAAGGAAATTAAGGCTCATGGAGATGATGCAATTTGTCCTGGTTATGCAGCCAGTAAACACTAGCCCCGAGCCACACTCTTAACTGCTGCCTGGATTAGGAATTATGCTTCCTTTGCAATATGCAAAGTAGACCTAGAGAAGCTAAACGGCGCATCCAAAGTCAGACAACAAGGTAAACATAGCACAAAAAACGTAGAGGATACAGAGACAACTTGGGTTACTAAGCATTGGTTCTTTTTAAATTTCAATACAGAATGAGAATGTTCAAGAAGAATGGTATGAGGGAAACAGTCTGGTATTGTTGGAAGCAGAGCGTTTTGAAGAATAATAATAATAATAGCCAAACTAAGCATGTGACCTCGGCGTGAGGGAAACAGTCTGGTATTGTTGGAAGCAGAGCATTTTGAAGAATAATAATAATAGCCAAACTAAGCATGTGACCTCGGCCAGGCACTGTCCTGGTGCTCGTCTTACAGTAGCTCTTTCATGAAGGTGGGTGTTATATGTGTCTCCATTGATGCAGATAAGGAGACCGAAGCACCTGATCAGCTCTCTGAGCTGGTAGATGGCAGAGCGGACAGTCCAATCCAGCCCTACCTACACGTGGAACCATGCAGCACCCAATCGCTGTACTTGTTACTGATGATTGACACAAGTCCCACATCCATCACGTTCAGTCATGCTTTTAAAAGTGAGAGATGCAGCCAAAAAAGGAAAGAGTGGAGGTTTTATGTTGAGAATGGCTTTTGTACAATTCCACTTTCATCATTGTTTCCTTTCTATTTGTTTATGGTTCTAGTATAGTCATTCTTTAACCTTCTCATTTCAGGACCCCTTTATACTCTTAAAAGTTATTGAGGAACCCAAGAGTTTTTCTGTATGTAAGTTCATAGTTAAAAATTAAACTGATAATACTCTGAACAATAAAGATAATTTTTTAAAAAATTAAAATGAGAAAGTATTTAAATGTTATTAATTCATTTAAAATAATAACTCTATTAAATGTTTATGAAAATAACTATGTAATCCAGAACAAAAATAAATTTAGTGAGGAGAGTGGCATCATTTTACATTTTTACAATCCCTAATGTGTGACTTAGCAGAAGCTGGCCTCTCATATGTTCCTACATTGGTCTGTTGCAGAACGGCACATCACTGTACTTCACATGTACACCCGTGACAGGGAGTGAGAATGAAAAGGCAAATAACACCTCAGTATTAATAGGAAAATAGTTGGAGCTTATGGATCCCCAGAAATGGTAGCCCCTACAGTTGTTCTAGTCCTTCAAATTAGTCCCTTCACCTGTTGCAGAGCCAAATGGGAAGTGAATTAATTACAAATAGACGTCTGGATTCTATGCCTGTCTCTGCCTCTCATTCATCATTGACCTTGAATTAATCAATCACTCTATGGGGGCCTCAGTTTTCTCATCTATAAAATGGATCATTAAACCATCTCTAAGACCCCTTCCAGCTCTGACCATCTGTGACTTATTCTAAATTACAAGGTGTTGCAGACTAGGCTTGTCCACAGTAGGTACAGTCATTTCTCCAAATTCCACTGTTTCATCACATATTCTACCATAAACTTTCACAATAAACTTAAATTTGATGGCAACATATCTAGAAAGTTCTGCACCATTACCTTGTAACTCTAGGGTATGTTTTCCTGCTGGAGATTTATTATTTTGTATGCTCTTCCAGATCTGAAAGGATACAGCCCAGTACCCTCCCTTCAGTATTTTTATTTGCCTCAAGATTATGAAAGAGAGCGGAAAGGAAAAGCACGTGAAGGGAAACAGCTTTGTCTCTCCTGCCTCTTGACATAATTTGAATTCTCTTAATCAGAGCCATCCTTACCTGAAGGGCACTTGGAGGCTTCTGTGCTGACATTGTTTTCGGTGTTGTAACCAAACGTACTCAGATTTCTCTTGTAATGTTTCTCCTCCTTTAAGATACAGCATTTCTCTCTTGGTCCTTGTGACCTAATCCCCTGGTGCTACTATTTGTACTAATGGACAATACTGTTTATACCCCTTTAAAAAAGATATCATTTAAACGCAAATGACTTATGCACACCAGATAACATCTGAAATTTCTTTTAAGGATCGCCCCACATATGTGTATGTAAATTAGGCCAGCTATCCTGCTTTCTCCTGTGATTTGACACAAAATTAAAAGGATAGGGTACCTTAGCTCATTATTCCACTGCCCTTATTAAAACATTTGGTTCAGGCTCTATGTCCCTAGCTATCTGCACTGCTCTGAAAAGGCCATTCACCTCCATACTCTAGACCAGCGCTTTTCAACTGTACTTTCAAAAATGTTTAAAACAATGTAATACCTGACTATTTAGTCAGGGGCACTGACCGCTTTCCCTTAGATTGTCAAATAAAAAAATGACAACAGCCAACACAATAGCTGTCCAGTGTGAATGAATGAAAATTATACCTATATTTGGTCAGATCAACAAAAAAATACATTTTGTGTGGGGGGTTTTTTGGTGTGCTACAGAATTTTTAGTACTGGGTTTACGTATGCCATGAGATGAAGAAGGTTGAAAATCGCTGCTCTGGAGTTTCAGGCTATCTGAATCATTTGCAAATATTCAAATCAAGGAAGGTGTTTCAGAAGATGATTTTATCCCGGAACCAGAGATGTGTTTTCCATTGAAATTTTGAGTTGATGACATAGATTAGGGTATTTAAAAGAATACAATAGAGATGAACAGGCTCTATTGACTTAAAATGGGCAATCATGCGGTCTTAGTAGGAGAGCTAGAGTCCACACGGCACTGACATGGTCGAGGTAGCTGTTATTTCAGTTACTGAGGCAGCTTCGTTGCCTGGTGTAGAATGCAATTTGGTGTTAATGGGAAGAGGAACAACTAACCAAGTCATCGCAGCAGAAAAATGTTGTGGGTGACTAGCTGGGGATGGATAGGTAAGCGAGAGAGACAGGATCACTTTTTAAATATGGAAAACTGAAAGATGGCTGCTACTCAAGAGTGACTTTCTTGCCTCTGTTATTTAGTCCCGAGGATATGTCCTTTCTTTTTACATATTATCATCCTCTCAATAATATGTAGTGTCATTCAGGTATGTGTGTCTGCACAACGGCTATTTGAAGTGCAAAGATAGCTATGGGCAAAGGAGAAGAAAGAGCTAAGCCACTTTTTAGGCATGCTGGTGTTGGAGATGGCGCTCTGATGTGCCGCTGCTGGATGGCCCGATTACTGAACGTGTCCTTAGGGTGGCTAATAACACTCTTTGATCATGGGACAGGGTGGCAGAGAAGTGAAAATGATTGAATGAACAGCTTATCATGTTATGTATGAGAAAAAGAAGGAAAACATTTTAAATTAGGTCAGGGTGTCTTAGAAAATTCAGCCGAACTTTCTGACAAGAGAAATGGCACTTCTGGATTGGACCCAGTTGGCGTTGCATGAATGGCATATACGTGAAGTATCAGGTGTCTTTCATCCCTCCTTTTCTGACCGGTGTTCGCTGCTGCAAAGGGTGTTCATTTGAAACAGTGGCAATTCTATTGCTTCTCAGCAGAGAACAAGATTCCCCACTGACCCAAAAAACAAAAACAAAAATGCTGCTGAGGTTTTCGGTAGATTTTAGTGAGAGCAAAGTAGGAAGAGGAAAGCACTGCCTTTGGATTGGAGGGCATTTAACCAAAACGCCACTTCCTTCCACTATCTGACCACTTGTTGAGAAATGAGATTTCAGAAAGGCCAAAATAGGGCCTCCCCTTTTTTTAAATCTCTAGAAATGCTTGGTCCCCTTAAGTAGTTGGAAGTCCTGCAAAGAAAAACAAAGAAAAGAATCCCACGGCCTGAGCCCCATGGCACCTAGAAGTGTTTCCTGTACTGAAACGAGAGATACAAGCTTCAAAATAATGAGGCAACCCGTCGGGCTGGATTAGGAGGTTACCAGGAGGATTTTACTTTAAACAAACAGTATTAAACTACTGTTTAAGTATTAGCTTAGGGAACTGGAGTTGGAGTTTAAAGACACACTGGCTGTTCGGTTACAGAGGCCCACAATTAGCAATGGAATGACAGCCTGCGAGGCTGCGGCAGTTGTGTTGTGTTCTGTCCTCGCTTTACAGTGTCATGGCCTCAAAGGCCAGCTTGGTTTCCTCCTCCTTCAGCTTGCCTGGGACTCCTGTCACATCCAGGCCCCCCACGGGTAGCCCCATCATTTCTGTTCCTTGTCCCCCAACACTGCCCCTCTCCCCTTGCCTGCTGCCTCCAAACTCTCCCTATTGCTTCTGTCTGGTTTCTACTTTCCTCCCCTCTCTTGTCATAGAAAGGCAGTGTTTGCTAGTCTCCTGAGCCTTTCCAGCTCTTGGAAAAGAGTGTTTGAAGAACAACAGTCTCTAATGGCATGAACTTGGGGTTTACCAGACCCTGAGCCTGCAGGAAACAAATAGCAAACGCGGAAGGAACCAGATTAGGAACAAGTGTGAATTTTAGAAAAAGCAAGTTTAAATCATACCCACGACCTAGTGAATAGGGCTGTCGTCATTCGTCCCTTGCACTCTCCTGGATCTGTGGAGGACTGGGAAATGTGCTAGATGGGAGAGTGCATAAAACACTGACCACTCAATAAGAAATAAGGCCTCCCTGAGTGTGATGAACAGAATGAGCACTCCGGAGTGGGGCTGAGGGTTTGGCCTTTGGTTTGTCTGTGCCTTGTTACTTTGCCAGGGCTGCCATAACAAAGACCCTCAGCCTGGTGGCTTAAACAATGGGAATCTGTGGTCTCACGGTTCTGCAGCCCAGAAGTCCTAGGTCGAGGTGTTGGCAGCGCCGTGTTCCTCTGAAGGCTCCGGAGAGGCTCCCTCCTTGCTTCTCCAGCTGCTGGTGGCTCCACGTGTTCCTGGGCGTCCTTGGACTCGCAGCACTAACCTCTGCCTCCATCTTCATGGCCTTCTTCCCCGACACTCATGAGGACCCCAGTGGTTAGATTAAGAGCCCACTCTAACCCAGTGTGACCTCATCATAACTTGTGGATATAATTACATCTGCAAAGACCCTCCTGCCAAAGAAGGTCACATTCCAGGGTTCCAGGTGGACACGAATTTTCCGGGGATACTATTCAACCAACTGTACTGCCTTCCCCAGGGGCCTGTGAACTGCTCTTTGCCGTGCATGGCCCCATTCCCCACTCACGTTTCATCTCCCTGGCTGAGTCCCTGGGAGGTTCGTTAGATGTTTCCAAATTATTTTGGAACCTCACAAAAAGGTGCCAGGTAAATGAATGTGATAGCAGATACAGTCACCTGTTGGGTGCATGTAGTATGTAGAAATAAAACCACTCAAGTGAACCAGGGCATTGGTATTTTAAAAGCTCCCCACACATCCAACAGGTGACTTTGGATGCGGCACCGAGCAGGTTGGCGGGGCCCCGCAGCGCTGAGCACCCGGTCATTCCTCTGTGCTACATGTAAGGCAGAGCTGTCACTCCCCCAGGCTCCCCTCCTATGGTCAGCCAATAGCTTTGCTCGACATTAGAGAGAAAAAATACACTTGATTCCCAGGTGAACCCTAGTAGGCTCTTACCACACTCAAGTGGATGAACTGGACTTGCGCGTGTGTTTCTGGTTCCTGCAGGCCTACTGCCACCTACTGGTAGGAAGGCCCCTCTGACCAAGGGGGCTACGTGATTGAAGTCCTTGAATGGAAGCTTAATTAAGAGTGTGTGTGTCGCTCAAAGGACTGTTTCCACCCCACGTCTTTTATCGTCTTTTATCGTCGCCTCCGTGCTGTGCGTGCACGCTCGCCAGGGGCACGTCCTTCGCATGGGACAGGCAGCTCCCTCTGACAGCCCAGCATCTTCCTCCTTTCAAGGTGGACTGGGGGCTGCTGTTAGTCAGGCACAAAACCAAAGGTGCTCATCTTCCCTAGGGTGGGAGGGTGCCTTTCTCCATCCATCCAGGCCCGGTCTACTTGAGCCTCTTTGAAAGGGCTCGCTGGCAGCTGGGGGATTCAGCACAGAAACTGCTCTCTTCTGCTTAGGCAGCGGCTTTAACAACGTATCAACAAACACAAGTTGGAAAAAGCCTTTTCTTCATGTTTAATCTTTGATAGGTCGTCCCTTACAGCTGTTCAGTTTCTAGGAGAATGTAACCTTTACCTTTTTAAGTAACCCCCTATAGGGGATGGGATTGATTATAATAAAATTCAAATATATGTAGAGCCTTATTTCTTTTTAAAAAAAACTTTCTAACTTTCAGTAATGGCTACCGTATTCGTTTCCTAGGGCTGCCATAACAAAAGTCTCACAAACTGGGCAGCTTAAACAATATAAGTTTATCACCTCACAGTTCTGGAGGCCAGAAGTCCAAGCAGGGTTGGCTCCTTGGGAGGCTGTGAGGGAAGGCTCTGTTCCGGGTTCTCTCTTTGGCGTGTAAATGTCCATCTTCTCCCTGTGTTTTCACATTGTCTTCCCTCTGTGTGTGTCTGTCTCCTGTCCAAATTTCCTCTTCTTATAAGGGCACAGTCATACTGTACTAGGGACCACCCTAATTACCTTACTTTAACTTGATTATCTCTATAAAAGACCCTATCCCCAAGCCATGTCACATTCTGAGGTACTTGGGATTAGAATTTCAACATATGCAATTTGGGGAGCCACAATTCAACCCCTAATGGTTAAAAGTACTGAGATGGAGAAGCTTCTAGTTCCTCCTCTCGAGACCATGCCTGGGAGCCGCTGGCATCTCATGCTTTCTTTCGACGTACGTGAGAGAGAAGCCAGTGCTCCTGTTTGAATGAAACCAGGCCCATATTCCTCCCCACAACATTCTCCTAATGCAGCAGAAGCAGGGGTCAGAGTGGATTCGGTTGCAGCCCAGGGCTATATGATGTGTTAGTTATTAAGGGAACCCTTTGGGTTTACAATAAGCTGGGAAGTCCGCTGTAGAATCGTGAGCTGATATAAATCATTGATGCCCTCAGGCTTCCCTTGGGTCTTCGGAAAACAAATCAGTCAGGCGGGGAACCCTGTTGAGATACTGGGGCTGCACTAACAGTTTTGAGACGAGAGGCCATAATCCTCAGTCCATCCCATGAGATGTCCAAGAGGAGTGCCAGCTCTTTTCCTGGGTCTGCCCTCACCCGTGATCTCTCTGCTGGTCGGCAGGAACGCTCTGCTGGGGCACTCAGAGGCTGGCAGGAGGCCTGGCACTCTATGTGCTGCCAGCACCACAGACTTCTACTAACATTCTCCCAGATCGGGCACAACATGGTTGTCTTCATCTGAACTGTGTGTGTCCTTCAAGGACATTCCAAGTCCCACCTCCCGCCTCAAGGGTTGTTAGTTAAAGGCCCACAGTCCCTGGCCCTTGGAAAAGAGTAATTTCATCTGAGTCTGATTTTTTTAAGTGCAAAGGTAGGAAATTTGGACCCACGCTTCTCTAAGTTCCCTCCATCTACCAGATCCCCTAGCAGTGAGATCAACTCCATTCTTACGCCGTGTCCTGATTTCTACACTAGCATGGGTAGTCGTTTTACCTCCCAAGAAAATGATGAGCTTTGGATTCCTACTGCTATTGGACAGAGAAATCCCCCACTCCAATCTGTCCCCGAGGATTGTGCCTTGGGAAGTAACCCCCAAACCTGAGGAAGATATATGAATATAATAAAAACAAATATAGAACCTTAGGTAAAAGAAAAAAGACTCAGGACTTCCCACAGCCCAGTGGTGGCTGCTTTCTCAGAAATCCCTGAATTTCGAATGCAGGGCAATTTGTGACCCAGAGGAGGACGAACTGCAGAGCCTCAGGGAGGCACCGTGACGCTTTTACATGCATGTGTGGTGGTGCTGCGTTTGGATTGAAGTGATGTTGAGTCAAGAGGAGTCGTGCTCTTGTGGCAACAGAAGGAACATCGGCCAAAAGAATAACAACAACATACAACAGAAAGGAAACAGTGCAGGGCTGGGGGAAGCAGAACTCAGGAATTGCTGATGGAAGTGGGCTTGGTACAGGGACAGAATATAGATAACAGACTTACTGCCTACGATAGCCTGGAGATACATGCTCTCCTCGGAGGTACTTTGGGAAAGAACGTCAACTTCAAACCAAAATGAGGAGGCTCCTGGACTCCAGAGAGGAAAAGATCCTGCTTTGGGGGGCCCATGGGCCGAACCCTGAAGTAATTGTAATTAAAAAAAGAATAGCACCCCTGAGGGTTAAAACTTTCAGAATGGGAGACTTCGTGGACTGTTTAGTGCTGAGCATCCCGGCCAATCTGACTGTCGTGAAGTTGTGCCTCCTTTCAGCTCTGCCCTAAGATTCCCTCACATCACATTCCAGGTCTTAGGAAATTCTATTGGCTAAATAGAATTTTTAAACAGTAGGCTGAGGGGTATATGTGGCAGAGAAAAGACTGAAAGAGGTGTGGAGTAAGAAATAAACTAATATTGTAGACCAACTATATTTAAATAAAAACAATAAATGTAAAACATTTAAAAATTACAAATAGTATTTGATAGAATCTGTGGTTGAGATGGAACTTTGTGATTATCTGACACAGCCCCGCCATGACTGGCGAGTCTGCTCTGCTGGCCACCACATATCGAGTGCCTTCTGGGTGCCGTGTTTAGGACACACACCTTTCTGCTTCAGCTCTACCCAGCGGCCAGTCAGCCTCAGCCTCAGCCTCACCCCCAGTGACAGCAACTGCCCCTCCCCTCAGTGACCACTCATTTCTTTACTCTGGTTAGAGAGCACTTCCGGGTTGAAGCAAAACTGGCTTCCACACATTTGTCCCGGTTCCGGCCTTGGACTCACTTAGCCTCACCCATTGGGTCACAGCGGATGGCGCATCGGGCCCATGGGCTGGGGAGGATATGAGGATGAGGATTCGTGATGGGGGGAGACTGGGAGGGGTGAAGCTTCACACTCCACTCACTTCACACATTCTGATATTCCAACCCACCCCAGGGTCACAGCCGTCTGTGCCACGATTGATGACAATGTCACATTTCAGGTGTCCTGGGACTAACCTCGTGCCTAGCCCTTCTTCCCATGGCTAGCCTTCGCATATTCAGACAACTATTAGGCCCCATCTCTATGACTCCTATTTTCTACACCAAAAAGCCCAGGTCCTCAGCCATTTCCATAGAGTCCACGGGTTGGAGCCTTTCACAGGTGGGTTTTCTCACACATGACTCAGACTGATATATGTCCCTCTCAGAGTCTGGCGTTAGAAACCAGACACAGAACTCCACCTGTCTTCTACAGGGCCAGGAGAGCAAAACTACCTGCTTTTATTTTTTTATTTTAAAAAAGCAGGACTCAAATCTAATTAGTAAGACCTTATCATTTTATATCAGTGATTGATATGTACCACACATCAAAGTTATCACATTGAGCCTCAGTAAAGTCCACCTTAACATCTGTCCTGAGCATGTAGGCAATTCCCATGTGCCCACTGCTCTAGCTCACAACGCCAACCACTCAAGCTATTTCTGAAAGATGATTTTTGAGTAACAGTTTAAGCATATTGTACATCTAAGCAGGGAAACCTCTCTAACATTAATAAGAGAGAACAATCTAAATTATTAAACAAAGTGGTAAGTTAAGAAAAATTACAACTAACAATAGGCTCAAATTACACAATAAAATACTGGTTTTTAAATAGAATCCTGTTGGCCGGCTGGTGTGGTTTAGTGGTTGAGGATCAACCTATGAACCAGGAAGTCATGGTTCAATTCCCGGTCAAGGCAAATGCCCGGCTGCGGGCTCTATCCCCAGTAGAGGGCGTGCAGGAGACAGCCGATCAGTGATCCTCTCTCATCATTGATGTTTTTATCTTTTCCCTCTCCCCTCCTCTCTCTGAAATCAATAAAAACATATATTTAAAAAATAAATAAGTAAGTAGAATCATCTTTACTTGACATAGTTTCTTTTCTAACAATTTTTGGAGTCATTTCAAACTTTTTACTGAAGTTTTTTCAGCCTCCAAAGGAAGATGTTGGGCCACACAATCTCTGTGATCCAGCTCGAACCTTCTTAACTACTATTTTGGGAGCATTAGCATATGCCAGGCACTGTGCTAAGTGATACGTATTATGATTTTTGTATATTGTATTTTTGTATATACGTGCACTCATGTTTGTATATATGTGTACCCATATACACTACCTCTCCATAGAAAAGTTTATCCCTCACAACTATTCCATACAGTGGTGTTTTTTTTACCACCATTTTACAGATAAAATAAAATAAGGTGCAAAGAAAGTTAAGTAACTAGCATAATGTTCTATAGCTGTAATAATTAGGAAATCAATACATTTAGCCCACTGTGTCTATCTCTAAAGACTGAGCAGGAGACTGCTTCCCCATATACAGCTTAGTGTAACTGTCACTGGTTGAATTAGCTGCCTCTGATTTAAAATGATTATCATATTAGGGTAAGTATTTACTGGATATATCTTCACTCCCTGGCCACAGGAACAGTGCTTAAAAAGGAACACAGCATTCATGAGTTCAAGACAATGTTCAAGTTGTTCTGATTGGCTTCAGACCTGATATACCGCAGCACATTCCAAGCCCTGTGCACCTGGAGGGCAGGAGTGTGTCTTCCAGAGGTCGCCAACCGGTGGTCCGCGGACCACTGGTGGTCTGTGAGGTCCGAAAGGTTGGCGACCGCTGTCTTAGGTGGTGCTGCTTCCTTCTGAGTCTCTAGCACTGTGCTGTGATTTAGTAAGGACTTGATAAACCTTAATGTCAATAACATATTGTGGATCTGCCAGAGATGCATATGCTATGCTCATCATTGCAGAATCCCAGCCTCATGCACCCCGACTTCAACTCGCACATTTCCCAGGCACAAGTCACTGGGAGAAATAACGGACTTGTGTTCCTACTCATGAGGAGCAGTTATCAGTCAACACCAAAACTAAGTCTTACAGCTGCTTTCTTTCTTTTCCCCCCAGTAAGTGCAAATGGTGACCACCGAAGCAGATGGATGAGACATGAACTCAGTGGTAGGAGAGAAGTTCCGCCACTCCAGATTTCCCAAAGGAACTTGGCTGAGCCCCACGACACAGAGTAACAATCATCTGGACTTAGGAGTCTGCGAGATGTCAGGGGAGCCTTGGTCCATGGGCTCATCAGCAGATGTGATGTGAAAAATACCACACTCTTCTATCATTTGCTGTTGCTTGCCGAACTGTGAAGAACTGCATGAACTATATTTAAGCTGCTTTCTATACCATTGCCAATCACTTTTTTGGACTTGAAAGTGCTATTTTCCTATTGATACTTGCATTATTTCATTTTGCATGCATCCAGTGATTATACATAAGCAACACATGTAATCTGCTTATATATATATTTTTAAAAACTCATCTGTGCAAAATGGTATATAAATGGTATATAAATCCTGCTCTTTTTGCAAAATTATAATCACAGTCCATGTCATTAAAAGTTCAAATTGGTTTTATCTAAAGATCAGTATAATAGGTCTGCATATACTTTATAGATAACTAGCCTCTATAAAGATGTTTTCACTGTTTACTAGTGAAATGAGAAAAGCAGAGCTATTTATAAAAGGCCTTATGTCGTGTACATACACGTTGTCTTTGAAATATTTGTGATTTAGTTTATTGCTTGTAAAAGAGAAATTATATAATTTATTTAGTAAATACTATTGTAAACTATAGTTTTATTGAGAAAAATAAAATATTTTGTTCTCAATTGTGGTAGTACAGTAATTCCAATGGTTTATGGCCTGTATATTTCTCTCTATTAATTAAGAAGAAATAACTTAGATGCTTCTCATTTTTAGATATTCCAGAATCCTAAATAAACTGAGTCTCATGGCAGATGAAAATGGACAGAGAATGCTCTGGCCCTGAGAAGCCAATAGCAGGTTCTGCTCAACTTGTTCAGGAGACTTTCCCCAGTGTCCTGGTGTATTAGCCAGCTTCACTGTTATGCTATGGTAGCAAACAATCCCAAAATCTCTGGATGGGGATCTAGAGCAGTCCCTATCTAGAACATGTCACTTTTATGGCAGAAGAAAAAAAAAATGATAGTGTAACCAAGCGATGGGAGCTCATAAAAAAACTTCAGCTTAAGTGCGGTTTACAATACTCTGCTCACATTCCACCGGCCAAAGCAAATGACTTAGACAAGTCCAATGTCAAAGGTGTGAGAAGAATACTTCTCACATAAGAGTGGACTCAACAGAGAGAAGCAATGAATATTTTAAACAGCGAATGCACCTACACCATCTCATGAGTGTCCCAAGCAGAGGCTCAAGAAGCTGCATAATCATACCTGGGAGGGGGGGGGGGGGCATAAGACAGTAAAATGACCAAGGCTGCAGAAAGACATTCCTGATGAGTAAGATGTTCAATGTAAAATCTTTAAGTTAAAGCAAGCTGATTCTTGTAAGCAAACATGGTATTAACTTTTATAAATGTAGCCTTCAGCCATGGTTACTCAGTATAACTGTAATTTTACCTGCGGAGTTGGTGCTGGGAATCTATCCTGGGTTGGGATGTCAATGGGGAATTCGACTGAAGTGGGAAACAGGATTCTTTGCCATCTCTGTCCCTAGCAGTCATATGTGCTAGCAGGTGCTCTCCCTCACTACAGGGGGTTGCCTAGCCAGAATCCCATTCTGTCCCCTCCCATTTGTAAATGTACCTGTTTACCTAAGCAGGGATCCTTAGCCCGGGGCCCATTGATTCTTAGGCGGGTCATAGATGGATATGAATAGGACCATGAAATAATAGGGCATGCCTTAGAGCAGTGATGGCGAACCTATGACACGCATGTCAGAGGTGACACGTGAACTCATTTTTTTGGTTGATTTTTCTTTGTTAAATGGCATTTAAATATATAAAATAAATATCAAAAATATGTCTTTGTTTTACTATGGTTGCAAATATCAAAAAATTTCTATATGTGACACGGCACCAGAGTTAAGTTAGGGTTTTGCAAAATGCTGACACGCCGAGCTCAAAAGGTTCACCATCACTGTCCTAG
>NW_005370621.1:800028-801729 GCF_000412655.1 Myotis brandtii
AATCTTAAGTAGAAACAACTGAAAATAAAAATGCCTACTTACATTTTAATTCTATAATACTTTCATTAGCAACAGAAAATCTAATCTTTTTTTATATACACTAATGAGTTAAAGTTGGATCTTGTATTTCATGCTGCATGAATTTAGACTTGCATCTTTTATCTGGTGGTGGTAATGTATACTTTAAAGCTTAAAAAATAAAAATATGCTCTTTAAAAATAGAGATATTTGAGGGCTTGGTATGAAATCCTGACCAATATTTTTTTAGGTTATTTATAGAATCCTGGCCACCGAACGTCATCACAAATAATTGTCAAGAGTCCTTTCTCAGTCTTCACAATAAATATCATTTGTAATGTTCCATTTACCTAATCAATATTTATTGAAAAATGCAAACACATCAATTTTATTTAATTATTTCATAAACTATATGTGAAATTTAGATTTTAACTCCATGCTTAAAAAATGTAGCTCAGATGATTCATCCATTTACCAAATCAATGTTGAGCACATATCTTATGCCAAACATTATTCTAGGCAGTGATGGCGAACCTATGACACGCATGTCAGAGGTGACACGCGAACTCATTTTTTTGGTTGATTTTTCTTTGTTAAATGGCATTTAAATATACAAAATAAATATCAAAAATATAAGTCTCCTTTTTCCCTGGTGCGATTCCATCCTGCGCGTCTGTGCTGCAGCACGGAAGCCGTTTATCTCCGCCCGCCTTCTCTCTCACCTAAGTGCGTGCTACCACCCCATGGAAGATTCTATGGACATGGACATGAGCCCTCTGAGGCCCCAAAACTACCTTTTCGGTTGTGAACTAAAGGCCGACAAAGATTACCACTTTAAGGTGGATAATGATGAAAATGAGCACCAATTATCTTTACGAACGGTCAGTCTAGGGGCTGGAGCAAAGGATGAACTGCACATTGTTGAAGCAGAGGCAATGAATTACGAAGGCAGTCCAATTAAAGTAACACTGGCAACTTTGAAAATGTCTGTACAGCCAACGGTAAGGCTTGGTGGCTTTGAAATAACACCACCTGTGGTTTTACGGTTGAAGTGTGGTTCAGGGCCTGTGCATATTAGTGGACAGCACTTAGTAGCTGTGGAGGAAGATGCAGAGTCAGAAGATGATGAGGAGGAGGATGTGAAGCTCCTAAGTATGTCTGGAAAGCAGTCAGGCCCTGGAGGTGGCAGCAAGGTCCCACAGAAAAAAGTAAAACTGGTGCTGACGAGGCTGATGAGGATGATGAGGAGGAGGATGAGGATGATGAAGATGATGATGATGATTTTGATGATGAGGAAGCAGAAGAAAAAGCTCCAGTAAAGAAATCCATATGAGATACTCCAGCCAAAAATGCACAAAAATCAAATCAGAATGGAAAAGACTCAAAACCATCAACACCAAGATCAAAAGGTCAAGAATCCTTCAAAAAACAGGAAAAAACTCCTAAAACACCGAAAGGACCTAGTTCTGTAGAAGACATTAAAGCAAAAATGCAAGCAAGTATAGAAAAGGGTGGTTCTCTTCCCAAAGTGGAAGCCAAGTTCATTAATTATGTGAAGAATTGCTTCCGGATGACTGACGTGGAGGCTATTCAAGATCTCTGGCAGTGGAGGAAGTCTCTTTAAGAAAATAGTTTAAACAGTTTGTTAAAATTTTCCGTCTTATTTCATTTCTGTAACAGTTG
>NW_005370621.1:802117-806090 GCF_000412655.1 Myotis brandtii
AAATATCAAAAAATTTCTATATGTGACACGGCACCAGAGTTAAGTTAGGGTTTTTCAAAATGCTGACATGCCGAGCTCACTGCCTTATAGAGCATACAGGGTAGGTTTTTTGTTTTTTGTTGTTGTTTTTTCATAAACAGAAAGACTATAATTTTTTTTTTGTTTTAATCCTCACCCAAGGATATTTTTCCATTGATTTTTAGAGAGAGTGGAAGAGAGGGGGAAAGACAAGAGAGAAATATTGACGTGAGAGAAACCCATGGATTGGTTGCCTCTTGCATGAGCCCCGACCAGGGCCTGAGCCAGGGAGGGGCCTGCAACCAAGGTATGTGCCCTTGACCTGAATCGAACCCGGGACCCTTTGGTCTGAAGGCCGATGCTCTATCCACTGAGCCAAACCAGCTATGGCAAGACTATAATTTTCATCAAATTCACAGTGACCTGGACCTGAGAAATTCTTTTGGACTTGAGAAATTCTGGACTTGAGAACCATTCTTTTGAGGCCTGATTCAAATGCTATTTCGATGCCATGAAGCTGTCTATGATCTCCAATCCTCTGCCTCCACCACTATCCCCTTAGTCATCTCACCTATCTCAGAAAACTTCAACACTTACTATCTTTTTTTAAAATAACTGAGGTATAATTAACAGTAGATTGAACAACTATTAATCGTATAGTTCAATGGATTTTTATACCTGTATACATCCATGGAACCAGCACCTAAAGCAGGATATCAAATATTTCCAGCTAACCTGCAGGCTCTACCATGCCCCCTTCCTATCAATGTCATTGATGGGATTGATGCCTTCCCATCTACGCCCAAAGGTAACCATTATTATGACTTCTATCATAATGGATTAGGTTTGTCCGTTTTTTAACATCTTATAAATGGAATCATACAGTACATACTTTTTACCCGGTTTTTTGTTATTCATTAATTCATTTTATCATGTGTAATGGAAACTGATTGTTTTTCATGACTAAGTAGTATTCCACTGTATAAATATTCCACTGTATAAATATTCCATAATTTTCTACTCTATTGCTGATTGACATTTGGGTAGTTTCCAATTTGGGGCTATAAGGGTGCATATTAAAAGATGAATGATGAGACCGACCCCCCACCACCAGACCTCTTCTTCCACACAGATCCTAGGTGCAGACAACTTGACATGGAAGAATTTTCTCTGGGAAATATCACTACTAGGAAATAGGTGACTGCCCTCTGATTTGCCTAGGATAGTCTGAGTTTATGCCTAACACTCAGGCAATATAACAGTATTTACTCCCAAATATCTCCCATTTGGGATCACAAATTATATAGTTATCTTACCAAAGAGGAAAGTCTAAAGATAATGACACTGGAGATTCCCCAACCACTCGGCCAGAGCGTGCTACAGTGAAGTTTGGCTGCAACCCCTCCCCTCTACTTGCCCCTCAGCAATGCTCACAGCATATTGTCCCCACTCCTAATGAGCAACCAACCAAGGATCACAAGATATCTAAGAAAGTTCTCTAAAATGAGACTAAAATATACAAACAGAACATTGCTGCTGGGGGAAACAAGGACTGTAAGAAGTAAACTTCAGGGCTTCCAGATGGCAACGTAGGTAAATGAGGTACTCATAACCTCCCACAACCACATCAAAACTACAACTAAACTACAGAACAACTGTCATTCAGAAATGCCTGAAATCTAGCTGAACAGAAGTCTTATAGCTAACGATACAAAGAAGAAGCCACTACCTCCATCAGTAGGAGGGGCAGAGACATGAAACTGGCTGGTCCCACACCCACGTGTGGTGGTTAAAAATTGGGAGGGATATCTAAGCTGCAAAGGTCCCCCCTCAGGAGCAAGAAGTCCCAGCCCCACATTAGAACCCCCTAGTCCAGGGTTCCAGAACAGAGAAAAGAAGTCTCCATAACTTCTGGCTGTGGAAACTAACAGAGATTGTGAGATGGAGGGCTCCTGGAGTCCCAGGCGTTTCTCTTAAAGAGCCCACACACTGACTTATTTGGACTCACTGGCTCTGAGCAGCAGGGCTTGGGCAGCAGCTCAAAAAGTACCAGGTACATGTGAGGAGGAACTGAATTGTCTGGCTTCAGGATGAGGGCTGGAGGGGTACCTTTCTCCAAGACAGAAGTGCTGGTAGAGGCCAATGTTCCTTTTCTGAGCCCTGTCCAGAATAGAGCCGGCAGGCAGGCACCATAGCTGAGTCTCCAACAACTGGCTAACACTGTTAGCCCCGCCCTGTTGATTCCTTGAGACCCTTCCCCGCCCAATTTTCTGGACCCACCCAAGCCTTTTCCAGTGGCTTTTCCATAAAAATGGCCTCTCTCGGCTCATGCTTTGGACCAGGGGTCCTCAAACTTTTTAAACAGGGGGCCAGTTCACTGTCCCTCAGACCGTTGGAGGGCCGGACTATAGTTTAAAAAAAAACTATGAACAAATTCCTATGCACACTACACATATCTTATTTTGAAGTAAAAAAACAAAACGGGAACAAATACAATATTTGTATTTGCATGTGGCCCGTGGGCCGTAGTTTGAGGACCCCTGCTTTGGACTTTCCTAGAATCTCTAAAATGAGCAGCATCTGGCCTCTACCTACTCTGTACCTCTTGCTAAGTGGCCCCAGGCGTGGCCCCTTCATTCACATCTTTACCTCTCCCAAGCCCAGGACAAGTAGCAACCATCTGCAGATAACTCTGTAGCTCATGCTGGGTGGCCCTGGGCATGGCACAGGCAGTACCTCCAGGGAGGTCCCAGAGCCAGTGCATCTAGTGGACAGTTTCTGACCACACTGGGTTGCAGGCTTGGTCCCTAGTGGGGGGTGTGCAGGAGGCAGCTGATCAATGATTCTCTCTCATCATTGATGTTTCTATCCCTCTCTTCCCTCTCCCTTCCTTTCTGAAATCAATAAAAAATATTTAAAAATAAAAGAAATATTCAAGGTGATAAAAAGCAAGGACCTAAAACCAAAATTACTCTACCCAGAAAAGTTATCATTTAAAATCAAGGAACAGATAAAGAGCTTCCCAGACAAGAAAAAAAAAAAAACTAAAGGAGTTTATCACCACCAAATCTATATCTTTAAAAATGTTAAAAGGAGATATATGTAATACCCTTTGTAATACTTTAAGCTATAAAAAAAAATGTTAAAGGGTCTTTTTTAAGAAGAAGGGGAAAAAAGATAAAAAATATGAATAATAAAATGTCAATAAATATATATCTATTAACAATTATTTTAAATGCAAATGGATTAAATGCTACAATCAAAAGACATATGGTGATGGAATGGATAACAAAACAAGACCCTTACATTTGCTGCCTACAAGAGACCCACTTCATATTGAAAGACTCACAAAGACTGAAAGTAAAGTTATGGAAAAAGATATTTCATGAAAATGGAAATGGGAAAAAAAAACCTGAAGTAGCAATACTTACACCAGATGAAATAGACTTTAAAACAAAGGCTATAACAAGAGATAAATAAGGACCTAGCAACTCCACTTCTGGTATTTATCCAAAGAAACCAAAACAAAAAATTGAAAAGACATATACATCCATATGTTTATTGCAGCATTATTTATAATAGCCAAGATATGGAAGCAACCTAAGCATCCATCCTATATAGTAACAACCAATCAAAGCATAATATGCTGATGATATGCTAAGGCTGCTCAACCGCTTGCTATGACGTGCACTGACCACCAGGGGGGCAGACAGTCAACTGGTTGACCAGTTGCTGACATGCACTGTCCACCAGGGGGCGGACAGTTGACCAGTGGCTATGATATACACTGACCACCAGGGGGCAGATGCTCCAACTGGTAGGTTAGCTTGCTGCTGGGGTCCCGCTGATCAGGACTGAGCGAGATGAGCCAGACATGCTTGGAGCCCTCCCGCAGCCCCACCCCGGCCCGATCGTGTTCCGGTGGGGTTCCTCAGCCTGGTCTGTGCCCTCTTGC
>NW_005370622.1:0-1185 GCF_000412655.1 Myotis brandtii
AGGGAAAAGGTGACTTCTTAAAATTAAATGAGAAAAAAAGATTAATAAAGCAAACTAGGCCAATATTCAACATAAGCCCCCAGTGGTGGGCTGACAGGAATACATCACCCCATACTCTTTCTAAGAGTGAAAGTTATAGAAATTACCATGAGCAAATATCCAGTAACTCTTCAGCATTGCCCATATATAAAATGCCCACAACCTATAGTAATAAAATATTGTAGTTTTCTTTCTCATGGGCCTGAATATGCTTTTACCTTGCCCTGTCAGCACATAAAAACTTGGTCAAGTTCAGTGTATAACTGAATCAAGACTGATCTATAAGGTGATGTGAATCTCATTTATGTCCTTTCTTACTGAGGTATTTTCCTCCATCTTATGTCCTGTCTCTCTACTTGTAAAATGAAAAAAATAATTTCTGTCCATGCCAATTTTCTGTGATAAGAATGAGGGAGTGAAGTTAAGTAAAAGAGCAATATCTCCAGGGAGGAGTGCAACAGGGATGGAGGAGGAAACATTGAAGACTGAATGGATTCTCCGATCTCTCCTGTATTTCAGGTCCCAAGATCTCCATCCAGTGAAGAGGTAATGTTTCTTTCTGTCCAAGTGAAAGGAGCAACCCACGAATTCAGAAGGCAGACCACAGTGCTGGTTAAAAACCAAGAGAGCCTGGTCTTTGTCCAGACAGACAAACCTATCTACAAACCAGGACAGACAGGTACAAACAGGCCAAAGTCAGAACAACTTCAAAAAGGAAAGATCCTCCCCCACGTATTCCCCAATCAAAAGCCCTATAATACTGGTTTCTTAATGGTTTGTCTTACCAGCCTATAGGCCTGGTTTAAGATTTCTAGTGATAAAAAATATTTCTGTTTCAGTGAAGTTTCGTGTTGTCTCATTGGATGAAAATTTTCACCCCCTGAGTGAGTTGGTGAGTCTCCTTATATATATATACAGAATCATTATTTTCTTTGTAACCTGGTTGGGAGTCTGTTTTGGGTGTTGGGGGAGAATCAGGGAGTCGAGAAATCCGGTATTGAGGATAGTAATTTCTGGCATTAGAATAATGTAAGATCCTCATTTTAAACAGTATCCTTGGTAAAGAGAGTAATTAAGTTTTTTTGTCTTGGTACTGAACTTAGGCAATTGTCACCCAATTAAACTTAGAAAGTTCTCAATTAATCT
>NW_005370623.1:0-736 GCF_000412655.1 Myotis brandtii
GGGCATTCAGGACTCTCTCTCATCATTGATGTTACTAAGTTTCTATTTCTTTCTCCCTCTCCCCTTCTCTCTGAAATCAATAAATATATATTTTTAAAAAAGAAATAGATGAAAGCTTAATTTAATATTAGTGTATTAATTTCCTGTGGCTGTTGTAACAATATTATCACAGTCTTGGTGGCTTAAAACAACAGAAATTAATTCTCATACAGTTCTGGAGGCTAGAAGACTGAAAGATGTATTGTTGGGCCAAAATTAAGGTGTTGGCAGGACCATTCAATAAGTATATATTTAAAAAAAAGAAATAGATGAAAGCTTAATTTAATATTAGTGTATTAATTTCCTGTGGCTGTTGTAACAATATTATCACAGTCTTGGTGGCTTAAAACAACAGAAATTAATTCTCATACAGTTCTGGAGGCTAGAAGACTGAAAGATGTATTGTTGGGCCAAAATTAAGGTGTTGGCAGGACCATGTTCTTTCCAAAAGCTCCAGGGGAGATTCTGTTCCTTGCCTCGCCCAGCTCTGGTGGCTGTCAGCATTCCTGTGTCACCTTGCCTCCTCCTCTTCTGTCTCTGTCCAATTTCCCCCTGACTTTTTCTTATAAGGACATAGGTGACCCAGGGCGTTCTGAAATAATGTCCCCATCTCAGGATCCTTAACTTAATCACATCTGCAAAGACCCTTTCCCATGTACCGTACAGTAATATTTACAGGTTCCACAGTGAGCACCTG
>NW_005370624.1:0-219 GCF_000412655.1 Myotis brandtii
GACAATGAAAACATTACCTAAATTTGCTGTTGTTGTTTTTTTTTTCTGAAAAATAAAATGATACTAAATCTGTAAAAAAAAAAAAAAAAAAAAAAAAAAAAAAGAGAAATTTAGAGATGGGTTTCCTTCCAATATCTGCTTGGATTTAAACCCTAATTTAATTGTATAAGCATCCCTCCATTAAAATCCTATATAATAAAAGGCTAATACGCAAATAGA
>NW_005370625.1:0-1542 GCF_000412655.1 Myotis brandtii
CTCTCTGAAATTAATAAAAATATATTTTAAAAAATTTTAAAAATGCACTGAGAGAAAAGGAGCTCTCCTTTTTTTCATAAACCTGAGAGGCCCAGAAGCCTGCAGAAAGCACAACTTTTCAACCCAGGCCCCCAGGTGGCCATATTTTCTTAGACTCTAGGCCACTGCTAAATCCAGTCTACCACCTGTTTGTGTAAGTAAAGTTTTACTGGAACACAATCAAACATGTTTATATGATGTCTATGGCTGCTATCACACTACAGTGACAGAGTTGAGTTCCAACAGAAACTCAGGCCTTCAAAGCCTAACATACTATGTGGCCCAACAAAGAAACAGGTTGCTAATCCCTGCTCTAACAATCAGACCGATGAGCTGGTGAAATGGGAATATTCTTTTGGAGAATTATTAGCTCTTACCTACCTGTGTCATGTTTTTCTGTAACTCAGCAGCTCTTCTTTCTTTGTCCATTCATGAAGAAAGGCAGACTATTGAGAAGTTACCACTGAGGCAGGAGAAAAAAGACATCATAATTTAGATCTCCCCACAATTTGCACACTCATGAGCTTGGATGCTGCAGCACATTATGAGTTACCATTCCCCCCAAAACACACACACACACACACACACACACACACACACACACAATACCCACACATGCACATGCATACACCCAAGACACCCAAGCAAACACACGCCGATCTTGTAAGCAAGTGGAGCAATCTTACCCTGTGTAGAGCTAGAAACTATGCTTTGGTTCTTGTTGGCCTTTTTTAAAACAAAACAGTTAATAGTCCCATTTTGCAAGTAAGTTAACTAAACTCTAAAAGCTTAGCTAATATTGAAATCAATTTGCCCGTGATAATGAAAAGCATAAAAAGTTCCAGGCAATACCTTCAACCTTAAGAATATACACTCTGTCTCAAATCCAAGAAAACACTGACTAATACTGTATACCAGACTTCTGGGTGCTCCGTGCCCAATATTCCTTACTTCTGCACCCTTGGCAAGCTAACAGGCATTACTGCTCAGCTCCTAATCACTGGACCTTCCCCCCAGGGGCTGCAGGATCCCTGAAACCTGGTTTATGAGAATCAACTAACTAAATTCCACACACAGGAAGCAGAGAAGACTACCATGCTATAATCCTCATGCTAAATGCTGCCTGTACAGAAGCAGCAGAAATATAATACTTAGGTGAAGTTAGCAATGTGTCATCTCTAATAGTAATATCTACAGTGCTGTTGCACAAATTTCAAATAATGAAAACAACTGTTTCTTCCACTGCAGTGGATCAAGTATGTATTTTAAAACCAATAAAAACTGAATAGTCAACCACAGTTTTTACTATATTAATAATATGTTCCATGTGAGTAACCATGACGTGAGAATGACTTTGCAAAGAAATGCCCACAGCTTTGCAAAGAAATTATTTATATTTCATAGAAACTCTGCAAATCAGGTATCATTACAACTAATTTATAGTGGAGAAATCTTAGAGTCAATTAACCACTCACTCAATGTTCCCCAGTTAGAAAGCTGCTC
>NW_005370625.1:2935-3818 GCF_000412655.1 Myotis brandtii
ATGTTTCTCTCTCATCGATGTTTCTAACTCTCTATCCGTCTCCCTTCCTCTCTGGAAAAAATCAACAAAATATATTTTTTTAAAAAAGAAATGAAAAATAAAGATATTAATCACAAACCAAGTTCGTTTCATCCTAAGAATAAAATGTGGTTGAAAATGGAATCATCAACTAATAGAATTCACCACATTAACAGAAAAACATCATACAGTTTGTATTACTAGATAAACTAGTGACTGATCTATATTAATGTTCATTGGTGATGACAACTAAACCCACCAGAACTAGAAGGGAACACGTTTTACCAGGAAAAAAAAATCCACAAATACCTCCAGTAAACACCCTACTTTAGGGCAGAATAATCCCCTCTGGGATCAGAAACAACGAAAGGATGCAAATTCCATGCTCTTTTACCCTGAACCGGAGGGAGGTCCTGGCACCACAATAAAGTAAAGAAATACAAGGTGCAAGGGGAGGGGCGGGGGCTGAAACTGACAGCTGATCACACCGTGTGTGAAATTCAAAAAATCTACGGATGATTGAAATGTGTAGCTGCGTTCGGCGCGGAGGTTCTGGGTATTTAACCCTCAGTTCTCGGCGATGCGCCTGAACCGGAGGCAGCTGCGCTCGCTCCCGGCACCTGGGTCACGTGTGACGGCGCCCGCGGGCGGGTCAGGTTAAGGGCAGCCGCACCAATCGCGCCAGGGGGACGGGTGGGGGCAAATGTCAGCCGCGCTCACCGCACTCGCCGCCGGAATCCACCGATCAGCGCGGAGACGACGAGGTGAGGCTCCGTCCCGGGACCCGAATGGCGGGACGCTGTTCCTTTAGGAAAGAGCCCAGGGCGCTTTGGGGGAGAATCCAATGAGAAGGTGATTCTCCGAT
>NW_005370625.1:3930-25264 GCF_000412655.1 Myotis brandtii
AAAAGCACACATTTGCTTCCGGATTTTGCGCGGCGCCCAGCGGGAGAGGCGGGGGCTCCGGAGCTGGGAAATGGGGAGGGACAGGGAGGGATGAGGAGGGGGCGGCGGTGCTTCCAGCTGTGAGCGGCGAGCTGCCAATTTCCTCCCGGTTGGATGTCGGTGGGGCGGTACCAGGTCATTGGGGCGGGGCCAGGTCAGTGAGGCGGGCTTAGTTGGCTACTCCTGTGGGGCGGGACTTAGTTGAATATTCCGAGAGGCGGGACTTACGGTGGGGCCAGGTCGAGAGGCGAGGCCAGGTCAAGGGGCGGGACCAGCTCAGTGGGGCGGGACTTAGTTGAATATTCCGAGAGGCGGGACTTACGGTGGGGCCAGGTCGAGAGGCGAGGCCAGGTCAAGGGGCGGGACCAGCTCAGTGGGGCGGGACTTAGTTGAATATTCCGAGAGGCGGGACTTACGGTGGGGCCAGGTCGAGAGGCGAGGCCAGGTCAAGGGGCGGGACCAGCTCAGTGGGGCGGGACTTAGTTGAATATTCCGAGAGGCGGGACTTACGGTGGGGCCAGGTCGAGAGGCGAGGCCAGGTCAAGGGGCGGGACCAGCTCAGTGGGGCGGGACTTAGTTGAATATTCCGAGAGGCGGGACTTACGGTGGGGCCAGGTCGAGAGGCGAGGCCAGGTCAAGGGGCGGGACCAGCTCAGTGGGGCGGGACTTAGTTGAATATTCCGAGAGGCGGGGCTTACGGTGGGGCCAGGTCGAGGGGCGGGACCAGGTCAAGGGGCGGGACCAGCTCAGTGGGGCGGGACTTAGTTGAATATTCCGAGAGGCGGGGCTTGCGGTGGGGCCAGGTCGAGGGGCGGGACTGAGGTAGACGAGGGCTAAAGGCGAGGTAGGGCCTCCAATCCAGGCTCTCAACTGGGGAACGGGACAGACACAAAACCGATACCGACCCACGAGACCTCCCTTCCACCCAGTCAGTCCTTTCATTAGAATGTGCCAGCCTCTGCAACACTCCCGTCCTCTTTTTTAAAAATGGGAGTGGATATCGTTTTGTAAAAAACTTAAGCTCTATAAATCGTAGTGTGTGCCCACATTTCCTGTGGCCCCCAACCCTGATGCTGCTCTGGCCTTTTACCTCTAAAATCAGCACACTTCGCAGTAGGAGGACTCTGTTCAACCTCCTCTAGTATTCCTTTCCATTTGTTTTCCCAATACCTTTTCTCGTTCACATGGCAAAACAACACGCAGGCATTCATGCTTCCGGTGCTCACTAAAGGCCCTTGTACTTCCTTCCGGTTCTCAGTCACAACTGTAACCCACCCCTTGCAGGCCAGGGACCCAGCATCGCAGTTCTGCCCAGTGTAGCTCGTACCAACAGAACAAAACTGGGTTTGGTAAAGCAGATCAGAAAGTTTTTTTCTTTGGCCAAGGAATGGAGAAGGAGCTAAAGCTCTAAAAAATCCCGTCTGCCTGATTCTGGGGAGGGGGTATCGATTCAATTATTTGATCAGCCCTAACAACTACATTGTATTATGCTAAGCGAAATAAGCCAGTCAGAGAAAGATAAGTATCACATGATCTCACTCATAGTGGAATCTAATGAACAAAATAAACTGATGAACAAAATAGATCCAGAGACATAGAACCATGGAACAGACAGGAATTTCAGAGGGAGGCCGGACTGGGGAGGTGGTGGTGGTAGTAGAGGGAGGGGATTAACCGGGAAACATGCATATATGCATAGCCCATGGACACAGACAACAGTGTGGTGAAAGCCTGGGAGGGGCAGTGCCAGATGGAGGGGGTCAATGGTGAAAAAAAAGCAAAGGGACATGTGTAATAGTATGAACAATAAAGACAAATTTAAAAAAAAAATAAACTACATTGAAAAGCTGAATCACCAACAGTGAATTTATGAAAAGGGCATGTAGTTATCCAGTGATTGTATCCATCATCTCCATGGGGAAAGTTTAGCAACAATGGTGCCAACAGGAGTAAGATGCATTTAAGTATGCAGCAAAATGTGACATCGATAAAGACGAAATGGAACTTTAAGGGAACATAATCAGGCGGGTCCCTGGGAAGAGCTAGGGTTATGGAAGTTCTCACACTGTCATTGGGAGAACCCTACAGAAAGAACTGTTTATATAATGAAGTTCTGCAGCTCTAATTCCCCTTCCCTTATCTCCCTTCTATGAATACCCCTCCGTCTTCGCTTACAGGCCACATGGCTTGCCATGTCTGCATGTGCCGGGGTTCTTGTCCCAGAATCAAGAAGGATTCAGGAATCTGGAAAAGGCTGTGCGTAGATGACATAGGAATCCAGAGACTACTAAAGAGTCTGGAGACGAGTTATAATTTTGAAAGGCATTGGGGGGTCAGAGGAGCTTCAGCTAAAGGAACTGAAGACTCCCTCCCTGTCTAGGACCCTGGCTTTTATTAACACAATTTGTCCTAAGGCAAGGTGGAGGTAATACACTTCAAAGGGTAAGGTTTTAAAGGGTACAGAGGCATTGTCAGTTTGGGGAATTAGCCTACGGCTGTTCAGGTGTTTGGCCAGTAGGAGGCAATAACATGTAGATTAAGATGCCCTTTAACTGTCTGGCAGCCACAATCAGTTTCCTATTCAGGTTTGGGGAAATGCCTTCAGCCATTCCCAACAGGTGACTACAGGTGTGACTCAACCCTGCTGAGTCCCCAAGTCTCATCAACCTTTTGATGAAACTCTTGAAATTATGACATGTTGGAAATGGTCTACGGCATGCATGCACCGGGTTGTGATCGTTTCTTCTCCCGCCACCCCTAGTAAATTTGTAGTGATGACCATCTAGCGATGTTACTTTTTGGTCTACGCATGCACCGGGTTGCGATCGGCATGCATGCACCGGGTTGCGATCGTTTCTTCTCCCGCCACCCCTAGTAAATTTTTAGTGATGACCATCTAGCGATGTTACTTTTTGGTCTACAGAACAATTGTTTTTCCCGTAAGACGTGCAAGAGGTAGGGGCCAGGGAAGAAAATAAACCACCACAGTCCTCGGCCACAGCCGCACCTTTCTTTCTTTTAATATATTTTATTGATTTTTCACAGAGAGGCGTAAGACGTGCAAGAGGCAGGGGCCAGGGAAGAAAATAAACCACCGAAGTCGCACCTTTCTTTCTTTCTTTTTTAAAATATATTTTATTGATTTTTCACAGAGAGGAAGGGAGAGGGATAGAGTTGGAAACATCGATGAGAGAGAAACGTCGATCAGCTGCCTCCTGCACACCCCCTAATGGGGATGTGCCCGCAACCAAGGTACATGCCCTGACCGGAATCGAACCTGGGACCTTTCAGTCCGCAGGCCGACGCTCCATCCACTGAGCCAAACCGGTTAGGGCACACAACTGCACCTTTCATGTCAATCGCCTGGCAGGCGATTCCCCGGTTGTTCCAAACCTCCGAGGCTCCGCCCCTTACGTCGCTCGCGGAGACCGAGCGAGCGTGCGTGTGCACGTTGGCGTGTGCACGTTGGCGTGTGCGCGCGCGGGCGGGCGGGCGTCGGAGGTAGGGGTAGGCGGGGTCACCCGGGGCTGGCCTCGCGCGTTAGCCCGGCCCCGCGCGCTCTGACCCGGCCCCTCGGGCCTCCGCGGGGCGCTGCGGGGCGATTCCCGCCTCCCCTTTAGCAAAGCCTCCAGGTCAGTCACCGTTTGCGCCCTTTCCTCAGAAGGAAGAGCACCTCGGTCCTTCGCGTCGCTGACTGCGGCCTCGGGTGCCCGGTCCCCGCAGCCGGCACTCCCTTCGGGTCCCGGGGCGCCTTCCGTGGATTTTTCCCCCGGGGTGTCGGTTATTGAGTTTGGTAAGTTGCGTTCCGGGGGAGAGGGGAGCCTTTCCCGGTGGCTGGGTGCACGCGGGTGAATGAAAGACTGTGACTCGCGCGCTGACCGCGGGGAACGGCGCGCTGCCTCCTCGGGTCTCGAGTTGGCTCCTCGCAGAGCCCTGCAGCCCCTGGCGCTGAGCGGGGCGTCTCCGGGAGAATAGATGGTGCGCGCTGACTTCGCTGCGAGCAGAAGTCGAGGTGGGGTGGGTTTGGACGGGCGGGTGGTTCTCATTTAGAAATTCCCATCGGAAGGAAATCTGCCTGCAGCGTCAGGTGCACCCTTGATCTTCTAGATTCACTGATGGTTACGATGTGTCTCGCTTGTCATTCAGGATGTAGATTCTTGTGATGATGAGCCAGTGAGGGGCAAATTGCAGACACTCACTTCACCCCTTAAACATGCGCCTCCTAAGAACGAGGGCTGTCTCCTCCCAAAACAGAACAAAACTCCATTGTCCACCCACGAAAATCAGATTCCTCCAGTTCCCCAGAAAAGTATCTATGAGAGAAGAATCGGGGGTTTTTTGGAGCTAGCATCGATCCGAACAAGATCACACGTTGCATGTTGTTTTCCAATCTCTTTATTACGCCCAAAACATTTCCCTGCATTTCTTAAAATTTAATTTTGATTGTTGAAGATTCCAGGAGAGTTATACAGGGGTTGTCAAAAGTAGGCTTACAGCTGTCAGTGGCATTCTTTTGAGTTAATCAAGCTGTTGTAATAATCATAACATTCACGTCTCTTTCCGTACTGAAACTGTAAAGCTATTTTTGCCAGCCCCTGTATTGTCAGATGTCTGCGTTCTGATGCAGTGCTGTTTCCTGTGATTTTGTTTGACTTGTCTGCCTCTTGGAGTTCTTGTGAAGTACGTCGGATCTGGAGCAGTATTCTGTAATACAAATACAATGCAAGGTATAAATGTAATTTAAAAAATGTTTACAAGCCAAGTTAGAAAAATTAAAAATACATGTGACTTTATTTTCAATAATTTATTTAACCCAGCATACCCAGCTATCAATAGAAAATGATTAGTGAAATTAATAACTAATGTAGTCAATATAAAAGTATTAATAGAACTTTTATTTATTTTTAAATATGTTTTTATTGATTTGAGAGAGAGAGAGAGAGAGAGAGAGAGAGAGGGGGGAAGGGAGAGGGATGGAGAGAGGGAAACATTGATGAGAGAGAAACCTCGATGGGCTGCCTCCTGCACGCCCCCGCCTGGGAATCAAGCCCAAAACCCAGGCATGTGCCCTGACTGGGAATCCAACACGTGACCCCTTGGTTGGTGACCTCTTGGTTGGTGGGTGGATGCTCAACCAGCAGGGCTAATAGAGCTTTTAAGAACTTATACATTTCTTTTTTACTAACTGATTTAAATCTAGCGTGTATTTTACATTTACAGCACATCTCATGTGGATGCTAAATTTTCATTGGCAATTCTTGATCTGTTTTTAGATTTTATAAAATTTACTGTTGAAAAAAGTAGATTTACAAACTCAAGTTGTTTCAGACACACTGAAAAGTTTTTCAGTGACTGAATCAATTTTACTTCTAAACTGAATTAAAAGTGAATAAAGTTAAAAATTCAGTTCCTCAGTTGCATTAGCCTGTGGCTATCAAGTTATACTGCACAGGTTTAGAGACTTGAAAGTTTCCTGGGTGATGTGTGCTTCATCTCATTGGGAGACACTTAAATTCACTTAAATCCCGCTGTTTATTAGTGATGCTAAGCCACATTTTTCCTTGTGGTAATCTATGGGTGACACTTTGTTCCCCAAAGCCTTTTACCCAATGGTCTTAGCATCAGTTGTTGATTTTTGCCTTAACCTGTTTTTATTTTTTATTTTTTTAACCTATTTTTATATTAGGGGATACAAATGTGTGTTTTTTCAAATTCTGTCATTCCTTCTTCATTCTTTAGCTGGCAGTCCTCTGTGAATAGGAGCTTTCCTTCCAAGCCTCCCTTCTATACATTTTTCTTTTGCAGTATCACAACATATTCTTGGACTTTCATTTACTATATTACAGTCAGTAGTAGCCAACCAAGGAATCTCACCTCATGTACGTCTGGTCAATTGGACTGCTGTAACAAAAATGTGGTAGACTTGGTGGCTTATAAACAACACATTTCTCAGCATTCTAGAGGCTGGGAAAACCAAGATCAAGGTGTCAGCAGATTTAGTGTCTGGTGAGGACCCACTTTGTGGTTAATAGATGGCTGTCTTCTCGTTGTGTCCTCACATGGCAGAAGGGGCAAGGGGGTTCTCTGGGATCTCTTTTATAAGGGCAGTAATCCCACTAATCATGACCTCAAGGCCCTACCTCCAAATACCATCACACTGGAGATTAGGTTTCAATATATGAATTGGGGAAGGGGGTTGAGACACAAACATTTAACATTTAGTCTGTAGCACCTAACATTTGGTGTTTAGGTTTTTAATGGGATCTGTAATGTAGGCATGCAGCACCCGCATGACTGACGTTAGCCACTCAGAATTCAAAATTATACAACATTGTCCAGAGCCTCAGATCTTTATGACAGAGTAATATGTATTCAAATCCTAGCTCACCACTTCCTAATTGGTCATCTTGGGCTAATTACTACTCCTGTCTGAATAAGATTGCCTCAACTATTCAATGGTGGTAATCGGATGAGTTATCAATGTTTCTGGCACACGTTGGGTACTCTGTAAATTGCAATTATTATTTATGTTCGGATGGTGTAGTATGGAGTTTCATAGTATGGAGTTTCTTATCATTTCATTTTCTGCTTGATGACAGATGACTAATGCCTGCTGCCTAAAGATTGAAGGTATGAGGCAAGACTTCCCATTACTACTTAATCAAGAGGAATTAAGTTTGAAACATACTCTCTTAAAGAGACTTTGGGAACAAGAAGTGTTCAGGTAGGTTCCTCTGTCAGACTCACAGGATGCTGGCCATTGATCTTTCTCCTTGTGGTAAGTCCTTGTTGATGTTCCTTTCAGAGATCTTACTCTAGCCCATGAACAGTCGTCTTGTGCAGGGTCTAAGCCAGGGGTGGGCAAACTTTTTGACTCGAGGGATTAAGTAGATAAGAATGCCTAAATCCTGGGATTTGAGAAGGATGGGTATGTATGTATCTATACATATAAAAGCCTAAGTGGCCGTTACGACCGGTTGACCGAATGACCGGTCGCTATGACGTGCACGGACCACCAGGGGGCAGACGCTCAATGCAGGAGCTGCCCCCTGGTGGTCAGTGCACTCCCACAGCCAACCTCACCCGGCTGGCCAACCTCCTGTGGTCTTCCCCAACCCAGCCGGCCCCCACTGGCCCTGATCAGGACTGGGTGAGACAGCCCTGATCGGCCAGATCGCTGGCCAGACTGAGGGACCCCACCGGTGCACGAATTCGTACACCGGGCCTCTAGTGTTTTTATAAGAGAGGTTCTGCTTAATCATTTGATGAGTTTTATCATTGTTGGCAAACAACTCTGCCTCCCTGGATTTTAATTTCTTTATCTGTAAAATGGGATTATTAAATTCTTCCTCTTATTTATTAAATCCAAAACTACTTTTCTGATTTCAGATAAGATGGGCTGCTTGGGCATTTTATGGGAGCTGTATGTGTATGTGTATGTGTCTGTCTATCCGTCCATCCAAATGTGTATGTGTGTGTCCATCCATTTAGAATTAGTGTGAAATGGTGCTTCCAGGTTTGTGAATGTGGAAACTAGGAAATCTAAGTTTGTTTGTTTTTATATCTTTACTGATTTTTTTTAGAAAGAGAGGAAGGGAGAGGGATAGAAGATAGAAACATTGATGAGAGAGAAACATCAATCGGGGGGCAGCCTAAGTTTTCAGATTTCATTTCTTCTCAAGGTTGTCTTTTTTCAGACTTTTTCTGTCTTCATGAAAAGAAGCCCAAGGGGGAAAAGATTATCACTAGATGTCTGACACATTATTCTCAGGTAAATAGGAAATGTATTCCTTTATTAAAACACATACTTCTCCCTGACCGGTTTGGCTCAGTGGATAGAGCATCGGCCTGCGAACTGAAGGGTCCCAGGTTCGATTCTGGTCAAGGGCATGTACCTTGGTTGCGGGCACATCCCCAGTGGGGGGTTTGCAGGAGGCAGCTGATCGATCTCTCTCATCGATGTTTCTAAGTCTCTATCCCTCTTCCTTCATTTCTTTAAAAAATCAATAAAATATATATATTTTTTTAAAAACACATACTTCTTCCTACTAGGTAGACATGTTTCCTTCTAGTGGGATGGAGCTTCTTTTTTAAAAATATATATTTTTATTGATTTCAGGATGGAAGAGAGAGGGGGAGAGAGAAATATCAATGATGAAAGAGAATCATTGATTGGCTGCCTACTGCACGCCCCCTGCTAGGGATCAAGCCTATAACCTGAGCATGTGCCCTTGACTGGAATCGAACCCAGGACCCTTCAGTCCACAGGCCAATGCTCTATCCACCCAGCCAAACCAGCTAGGGCTAGAATGGAGCTTCTTAGTACAAATAGGACCTGCTTAGGGACTGTGTCCCCAGTTTAATTTTCTCAGGTCTTCTCATGTGGTTGACAGATTACATAGGGAAATGATACTGTTATCCCAGTATTTACTAGTTTAGTCTGATTCTGTGCTCTGAGTGTGTGCTCTAATTTTGTTATGATACACAAAGAGTGAACATGCCTACTCAGAATTTGTGATTCTGTGGACACACAAAGGAAAGATGCATGTTCAGGACTATGCTAAATCCTGTCAATAGAGAAAAATAAAACCAGAAGGGGTCACAGTCTAGTCGTGGGAGATAATTACATTCATTCAGGTGAAAGAAATGCTCTTAAAGCTGTGTGACTGAATGAGATTACTAGTGAATATGTCCAAGTAGAGAGAAGGGGCATGAGGACCATTGAGCCGTGGGGGAGATGATGATGGGAGAACATGGGACCCTGTCAGGCATAGGGTCTCCTTCTTTCTCCAGTGAATATTGATCGAGGCAATTGCCTGATGCTAGAACATTTGTGACAGTGACCTTTGAGGATGTAGCTGTGGAATTCAACCAGGAGGAATGGACTTTGCTAGTTTAAACTCAGAGAAATCTATACAGAGATGTGGTGCTGGGGAACTATGAGAATCTGGTTGCAGTAGGTAGGACTGGTACCATTTCTTCATTTAAATTTTTTCTGGAACAAATATTTCTTAAGTGACTCTATTACAGGCAATCTGCTGATTAATGGGAATGCCCCGGTAGACAGAGAAGACATTGTTTCTGCTTTTATAGACCTTACTCTCAAGCGGCTTTCTCATGAAAATGAAGATCTATTCATTGTACTAGTTTTATTTTCTCTATGGATAAAAGGCTTAAGACCTCAAAAATGTATATACAAGTTTGAGCCTGGATTTCAGGGTAAATACCAGCAACCCTTTTTAAGTATATTGAGAGAGAGAGTATGTGTTTGCTTTTGAAAGTTTTAGTTTCATTTGGAAGTTTACTGGTATGGTAGAGTTACATGAAAATTTTATTGTTTCTCAAGTTATACCCAACAGTATTTGATATCCCTGAAGAGCAGAATCTTGGCCCGTGATTTATGAAAGTATTTGATATCCCTTTCCATGTTCTTAACATGAAGGATCTTTCAATGCGAGGAAGACATCAACTATGCACACCTGGTCTGATCTTTCAGGTGGGACAAAGAGAAGTGCTGAAGACAGTGGGAAAAAGTTCTCCAAAGTGAGGGAAAAGGCATATGTGATGCTTTTTTTTTTAATCTTTATTGTTAAAAGTATTACATATGTTCCCTTTTTTCCCCTATTGACCTCTTCTAGCCCGCCTCTGACCCCAGCCCCAGGCCTTCAACACCCTATTGTCTGTGTCCATGGGTTATGCATATATGCATACAAGTTCTTGGTTGATCTCTTCACATACACACACACACCCTCCCCTGCCTTCCCTCTGAGATTTGACCGTCTGTTTTATCCTTCTGTGTCTCTGAATCTATTTTGTTCATCAGTTTATTTTGTTCACTGGATTCCACTTTTGAGTGAGATCATATTATACTTATCTTTCTCTGACTGGCTTATTTCACTTAACATAATACTCTCCAGGTCCATCCAAGCTGTTGCAAATGGTAAGAGTTCTTACTTTTTTACAGCTGCACCGTATTCCATTGTGTAAATGTACCACAACTTTTTTATCCACTCATCTGTTGATAGACACTTAGGCTGTTTCCAAATCTTATCTATTGTAAATTGGGCTGCTGTGAACATAGGGGTACATATATCCTTTCTGATTGGTGTTTCTGGTCTTAGGATATATTCCTATAAGTGAGGTCTCCGGGTCAAATGGGCATTCCATGTTTAATTTTTTGAGGAAACTCCATATTGTTTTCCATAGTGGCTGCACCAGTCTGCATTCCCACCAACATGTACTAGGGTTCCCTTTTTCCCACATCCTCCCTGACACTTGTCATTTGTTGATTTGTTGATGATAGCCATTCTGACAGGTGTGAGGTGATGCCTCATTGTCGTTTTAATTTGCATCTCTTGGATGATCAGTGACTGAGCATTTTTTCATATGTCTCTTGGCCTTCTAAATGTCCACTTTGGAGAAGTGTCTATTTAGATCCTTTGCCCATTTTTTTATTGGATTGTTTGTCTTCCTTTTGTTAAGTTGTATGAATTCCCTATATATTTTGGAAATTAACCCCTTATCAGATATATCATTGGCAAATATGTTCTCCCATGCTCTTTCATTTTGTTAATGGTTTCTTTTTCTGTGCAGAAGCTTTTTATTTTTATGCAATCCATTTGTTTATTTTCTTCTTAGTTTCCTTTGCCCTAGGACAGTGGTCAGCAAACTCCTTAGTCAACAGAGCCAAATATCAACAGAACTTCTTCAAAATAGACTCGCCCAGGCCAAAAACCGACTTCTGCTCATGGGCCACGAAGTTTCAATCGCACTGTACGTGCGCGCCCGTGCGTGGTATTTTGTGGAAGAGCCACACTCAAGGGGCCAAAGAGCTGCATGTGGCTTGCGAGCTGCAGTTTGCCGACCACGGCCCTAGGAGATGTATCGGTAAAGATATTGCTACGAGAGATGTCTGAGATTTTGCTGCCTATGGTTTCTTCTAAGATTTTTATGGTTTCACAACTTACATTTAAGTCTTTTATCAATTTTGAGTTTATTCTTGTGTATGGTGTAAGTTGGTGGTCTAGTTTCATTTTTTTGCATGTACCTGTCCAATTTTCCAAACACCATTTATTGAAGAGACTGTCTTTATTCCATTGTATGCTCTTGCCTCCTTTGTCAAATATTAATTGAGCAAATACCTAATTATTGCCTTGTAAATTGTATAAGATACTATTGCCTCTACTAATATTAGTAATAGGCAATCATAGGAAACCAAGTATATTGAAGTATAGTGTAAGTAGCCAGAATCTTCATAAGTGTGTCCAATCCCTGGAAGATTTGGAGTCAGATTGGAATTCTCTTTTTGAATAGCAAAAATGACTTTTAAAACCTCTGAGTCTGGTGTTTTCTCTTTGGGCAGTGAGTTATTTGGGCCTGGAGAGACCTGGAGCCTCTCTGAAGGGTTCAGCACAGTCCAGATTATTTAATATTTTACATTTTTATTGTGGTAAAAAATATATAACATAAAATTTGCCATTATAACCATTTTAAAACACACAATTCAATGGCATTAATTATATTCACAATATCATGCAACCATCACCATCTAGTTTTTAAAATTATTTTAGGGCTATTCAGTTTATGTAGCGAGAGCAGCAATTTTCAACAAGTGTACCCCAAGAATTTTTTTTTAATCCTCACCGGAGGATTTTTTTTTTTCCCCACTGATTTTCAGACAGAATGGAAGGAAGGGAGGGAAGGGCGGAGAAAGAGAAAGAAACATCAATGTGAGAGACACATCAGTTGGTTGCCTCCCACATGCACCCCAAGAATATTTTTTCCCATTGATTTCCAGACAGTGTGGAAGGAAGGGAGGAGTTTCCTGTGGAAGGAAGGGGGAGAGAGAGAGAGAGAGAGAGAGAGAGAGAGAGAGAGAAGGAGAGAGAGAGAGAGAGAGACATGAGAGAGACACATTGATTGGTTGCCTCCTGCTCTCGCCCCCCACCACAGCCGGGATTGAACCCACAACCCAAGTATGTGCCCTTAACGGGGAATCAAACCCATTCGGTCCCCGGGGCAACACTCTAATTACTGACCAAAATTGGCCAAGGCAAGATCCTTTTTGAGGCCTGGATAATGTTTATGTTTTGTCTGTGCTCAGACGTGATTACAGAGTGGCCTTGTCTCTGTTACTGTTGTTAAATCCTGGATGTCAGGGGCTGCTTTTCTCTTTACCAATACCATGTACCCTATTTGTGTTCAGTTCACTCCAAATGTCTCAAAATGTGTTTTTACAATTGGTGTTGTTGGAATCAAGATTTAAGGTACACACGTTTCAGTGAATGTTTATGTGTCTTTATCAGTAACATTTCTCCTGTCCTCTTTCTACCCCAAAATGGGTTGGCTAATTGTTTCCTCAGATGTCATTTAACATGTCCCTGGGTTTCTCCTCTTCCCCTGTCCCATAAACTGTTAATTAGGTTAAAGGATTTGTCAGATTGTGTTTTTGGGGGGCAAAAATATTCTATAGTTGTTGCTGTTTCTTGTTGCATCATGTCAGAACTCACATGATATCCAGATGCCTCTTTTGTGATGTTAAGATTTATCAGTTGATTGTGGTGTCAGCTCAATCCTTCATTTATAAAGTTCTTTAGCTTATTTATGAAATCTTAAATTATCCCCTAGTTAATAAGATCTTTATTAATTGCAAAAGGGAAAAGGGGTAACCCCATCAATCTTTGAGAGGCTCCTTGCTTTCTGGTATAAGGTGTTCCAGGATCATCGTGAACATCTCCTGTTTTACATTGGACTCAGCTATTTCCAAAATGAGTCCTGGTTTCTTTCATAGGCAAATGGCATTTAGAAGCATTTTGACACTAGAGGGGCTCATTGCTCTTGAGTTGTTACTGACTCTAGGCATTTTTTCATGGTTCAGTTTAGGAAAAAGTTTTTTAAAAAATAAATAATAAATATATACTATATTCCCAATTCCTAATTGTTCTTGGATGGGGAGATAAAATCTTAAGAGCAAACTGTGTGTATGTATATGTGCCTGTGTGTGTGGTTACTCTGCAGCTAGTGTGAGGAAGGTGCAGGTCTGTAACTGTTGACTGTCAGGCCTAGACTCTCATGGCTTCTTTCTTTTTCTCGAACTCTGCTTGCTCAGAACTCTGCCAGGTGAGGAGGGAGACACAGAAAGGGAAGAATGGGTGCAGGATTGCTGACATCTTGGTCACAGGTATGTGGGAAATTATACTCTTTCCCAAAAAAAACCACAAAAAACCCAAAACATTGCTGTCCCCAAAGAACACATCTCTTGCCCATGACCCACAGCTTCCCAGTCCTACTGGGCTGGCCTCAGGCTTCCCCAGTTCTCTGGGCTTCTTAGAATGGGAGAGCAAATGTCTTACGAAAGGCTTCTATTACTACAACATTTGTTAATGTTTTTCCAGATAGTCCTCCAGATTGAGTATGTTTTATATATTGTGGGGTGCTATGAAGGAAAAGAGAGATTTTTCACTAGAGGAAACATTTGTTCATTTTCCAAATATGTTTTCTCATCCTGTTGTACACTCAGTCTGTACTAGATCTTGAATAAGATTGGAAGAGTCCTCAGAATCTAAGTGTGGAAATATCAAGTCAACTGTGTGTTAGAAAAGCTGGTCAAACCATGAGCTTGAATGAGATGGTCCAGGGAGTGAGAGTGAGAGAGGAGAGTTCCAAGAACTGAGCTCTGGGGCAGGCCATGAGAGGCTTCCAAAGCATGTCTGAGCTTCCTATGCACTGAGTCTCCTTCCCCAGTCCTGGAAGCCTCTCTCACCATTCTTCTGGCTCAGTGGATGAAGAATGGTTGGCTAAGGCAGAATGTGTGTGATGTTTCAGGACTTGGTGACCTTTGAGGAAGTGGCGGTGGACTTCTCCCAGGAGGAGTGGGCACTCCTGAACTCTGCTTAGAAAATCCTGTACAGAGATGTGATGATGGAGAACTTTAGGAACCTGGCCTCCGTGGGTAAGGTTGGCCTCATTTATTCATCTCTACATGAAGCAAATAGTTTATCATATATCATGTTCCAGGATCTGTGAAAAGAATAACAAGTTCTGGCAGGTGTGGCTCAGTTGCTTGAGTGTCCTCCCATGCACCAAAGGTTGCCAGTTTGATTCCTGGGTTTTAGGTTTGATCCCTGGTAGGAGGCTGTTGATCAATGTTTCGCTTTCACGTCGATGTTTCTCTCTCTCTCCCTCTCTCTTCCTCTCTCTCTAAAACTCAACAAAAATATCTTTTTTAAAATAAGAAAAAAATAACAATATGTGGTGAATCCCAAATGGGTGGTTCCTGCCCTTATGGGGCAGTCTCATGGCTTCCCATGAAAATGCACTGATTTCATTTTCTCTATCATTAAAAGATGAGGTAATTTGCATTGTATATCTGATCTTGGCCTTGGATTTCAAGGGTCAGTCCCATAAGAGACATGGAATATGGTGTTTGTTTTGGAGCCCTGTGAAAGCTCTCTGATCTGATCTGTTTTGCTGCTCCTAAAGTTGCACTTGCCACTTCTGACCAGAGTATTGGAATCAGTTTTATGGAAAGATTTCTTGCCTCCTTCTCAGTGCTCCAAAATCATGTCTTTTCCATTAGCAGGGTATCATCTCTGCAAATACAGTCTGATCACTGAGGTGGAGCAGTAAGAACTGAGGCTAGGAAAGAAAAGAATTCTCCAAGGGGCCTGTTCAGGCGAGCCCCAAGCAGAAGGGAGTCATTGTGTGGAACAGCCATAACTGGTGGTGCATTTGGGAATGTCAGTGTGGGAAAAGGACGCTGAGGCCATTTTATGGGCTTTCCTTCTTTCAACATATTTCCATTCATTCCTGTTCTGATTTGGTCTCAGAAAGACTTTTAATTCCTCTTTCTTTTAAAAAAAATACATATTCTTTTTATGTATTTCAGAGAGAAAGGGAAAGGGAGAGAGAGATAGAAACTAATGATGATAAGAAAGAATCATTGATCAGCTGCCTCCTGCACACCCACACTGGGGATTGAGCCCCCAACACAGGCATATGCCATGAGAACCTTGACCTCCTGGTTCATAGGTCCACACTCAACCATTGAGCCATGCTAGCCGGGCTTAATTTCTCTTTCAATTTCACATTTCCTTGAATAATTTCTGTTCAGTCCTCCCTACTTTGCTTTCCAGGTAATACCCTCTCTTATTGTCTCAAACCTCCAGAATCCTTTCTAAGTAAAATACCTCCTATTTCCATTGCTTGTTCCTGTCAGTTACTCTGGTCATTGGTTTCATCTTCTCTTTCACATTTTTCTTTCTATATTTAGTGTTATTATTTGAAAACAAATCCACAGAGTACTTACCTTATTTTTTTTTTCATCCCTACTTTTTCTCCCAATAGTTATAAAAATTTTCCTCCTTCAGTTTCAGGCTGGGCTACTCAACTTAAATCAAAACATGCAATTCCTATGCAGAATGTTCCTGAAGAAAAAACTTCTAATGGCATAAAAATGGTAAGATTTACTAGGGATGGCTTTTTATATTACGAGAAGTCTGTAAATTTCAGTAAATTAAAACAGCAGCAGCACCCATACAAGGAGAGACAGTTGAAGCAAGTGGCAGAGAGCTGTCTCAGGGAAGACTATGAATCTCACAGAATTTGAGAAATCTCCAATCCTACCTCAATACTTGCTGCCTCACAGTAAGCAGCTTCAAAGAGAATACCAAAGAATAAACATTTACTTAAATGTGATTTGTTTTTAATTATTTAATACATAAGTCATTTATTCCATACTCACCATTACAGAAACTCTGTATTTAGGATACCCTTTGATTGGAATGAATACAGTGAGGCTTTGGAAGCATTCTGCCCATTCAGATTGAAGGAATTACTAGGGCAAAAATTGTACATATGCCATAGAATTGGTAAAAATGTCAGTCATAATAATGGACTTCTTATATGTGGCAGAGTCCACATCGAAATGAATTCTCATAAGTGTAATGAAAGTAAAGCTTTAGGTCACCTCTTATTCCTTATTCAACAGGCACCAACTCACCCTGGTGAGAAACCTTTGGAATTTGATCACTATGGAAAATTCTTCAGAAAGAACTGTCACCTTATTTGTACAAGATATTGCAAGGGACAGAAATGCTACAAATATAAAGAATACAGGAAAGGTTTTGACCATTTCTTAACTCTTAGGAGTTATATGAGTACTCATTCTGAAGACAACATTTCTGAATTTATTGACTGTAGCAGAGTTTTCAATCTAGAGTCATCCTATAGGGGACACTCAAGAACTCTCACAGGAGAGAAATCTTCTGAGTGTAATCAATGTCTTCTGTCCTTCAGATTACACTCTTCCTTTTCAGGACATGTGCAAAACCCTATTGGAGAGAAACTCCGCGAATGCAGTGACTATGGACAAAGACCTTCCCTTAGGGTGCACAAAATCTCATGTACTGAGAAGGGAAGCTCAAAATGTGATAAACGTGGGAAGGTTTTTACTGGCCCCTTGTCCCTTCAGAACTGTGGGAGACTTCACACTGCAGAGAAACCTTATGAATGTAGTGACTGTGGGAAAATATTTATTTTTCACTCTTCCCTTAAGAAACATGTGAGATCACACACTGGAGAGAAGCCTTATGAATGTAATCATTGTGGAAAATTCTTCAGCCAGAGCTCTCATCTTAATGTGCACAAAAGAACTCACACTGGAGAGAAACCCTATGACTGTAAGGAATGTGGCAAGGCTTTCACTGTTCCTTTCTCCCTCCAAAAACATATGAGAACCCACACTGGAGAGAAGCCCTATGAATGCAGCGACTGTGGGAAAGCCTTTATTGATCAGTCATCCCTTAAGAAACATCGACGCTCTCACACTGGAGAGAAACCTTATGAGTGTGATCAATGTGGAAAATCCTTCAGCTCGGGCTCTTATCTTATTGTGCACAAGAGAATGCACACTGGAGAGAAAACCTATGAATGTAGAGAATGTGGGAAGGCCTTTAGGAATTCCTCTTGCCTGCGGGTACATGTGAGAACTCACACAGGAGAAAAGCCCTATAAATGTATTCACTGTGGAAAAGCATTCAGCACCAGTACTAACCTTATAATGCACAAGCGAATACATACTGAGCAAAAACTTTAAGAATGAAATGACTACAGGCTAGCTTTAAGTGGTCCTTCACACCTCATTCCTCACTCTAGAACTCACACTGGAGAGAAACCTCATTGTGACCAATGGTGAAAGCCTTTAGGCACAACTCTCAACTTACCTTATACAGGGAGCAACCTTGTAAGTGTTACAGTTCTGTGGTTGTCTTTATCAGTGAGTGTTTCATCCTTAAAGTTTGTCAACTCATTAATCGAGTATTAAATGTAATGTAGCATTCTAAATTTCCCTTGATTTACATCACAAAAGTTTTGATAGATAATGTTTTCATTGTAATTGAGTACCAGTTCTCATCAAGATGTCTTGGATCTATACAAGATTCTTGGATTTAGAAATGAGTTTTAATGTGAAAACTCTGCATATTTTAATTATCTTTTAGTTATAGATTTCTAATTTAATTACATTGTGCACTCAATATATGGTCTTCATGATATAGATTCTAAATGACACATATTCAGATAGAAAATTGTTGGAGATTTGCTTTGTGGCCTAATGTATCAGATAGAATCAGTTGCTGTCCCGTTTTCATTGCTCCCTTCCTTCCTTAAAGTAACAGAACTACAATTGTGTTCAAGTTGGCAGTGTGGACAGTTTGATAAGGAATCATCTAGCTTTCCTTGCAGCTATGAGTGCCCATGAGCCCATAGTCCTGGCCAATGAGAAAGAGTGAGAGCTGCTCCTGGGTTTTAAAGAAACCCATGGAAATGGGAGCATCTCATCTGGTATTTTCTCTTAACATTTTCCATTTATCTTATCTCTTCTTCTTTCTTAGGAAATAAACCAAAGGGATAGCAGTCATAGGCTACTGATTATACATACAATAGTATTTGGCTGTACCAACCCTGGGTTGTTTATTTCTGGACTTCATGTAACATGAAAAAATAATAATAAGCTCCAAACTGGATTAAACCACTCTTGTGGGAAGATTCTGTTACAATGGATTTCACTCTCAATTGATAGATCTCATATGTGGCCAGGTTTTATGAATCCTTCAAGTATAGTTGAAAACAATCTATATTCTGTGATCATCAGGTATAATAGATTTATCTGATAGATAAATCTTACTCTGTTTATTAAATCTGTATCGTTACAAACCTTATCTCCTGGTCAACCAGTGGTTGCTGGTACCATTATGCCAATAGGAATTCCCAGTTTGGGGTATAGCAAAGAAGGAAAATTTAGTATAAAACAGTTCCATTGTGAAACAGCACAGCTATGGAATACCTTACTACTGTTATACCTCAATTATGAAGTAGCAGGACAGCATGGCTATGAAGAGGCTCTGGGCTAGGTGGCCCTGGGGCAAGGCCCTGCTTTGGCTAGGCAGCTCTGTCCTGCTCTGTTCTACCTCACTCAGCCCCTGTGCTGATATGCTCGGCTCTGCTCCAGTGAGACACTTTCCAGGATTTAGCTCCAGCAAGTCTTGTCTTCAGGGGAACAGGGAAGTGTCCTCCTCCCAGAGGCAGAGGGGAGTTGACTTACATAGACAGGAGTCCCTGTCCCTGGTCCTTGATTGATCTGCCCTTATGCAAAGGAGGACTCCAAATCCTTGCAGTTTTACTGGTCTAAAAAGCACTGTCCTGACTGGTCACAAGGGAGCTATTCTGATTGGTCAGTGAAGATGTTGATGAATATGGCTGCATAGCTCCTATTGGATGGGAAAACCTCAGTCCTATTGGTTGAAATAGGACTCCAGGAATTCCTCTGTGAGGACTGGCTTGCAGAAACAGTGCAGGAAGGCAGTCCAGTGCAGAGGCAGGCAGCTTAATGTAGGTTTCTCCCTAAAGTGTGGTTTGTGTGAGAGAACTCTGTATAGAAATGGCTGCTAGGCTCTGTTTAAAAAATCAAGCCCAGTTAAGCCACCAGGAGCCCTTCTTAGGAGGTATCTTCTTTCTTAGGGTCCACACAACTTACCCTCAAGTAGTTCACCAAAAAATGTATGTCTTTATCTAGAGAGGGAGCCAACACGTAAAATGCTAAAATGGATAAATTTACTTTAGTCCTGGGCCAGTTGTGGGATAGGCACAGAATTTTTTTAAAAAAATCAAGCCCAGTTAAGCCACCAGGAGCCCTTCTTAGGAGGTATCTTCTTTCTTAGGGTCCACACAACTTACCCTCAAGTAGTTCACCAAAAAATGTATGTCTTTATCTAGAGAGGGAGCCAACACGTAAAATGCTAAAATGGATAAATTTACTTTAGTCCTGGGCCAGTTGTGGGATAGGCACAGAATCAGCAAGGAAGTGTGCGCTCCTGTGGATTGGCTGTGGGCAACAGATTGGAAAGTGCATGCATAGATAAGTGGAAGCTCCTGGGGTTCAACGGTGCCTGGCTATTCTCTCTTTTGTTTAGTAGTGGAAATAGCCATGTGGAAGTTAATCTAAAGTTCCAACAGACAGACAGGAATGTGGGCAGCCTTTTGTCAGAGCTGGCCCACAGCTATTAACAGGCTTACTATTTTGTCTTTTTCTCTCATTCTCTGGTGTTGTAATTTAATTTAGAGCATCTCAATTTTTTTCTTGATTTCAGAGTTAGGAATTGCTTCCTGAGGGATGTGTTAAATGTTACAAGGACCCTGGACCCTCAGAATCAGATTGCAAAAAAAAAAAATCAAGTGAATGAGAGAGGTCCCTATTTCTAGAAAGAGGCATTGCAGTGACAATTTCATTAGTGACATTGCTACTGTAAAATCAAGCATTTTGAAAATATCCCTTAGTATTTCTTGGGTACATGATGTCACTGCTGACCTCAACGAGAACAAATGTGATGGAGGCAGAAAGATGCCAGATGAGTTGAAGAGAGTGGCAATGGAAAGTATAGACCTTTTTTTTTTTTAATCCACCAAGTAAATTTGAAGAACTAATAGGCTTTATTGAGTAATAAAGGAATCAGCCAGCATCCCATCAAACAACCAGAAGGGTTGTACAAGTGGAGGTTTTATTAGGAAAAAGGGTGGGGCAAATGAGTCATTAGCAAAAAGGGGGGGAGGTATTTTAAGCCAAGCCATCTTCTTTTGGGAGAAGGGAACTGCAAAGTCTAACTATCAAGGTCTTAACACAAGTGACCCCATTTTAGGCCTGTGGTTTTCTCATTAATAGCCGAAATATCCAAAAATTTGGAACAATACCCAAAGAAAAATGTTTCATTTTCATTGAAAGATAGGGGAATATAGAAGATTCCTATGACATTAGACATAATAATGCATGCAAACTTTGGGAAAAAACTGGATAAGGAAGGAAAAAGTGATAGTGTAAATTCCCTGGAACGTTCAGAAGAGATGGAATAATTATACAAATAATTATTGAATAACAGTGGTAGCTAATGTTGTGATGGCATAGTTTCCAATGAGAGCATATATCCAGTGAGGCCCTATAACTGAGAACTGAAGAATCCTGGGTGAGATTCAGCCAAGCATCAGCTTGTCTAACTGCCAATTCGCGAAGCAGCAACTTCTTCTCATTCTATACAATTACTTTATTTACACTGCCACCCATGCAGACTGATGGACACCAGATCAGTATAATTGACCTCTGAGATAATAGGTCCTGTAGACCCCTCAACTCAAAATTAAACTGACATTTTATCCTCCTAAAATGTTGCTTTTCCTTTTATTACCATCGCTGTAAAAGCTACACCATTAACTCTAGCACCCATACAGTTGTTTCCATGGGTTCTCAATCAGGCTGAGTTTCCCCATGCAGGACAATTGGCAATGTCTGGAGATGTTTCTGGTTGTAACAGTACAGAGTTGGCATCTAGTGGGTAGTCCACAGGAACCTCTTAAAAATCTCACAGAACATGAGACAGCTACTCACAAATAATTTTATAGACCAGAATGTCAATATTGTCATGGATTAGAAATGCTAATAGACTCTTGAGAACTAATGTTAAAATTTTTATCTAAAAAATCCCAGCGATTGTCTATTATTTTATAATGATACTAGAGGCCCAGTGCACAAAAATTTGTGCACTCGGGGATGAGAGGGTCCCTCAGCCCGGCCTGTGCCCTCTCGCAGTCTGAGACCCCTCAGGGGATGACCACCTGCTGGCTTAGGACTGCTCCCCAGGGGATTGGGCCTAAGATGGCAATCAGACATCCCTCTGGCAGCCCGGCAGCCCTCGGGGGATGTCCACTTGCCAGCAGGGAGCAGACCTAAGCTGCAGTCGGACATCCTTAG
>NW_005370625.1:25848-33580 GCF_000412655.1 Myotis brandtii
GTATCTGGGGTTTGTTTGGCTTCTATAATTGAAACTTTGTTGCTTTTGGAGCTGTTGCTTTCGGAGCTTAGAGCAGGCTGCGGCAGGCAGGGAACCTTGGCTTCCTCCATCACTGGAGCAAGCAAGCCTCATGTTCGCTTCAGCTGCATGGCTGCCGGCCGCCATCTTTGTTGAAAGTTAATTTGCATATCGCCCTGATTAGCCAATGGGAAGCGTAGTGGAGGTATGCTTAATTACCCTTTTTGTCTTTTATTAGATAGGATTAAAAATATTATCTGAAAGAAATCTCACAGTCTTGCTCTGTTATTTTGTTCTATTGCATCTTTTTTATTGTGGTTAAGTATACATACCATATTAGTAAATATATACTATTTTAACAATTTTTAGGCATACAGTTCTATTGATTTGACATCAAGAACATCCAGCCCAGCCAGTGAGGTTCAGTGGTTGAGTGTTGACCCATGAACCAGGAGGTTGCTGGTTTGATTCCCAGTCAGGACACATGGCCCAGGTTGTGGGCTTGATTCCCAGTAGAAGGCGTGCAGGAGACAGCCTATCAATGTTTCTATCTCTCCCTTTCTCTCTCTGAACTTAGTAAAAACATACTTTTCTTAAAAAAGAACATTCACTTTGTTGTTCAACCATCACCACCATCCATCTCCAGAGTTTTTTCATCTTCCCAATTGAAACTCTACCCATTAAACATGAGCTCCCCAATTCCTTCCTTCTTCTAATCTCGCCAATCACCACTCTGTTTCTTATATCTGTGAATTTTACTATTGGTACCTCATATAAGTGGAATTATACAATATTTGTTGTTTTGGGACTGTCCTGTTTTACTTAGCATATTTTCATCCACATTATACATGTGTAAGAATTTCCTTCATTTTTAAGGCTGAATAGTATTCTGTTTTATGTCCATACCACATTTTGTTTATCCATTCACCCACTGATAGGTACTTGGGTTGTTTACACTTTTTATTTATTGTCAATATTGGTGCTGTAAACATGAGTGTTTATAGAAATATGTTTTGGTTCCCTGCCTTATATTACTTTATTTGTTTCCATAGCTTCTTTCACAATTGAACTGTATTTATTGATTCACCTCTTTATTACTTTTTACTCCACTGGAGAGTAAGCTATATGACAACAGAGACTACTTCACATACATGTTCCTAGTCCCTAAAACATTGTAGTTTCTCAGTAAATATTTATTGTATAAAATGAATGGATCAGTCTTCTAAAAAGTCTATGTTTTATAATTACAATTGACCTTTGAACAATGCAGGGGTTATAGGCACCAACCCTCTGTACAGTCAAAAATCTGTGGATGCTCAAGTTCCCTATATAAAATGGTATAGATAGTGCATATAGTCAGCTCTTCACACCCACAGACTTCTAACCAAAGACTGAAAACAGTACAGGTATTAATCTGTATATAAATGGACACCCATAGTTCAAACCTGTGTTGTTCAAGGACACTGATTTTTTTACCCAAACATCACTCACTATGAAGCAGCCCCACTGATAGCTAAATTTTAGATAATTGGACTTGAGTAATAAATCCAGAACTTCTGGGGTTTGCATAAATCATTCCATATGAAGTAGATAAGAAGCAAAGACGTCACCTGGGCTGTCACCTATTTGTCTGTTTCCTTCCTGGTTATGGAAAGGTGGTAGTCACTAGAGAAGACTAGAGAAATAATCTAGGTTGCTTTATAAAATGTTTATGGAAGCTTTTTTACAACACCTGGAGCTCTGCCAGACTTCCATGGCATTGGGAGTAAAACATGTTCAACAAAACCTAAGGTTCCTCTGAACAAATGGTCTCTATGTTTGCAGTGCACAACTCTGACTCTGTCTGGAAGGACACATGCCTTGTAAAGAGTTCACACCCTTTCTTCCTGAGAAGAGTTGCTAGCATCTTCACTGATAAACTCTCTCCACTTAGATTTCAGAGCAACCTTCCTGCTAAGTCACTGGGCTCTCCTGCCCAGTCTCTCTTGCACGTTCCTCCTCTCCCAGGGCGCCCCCGTGTCCTGTCCATGGTCTTGCATATTCACACTTATTCCTTTGAGGATCTCAACCACCTTCCAGGCCTCAAAGCTAATTATGTCTGTAACCCTCCAATTTTTACCTTCAGTACCGACCACAAACTGCAGACTCTACTGAAATGTCAAACAAACATCTCCATACTTTTCACTGTGGCACAATATACATAACCCAAAATTTACCATTTTAACTATTTTTAAGTGTACGGTTCCATGGCTTTAAGTACATTTACATTGTTGTGCAACCATCATGACCATCCATCTCCAGATATTTTTCATCTTCCCCAAACAAAAATTGGTACCTATTAAATACTAACTCCCCATTCTCCTTCCTCCCATCTCCTGGTAATCTATGTTAACTTCTGTGTCTAATGAATTTGACTGCTGTAGTTATCTAATGTAAGTGGAACCTTATATTTCTGAATTTGGAATGTCACAATTTGAACATTTTAAAACCTGAACTTCTAATGTTTCATTTCCTTCCAAATTTGCTCCACTCATAGCCCTCCCTGTCTCAATGAATGCAATTCCATTCTTCAGTTGTTCAGGCCTCCAACCCTAGAGACATTCTTGGTGTCTCTTTCTCTCACACCCACATCCTCTTGCTTCCACCTTTAAAATGTAGCCTAACTGACCGCTTCTCAACCCTTACACCATTATCCCCACCTTGGCCCTAGCTACCTACATCACACCAGGATAGTACAAGTCCGCTCCAAGTAGGCTGCCTTACCCTACAATCCATGCTCAACCCAGCAGCCATAATGATTTTTAAAATCCTAGGTTAGATCATGTCATGTGTCTGCTCAAACCACACTGTTGGCCCACACACCAAAGGGTCTTGGGTTCAATTCTTAGACAAGGGCAGGTACCAGGGTTGCAGGTGCAATCCTGGCCCCAGTAGGGTGTGTGCAGGAGGCAACCAATTAATGTATCTCCCTCACATCAATGATTTTCTCTCAATGATTTTCTTTTTCCTCTCTCTCCCTCACTCCCTCCATCTCTCCCTTCCACTCTCTAAAAATCAAGGAAAAAATATTCTCAGGCGAGGATTAACAAAAAATAAATAAACCCCTGCAATGAGTCCTCAGTCACTCAGATGCCTGTCTTCCTCTTAGCTGCTATGCACCCCCAATAGCTCTGCTGCAGCCACATTGCCTCAGACAACCTCCCACCTCAGGGTCTTGGTACTAACCTCACCCTCTGCCTGGGGCACTGTTTCCACAGATGTGCACTCACCTAAATCATTCACCATCTTCACAAATGTAACTTTCTCAGTGAGGTTTATGAAGACCACTGGTTTTAATATGACAGCCTGCTCCTCATACCCCTGATTCTCTTGATCCTGTGGCAGTTGAGCCTAAAATAATGACTGACAGATAGTAAATAATCAGTAAAAATAGGTTAGATAAGTTGAATAAAAATGTGGTTCTGAAGGGGCTGCCAGTAACATTGACTCCTCATCACAGATTGCCCAATGTGGAAAGAAGACATGCCTGTGCTGATCAGAATTTTTTTTTTACACATAGGAGCTTAAATAAATCTAGTTTCTATTAAGTAGTGAAGCTACCAGACATGAGTAGTGAGAGCAGCGGTTCCCCAGTCTAAGAAAATAAAGCTAATCATCTGAAAGGAAATCCTTGCAGTGTTTGAGCCCCTATGTGCCGTTGTGCCAGTGCACAGCTGAGCCAAGGATTCATGCGCAAGCAACTTTATTGGAAGAAGCAAGGAACACGGAACATGAGTTAGGCAGAGGAGATGTGATACAGGGTAGAAAATACAGCCAATAAAATTTACCGTGTGTCATTTCCCACAGCGAGTAAGCTGAGTCTTCATCCTGAAAGGGAATTCTGGAAAGTGGCACAAGATTCAAACTTCAGAATTATCTCAGCTAAGGTGTGAAGGATAATGTTATACCCCACGTCTCTCCATCAAGAGCTGTCCCTGGGGGTATGATTCCCTGTCACTTCTGCCACCATGTATTGGGAAAAGTAAGTTCCACCTGGTGCTGACCATGGCAGTCAGGCTTGTGTGCAATGCCAATACTGAAAGGATCTCAGAAAACATGGGAGCAGTGCTGACCAATTTTAACAGATTTTACTACTTCACCCTTCCCTGCAAACACAGTTCTGTCAACACTCTTCTCAACAGTCCACAACGTGTAACTACTATTCCTGATGGCACCTCCAGAGAGTACCCTCCCCCAAAGATAAACCACTTGACACAGCAAGTCTTATTCTATTGTATTCGTTATTACATGTTTTAGGATCTTGGGGTATCTTAAAACTACAATGATGTGAAATAAAGATACAATAAAAGAGAGTGAAGAAGAAAGGAAGAAAGGGGGGAAAAAGGAAAGAAGAAAAAAGGCAAAGACTGGAGCAACATCTAAGAGTTATCTATGCAATATATTAAAAAGAATCACCTGAACAAACTGGCTTTCAAATCTAGATTCCTATTCTTGAAGTTGAAAATCTCAGCGCTGTTACAGGAAAGTTGTGCTAGCTCAGGACTGTGGGTTCAGTGTCAGGTTAGAGTCCCTCTCAATCTCAACCTCTTTCTCTGAAAAATGGAGTAAATGAGATAACATAGCTCAAAGAAATGTTGTCATAACCACATAAATTTATACATGTAAAGCAGTGATTTTCAACCTTTTTCATCTTATGGCACATAAATTACTAAAATTCTGTGGCACACCAGAAATGTATTTCTTGCTGTTCTGTCAAAAAAAAATAGGTATAATTTCTATTCATTCACACAGGACAGCTATTGTTGTTTTTGCCTGTTGTCATTTTTTTTAATATATCCTTTTATTTCAGAGAGAGGGAGAGAGAGACAGAAACACTAATGATGCGAGATAATCATTGATTGGCTGCCTCCTGCACACACCCACTGGGGATTGAGCCACAACTTGGGCATGTGCCCTGACTGGGAATTGAACTGTGACCTCCTGGTTCATAGGTCAAAGCTCAACCACTGAGCCACGCCAGCCGGGCTGTTGTCATTTTTTAAATTTGACAACCTAAGGGAAAAGAGGTCAGTGCGTCTGACTAAATAGTCAGGTACTGCAAGTTTTAAAAAATTTTGCAGTTGAAAATCACAGATGTAAAGCAACAAGCAGAGTCTTGATATGGTAAGCAATTTTTATGATTAGTGTGTGATTTTTGTTCCATTTCTTCCAGGGAAAAAGAAACACACAACCAAATTAAGGTGAAGAATATCAACATTTGAGAGGATAATTTGGGGGCGGGGACCATGTCAACACTTCATATAAGTGCTTTAAATCTAATGTTAGAAATCTCAGGAATGGCTGTAAGAAAGATAAAAACTCAATGGGCTGCAAATAGAGAAAAAAAAGACAAAAAGAGTTACTGAAGGGAAACAAAAACAAAATAAACAAATCAACAAAATAGAAACAGACTCAGAGAACAGACTAGTGCTTGTCAAGAGAGAGGGAGTTGGGGGACTGGGTGAAAAAGGTGAAGGGATTAAGAATACAAATTAATAGTTACAAAGTACTCATGGGATATAAAGTACAGCATAGGGAATATAGTCAATAACATTGCAATAAATATATGTGGTGCCAGGTGCGTACTAGAAATATTGGGGGAAAACACTTTGTAAAGTATATAATTGCCTAACTGCTATGCTGTATACCTGAAACTAATACAAAATAATACTGATGTAAACTGTAATTGAAAATTAAATTTAAAAAGAAAAGAAAACGAAAGTCATAGGAGCTTTGAGAATAGAAGAAATGAAGCATGTGTTTGAGGAAAGGAAAAGAATCGGATTTAAATCCATGACATTGGCCTTTGGGGACTTCAATGTTTACTTAGTTCTGAGGCAAGTGACCCATCACAGACAAGGGGCTCCTTGCCTAAAGAGCCTTCCCAAGGCCCCCTTCACATCCTTGTTCCTCAGGCTGTAGATGAAGGGATTCAGCATGGGGGTGACTATGGTGTACATGACTGAGGCAACTGAGTTGTAATGGGTAGAATGGGTCACAGCAGAACTGAGGTAGACCCCCAGGCTTGTCCCATAGTACAAGGAGACCACAGAGAGGTGAGACCCACAGGTGGAAAATGCTTTATATTTTCCCTCTGCAGAGGACATTCTCATTAAAGAGGAGACAATCTTAGAGTAAGAAAACAGAATTCCTGTGAAAGGAAACACACCCAGTAAGGCAGTAGTCACATACAAGAAGATGTCATTGATGAGGGTGTCAGAGCAGGCCACCTTGAGAATCTGAGTCAGTTCACAGAAGGAAATGTGGGATTTCAGTACCTACACAGAAAGACAACTGCCTCATCAGTAGAATATGAGCGAGGGAGACCCAGAAAATGATGAGCCAACACAACAGAACCAGGAAGCCACAGAGTCGGGGGTTCATGATGACCAGGTAGTGCAGGGGGTGGCAGATGGCCACATACCGATCATAGGCCATCACAGTCAGGAGGAAACCATCCAATCCAGCAAAAATCATGAAAAAATACGCCTGAATGAAGCATCCAATATAGGAGATGGATTTGCTCTGTGTCTGGATGTTCAGCAGCATCTTCGGGATAATGGTGGAGGTGAAACAGATGTCAATAGAGGACAGGTTGGAGAGGAAGAAGTACATGGGGGAATGGAGATGGGAGTCAGAGCTGATGGCCAGGATGATGAGAAGGTTCCCAAGTATAGTGACCAGGTACATGGACAGTAACACTCCAAAGAGGAAGGGCTGTAGTTCAGGATCCTCTGAGAGACCCAGGAGCAGAAATTCTGATATTTCTGTGTAGTTTCCTGCTTCCATGTAGCTGGTGTGTCTGCTGGAGAAAGAGGCCAAATAAATGTTTAGAGAACTGCCAACTGGAACATCAGCTAGTGGTCACCTTTAGATTCCACCTTTGTGAGGACATCCTTCTAATGACTATGATTCACTCAGACAAACGGTAGCCATTTTCATTTTAAATGTAATCGTTTAGCCCAGGGGTGGGCAACCTTTTTGTGAGTGCGTGCCAAAACCAGCAAAATCTCTGACTCAAAATTCTTCTGCGTGCCAACTCTAATTTTTTGAGAACATGTTACGCCTACTTGATATCTTTTAAGGTGTACGTATGTGAAGAACCTTGAAGAAATAATAAAATTCATTCGAGCGACAAAAACACAGTATATGATGATGAAAAATACATTTATTTTTTAATGTATACATGTACACTGATAGTCCGACAGAAAACTTTAGGACTCTGTTTGATATTATCAGTGGGACTTTTGCTGCTGAATCACTAATGACAGAGATTTTACATCAGGTTTATATTTTGCTGGAAGCCTGTCCATCCTTGTTGCTTGACATAGTCGCTGCAGGGAAGAAACATCTGCACAGCATATGTTACAAGGGACCTGGCATACTGTTCTTAATATGTTTGCTCCCCTTCTTAGCGCTATGTGTTCTAACCAGGGCCACCTCCCCGAGAAAGGTTGTTTCCCCAGGTGGGGATGTTGGGGATTGATGGGACTGGGGTTGGGGATTGACGGGACTGGGGAGGGGAATAAATCAGTAAAACCCCCTAGTGTTACAGAAATACCATGTACTACTTGGACTAAGACTGTTGGCAATAAATTTGGGACTTGTTGGGCCCACATCCCCAGGGGTCTGCCCACCAGGGAAAGCACCAAAGCCTATACCCCTGGAGACCCAC
>NW_005370625.1:34468-42912 GCF_000412655.1 Myotis brandtii
GTGCCAGCAAAAGTTACTGGTGTGCCATGTTTGGCACGTGTGCCAGAGGTTGCTCACCCCTGGTTTAGCCTGTTTTAAATTTATAGAAATATTTTTTATCTCTTGTTCTAATTCTTCTTTATGCTATGGACATAAACCAATTTCTTCTAAGATATGACCCTTCCAAAATAATTGAAGACATTGAATATCTTTTCTTTGATAATCTTCATACTTCTTTCATTAAATAGCTCTATAACAGACATGAATTCCTGGATTCTCAATTGATGCTTCCTATTGAAGAGACAGTTAACTCTCAAGTACCTTATTTTAATTCTTAAAATGTTGTTACTGCTATTACCTCTTTTGTGAGTATTAAAAATGCCTTTGTGCACAATAGGATCTCAATAAATTATAGCTATTAGTATTAATAATAATCTACTTTTATTACAATGATCATTGATATATAACTCTCCCAAAATGCAGTGATTCAGAAAACGGGAACTTGAGACTTCCTAGAATAGAATTTTGGTCCATCAACTTCCTATGTGTGACCTTGACAAGGTTCTTTAATCTCTCTTAGCTGCACGTACCTCCCCTCTATAATGGGAGTCATCAATATTTCCCACATTGTAAGACTAATGAGTGATGTAAATGAGAAGATGCATGTAATTTTCTAGTGACATACAAGTGAACACCTGATAAATGTGAACTTCTGTTCTTAACATCACAATGAATCTGTCTTGAATGGCCATCATTAGTCAATACTCCCCTTCAACAGGGCCAGCCAACAAAGATGGAATTCTGACCATTCTAAACACAAGAGATCTGTCACCTCTTTTGCTCACCACACACTTCTAATTAGTGACAATCCTTATGGCTCCTCTTTCAGATACTGCCTGCCAGGTAAGGGGGAAAGTATGTATAAATAAGGTTGGTATACAAAAATTCACAAAACCAGTAAAATACAATACAAAGCATGTGTGCTCATGTGTGCTCATGTGTACATGCTCTTGAGTAAAGATGCGTTGCATTAAATATCAGCAGTTATTGTAAAAAAGGGCATTGATAGATTTGATTTACAATATTCAAAATTTCTATATATCAAACCATCTGAGTGTGTGCTCATGTGTACATGCTCTTGAGTAAAGATGCATTGCGTTAAATATCAGCAGTTAATTGTAAAAAATAGCATTGATAGATTTGATTTACAATATTCAAAATTTCTATATATCAAACCATCCTATTAATGTAAGAAACATTCAAACCTGTAAAGAATTTTTGTGAGTTTATTTGAGCCAAACTGTCAACAATTGCCAGACAGCAGAATCTCAAGGAATTAATATAATGCTTTAGAGAATGGCAGTTTTTCACCTTGTTTTATACATTACAATCAAAAGAGGAGATGTAAATGGGTTACTTGAAATCCATTGGTGATATATTAGGGAGGCGAGAGAAAGCAAAGGAGGGGGGAACCTCAGATTGGATAAAAAGTAAAATGATAGACACATGCTTCTTTTATGAGGTGGGTATAGCATAGCTAACAGTCAATAATTAACATGATAAAAATAACAATGAGGGAATTTGTGGTCCCCACCCTGGTGCATTGATTGTGCCCTGAGGGGTCCTGAGAAAGGGAAGTTACCCTGACATCCAAAGGTATGTTATCCTAGATGCAGAAAGACAATAGACTCAGTTAAGGTCAAAGTTGATCTTTGAGAAGATACTGGCCTAGGACATGACTACCCACCATACACTGCTTTTTAATTTAAAAAGTTTTCATTTCAGACCATTCTTTGTGGTTACTTTGGGTCTCTGAGTTTGCAAGGCTGCCACGAAGGCCTTCCCTGAGTTAGTCAGGTTGACATGTGGCCCCTTTCATCCACAATGCCTATAAGATTAAAAGGCAGCCCAGCTGGAGTGGTTCCATGATTGAGCATTGAACCATGAGTCAGGAGATCACGGTTCGATTCCCAGTCAGGGTACATCCCTGGGTTGCAGGCTCCATCCCCAGTAGGGGACGTGCAGGAGGCAGCCAATCAATGATCCTCTCATCATTGATATTTTTATCTTTTATCTCTCCTCCTTTCCTCTCTGAAATCAATAAAAACATATTTTTTAAAATTTAAAAATGGCAAATTTAAGATGAAATAATTTACATTCTCTGTGATAGAAAAAAAAAAGATGGGCATAATAAATACCTAGAGAAAAAAGAAATATCTGGAGAATGCAGTTAATTACAGAGAGAGAAAAAATATTGAGGACCCGGTTAGTCTGGGGAGGTGGGTAGAAAAGGCTTCTCTGAAGTGTAAATATTTGAACTGTGAAAGGGAGGATGGGTAATTGTTAATCAGAGAAAATAGGGAAAGGGCCAGCTTTGGGGGCTGCGAGAACAGAATTCATGTTTGCCCTGGGAGTCAGTGAGGTTGGGAATGAAAAGGATTTGAGAGACCATTGAGATAGAGAACAGCAGGTGAGGCTCGGGAGGACAGAGTGTGTGAGGCCCACATATCAAGCATCCTGAAGTATTCCTTCAAGTGCCTCTCATGCTGGCAATTTGTGGATCAGATGTCATGACTGTTTTGCTTACCACCACCTTCCAGGGACTTGCATAGTTCCTGGTACATAGCAGGAGCTCAACACGTACAAACGTTAGACGTCTAATAAAGATTGAGACCAAAAGCATCAACTATAACATAAAAGAAAGCAATCTTCAAGGGCATCAAATGCCTGCATATAGACACAAAATAGAAAAATTAAATAAAATGATTTCATATCGATTTTTAAAGAATAATATATCATGAACAAGTAGTAACCACTCTAGGTATGAAAAAACTGTCTAACACTAAAACAAAAAAATAGGTCAGTAAAGAGGAATCATAACCATAATGGCAATAGAAAATGCATTTGAGAAAACATAACAGCCATTACTGTGTTAGCAGCCAGGACAGAGCCTCTCACAACGAGAGGAAACTGAGGACAATTTCTTAGCCCAGTAAAGAATAATTGTTCTTAAACTGCAGCAAACAATATATTCTACAGAAAAACACTAAAATATTTGAGTTAAATTCATGAATTTAACTCAGACCAAGGCAGTCTCCTCCAGCATCAACCACTCCTGAATCAATAGTCTCCAACATCAACCATTCCAATGTCAACGGTCTCCTGAATATTCCAAGAGATCGGTAAAATAAGGAAAAGAAATTAGTCTGAGTACTGAAGGTCAGAAACAACTACATCATTTAGAGAAAATATTGTGGGCACTAAACAACGAGAATAAAAACGATTAAGTGCTATGAGTAAGTCCACTCTGCTGCAAAACGAGTTAGGGACTATAAGAGAAAAATCCAGTCACATGAGGAACAGCACAAACAATACCTCATGCACAGCAGATCTCCATGAATAGTTAATAAATAAATAATTGGACACAGTATATCCAAGAGGAGCCTACAATGATGGGAAAGAGTTGGAGATCCTCTGGGAAATAACTCTTATTGGAGAGAAGCTCTAGATTCCAAAAAAGAGAGAGAAGGAAACAGAATAAGAGCTGGAAAAGACTGGTTTCAGTAGAAACTAAAGTACCTTAAAGCCACAGGGACTTCACCTTCGTAGACTTTCCTAGTCTCATTATTCTTGAGTAAAGCCCAATACTCACTCTCTCTCCTCTTTTTCTTCTGACTAGGCAGCCCTCACTCAGACACGAGGACCCTCTGTCTGTTCTCTGGGGTCTGTCCCAGGGAAGTTCATTGGGTTTTCACATAGGCTGGGTCAAGTAATTATAGGAGATGGGCCACAGGGACATGTTATTATCATCTCAAGGGTTGAATTCTCAGAGCTCCTTATTAAAAAAATTATTCTATTGACTTTACTTTCTCCAAACAACATAGCTCCATTGGGGCACAAAGATAGCAGAATGGAAAATTTTCAGCCAGTATTGTGTCTGCTGAGGCAACAGTGAGGACAGAAGGTATTTTCAACAGGAGGAATTTTTCTTTTCTTGTTTAAACTTAAAAGTGACAAGGTGTCCCCTAAGGAATGTTTAATTTCCTCAGGAACCAACTTTCTATGATGTTCTTGCCTTGAAGAATCAGATTTTAAGAGTCACTTGGTGTTCACAGTGTCGTGCAGAGAAAGAGGTCCTTTCTGAAAAGTGGTTAATAGTTTAGAGAACAGCAATTTTCACCTTGTTTTATACATTACAATCAAAAGAACCCTTTCACATAGGGTTCTGTGGAAAGGACTAACAAAATGGGGACTGAAAAACTTCCCTTAACATTTGCTAGTGTCATGGAAGCCTTTGATGATATTGGGGGAGCCCCATTTATTACCTCTACATCCAGGAGTAGGGGCAGAAATAACTTAGCTGAAGTGGGTGGAACAGTGAGTATTGGGGAAATATAGGTTCCAAACATAAATCACCTATACAATTTGTCAGCAAAGGGAAGAACAGAGGTAAAACACAGCCTAAAGGAAGTATGAAGTGTGGGAGAGTTAAAAAGTTTTAATAGACAATATGGGACCATACCAATATGTAATTTCAAGGCGGAAGATCATATTTAGTGCAGGTATTAGAATACACAGGAAGTCTGGCCACATAATTCAGGATAAGGCATTCACCTTCAATCAATGACAATGATCATGTGCTGTATCTTTAGTTTATAGAAATCCTGGGTCTAGAAATCAAGGATTGGAAGTAGAATCAGCCCCTTGGAGAGAATTCATGTTGGTTCCCCTGTGGTTGAGCCCATCCTGAGTGAGGCCTGCAGAAAGGGGGTGCCCTGGGGTACAGGAGGGCATTGAAGGACAGGTTTGGTCTCAGTCTTCCAGAGGCCTGCCCCCCCCCGCCACATCCCCCCCACTTGTAGACAGCCAGGCTCTCAGTCTCCTGTGCTGAGTTGGGTTGGGAAGTACGGTAAGGATGCGTCTGTGAGGTGTTTTCATCCTCTGTGCTTCCCTCTGCAGAAACCTTTAGTCACCTTTGTGAGTTCTCTCCAGAAGGAAAAGAATGTCCACTGTGTGAGGCACACTGCTCCACCCCCCAGGCCACCAGTTCTCACGGACCTGGAGGGAGTTCTGCTGAACATAGAGGGGAAACTGATCGCAGCCTCTGCTTTGTCTGCATAAGAAAGTTCTCATCTGAGAATACTGTCATCTGAAAAGTTGGCTTTACCTTTACCTGGTCTTTATTTTTTTATATACAGGTAGAAAGATCAAATACTTTCTTAGGTGCCAAAGGCATATCTCTGTATATTATAAACCAAGTTAATATCAGACTGTAATAAAAATAAAAGCATTTATTTGAGCCAAAGGAATTGTAGCCCAGGAGGCACTGATTTAGTAACTGAAATTGTGCTCCACCAAAACAAAGAGGAGGCTGTCTTTTATAGAGAAAGTTCCTGCCCGTGTTCCCAATTTTATGTCAGGAAAGTTTACAAATTCTACTGTTCTGATTGGTCCAAATCATGCTTTGATTGGTTGGTATAGATGCAAATGAGGATACAATTGGTGTAGTTCTGACTGGACGGGACAGGTCTCAATCCATGGGTAACGGTAGAAGGAGATATGTGCCAGTGGATCAAAGTTACCTGGTGCACAAGCTCAACGTGAAGAGTATGTCCTCCATGATTGAACACAAATACAAAAGCTGACCCTGCTCTCCTCACCTCTAACAAACAAAATTCTGTCCCGCCTCATGGCTCTTCTCCTAAAGGGAAGCCTTTCTGCTGTTATATCCTGTGGAAAGACACACTACTTAGTAGCAGCAATTTCCTTTGTAACGTCCCCCTCCCCAGGGACCCACTTATGTGAGAAGTAGCAGAGGAGTCAAGGAAAGAGAAAAGGTGGGAAGAATGGCCTGTGAGACAGGCAGGTTTGGGCTGAGAGTGAAGAAAGGGCCGAGCTGCACTAACTGCAGTAGCCACCAAAAGACCAAGGGACAATTCCCAAGGCACCTTCAATGGATGGCACTACTGGAGGCTGAGGGAGGTAAGACCAAACTCATCTGGGTGGAATAGGACAATGTGAAGTCTATATGATGCAAGCAAAGCTGGAGAATAGTGGGAGAGCACATGTGCCACCATCGTTACTAAGTTTTGTTCACAGCGGGCAATCCTGCAATCTCCACTGCTGTGTCCCCTGGAGGAGGCAGCCAATTTTTATCTCAAGAGAGCGCTCTCCCTTCATTGTTTTTGATGATACCAAGCACTTCCCCACAGGACATCCATGCCCCTGTCCAATATAGCCTCTAGCAAGGGAGGCTCTCCCACACTGCCTGGGGTAAGGCAGCCTTCCATTTCTTGGTCTGGAAAGTGGGTACCTAGGGGCTTGTTATTCTGTTATAATTGGTACACATGGACTTTCACACTATTTTCTGTATGTGTGCTATTAATTATAAATCTCACAGAACAGCAGCATAGAAATAGGGTAGCAGAAATAAAAACACTGCCTTTGTAATAGAATCATTTAACCTGTAGCTGATGTTCCAGATTGGACTTTTAAATCCTGTTAAAATGTTCACGATCAAAGTAACTAAAAGCAAAAAAGTTGGAAACGAAAGTAGTAAAAAAGAACATTGAATAATGTATGGTCGACAGAACAATGGTCTCCAAAGGATATCTACGGCCTGATTCTGGGGCCTGTAAAGGTGTATTAACCACAACTTTAATTTTCTCTATTCTGATGCTTTGATAAATTGGTGACTTGCTGACATTGGAGGGTTAACCAACTCTTAGAGACAGTTACAGAAAACTCACCCAAGAACGCCCCTTGAACATGCAAACCAAACAATCCAAAGCCAATAACCCAACCCCCTTCCTTTTCCGGGCTCCCAAACTGCAAGCATCAACCTGCATTAATCATCCCAGAGTCAGAGACAGCCCCTGTGCCCAAGAGCCTGTTGAAATGATTTGAACTAGAGAATCCTAAACCTGCTTACCCTGCCTCACCTATTCCTTCTATGGCCACCTGGCCATCCTTGCTCACACGGCCTCCAGACCAGCCCCGCTGCTTCCCTACGTAGATCCCACTGCATGGCCCGCTGTGCCTCCTGTTTCTATGGAACCATATGATAAACTTCTCCCTTCATGGCAGTCATTTCAGGTGTGTTTGCTTTATCATACCTGATTAAGACAAATCCCAGGACCCCTTAAAACAATACCAGTTTACATGGCAAAGGGAAATTAAGGTTGTACAACAGCTGACTTTAAAATAGGGAGAGGTATCCTGGATTATGTAGCAAGGCCCAATGCAGTTTCAAGGGTCCTTAAAAGTAGAAGAAGGTTGACATGGCAGTATGGGAAGGACTTTGACTGATGTTGCTGGCTTTGATGATAGAAGGATGAATGAGACAAGAGGGATCAAGGAGCTGGAAAAAGCAAGTAAGCAGTTGCCCCTAAGCATAGTCCTACTGACATCTTGATTTTAGCTCAGTGAGACCTTTTTTAGACTTCTGATGCCCAAAATTATAAGATACTAAGTTTTCTTCTGCCAGGGTTCTTGTTCCGGCATTAAGAAGGGTTCAATCTGGAGCCGGCGGGAGGTGGGGAGAAGGCGGAAAAAAAAAAGAAGAAGGGTTCAATCTGAAGAAGGGGTTATGTGTAACTTAATAAAGAGTCCAGAGATGAAGCATAATTTTGAAAGGCATTTGGGGGTCAGATGAGCCTAGCTAAAGAAACTAAGATCTCGTCTCAGGACCCCATGCTTTTTATTAACACAAATTGTCCTGAGGCAAGGCAGAGATATACACTTCAAAGGGTCAGGTTTTGTATATAGAAGCATTGTCAGAATGGGAGAATTTGCCTTCGGCTGTTCAGGTGTTTGGCCAGTAGGAGCAATAACATGTAGATTAAGATGCCCTAAGCTGTCTGGCAGCAAGCAATCCTGCCAGACATTTCCTTTTCAGGTTTGGGGAAATGCCCTTCAGCCACTCCAGATTCAGCCCTGCTATCATGCTGGAATTGGCTTCTGGCATTCTTCTTTTATGTCATTAACTTTGCAGAAATTTATTAAAGCAGCAATAGACATCCATTACTCAATGTAAAGCTAGAATATTGGGGTAAAGACTTTAAGGTCCATCCTTGCTGCTTGACACAGTCACTGCAGGGAAGAAACATCTGCACAGCATATGTTTCAAGGGACCTGGCATACTGTTCTTAATATGTTTGCTCCCCTTCTTAGCGCTATGTGTTCTAACCAGGACCACCTCCCCGAGAAAAGTGTTTCCCCAGGTGGGGATATTTCCCTGGAGTTAGGAATTAACAGGACTAAGGAAGGGAATGAATCAGTAAAACCCCCTAATGTTACAGAAATACCATGTACTACTTATGAAGAACTTGGACTAAGACTGTTGGCAATAAATTTGGGAATTGTTGGGCCCACATCCCCAGGGGTCTTCCCACCAGGGAAAGCACCAAAGCCTATACCCCTGGAGACCCACCGACACAGGGCAGTCCCAGGGAAGGCAAGCAGCG
>NW_005370625.1:42978-51371 GCF_000412655.1 Myotis brandtii
ACAGCAGCATAGAAATAGGGTAGCAGAAATAAAAACACTGCCTTTGTAATAGAATCATTTAACCTATAGCTGATGTTCCAGATTGGACTTTTAAATCCTGTTAAAATGTTCACGATCAAAGTAACTAAAAGCAAAAAAGTTGGAAACGAAAGTAGTAAAAAAGAACATTGAATAATGTATGGTCGACAGAACAATGGTCTCCAAAGGATATCTACGGCCTGATTCTGGGGCCTGTAAAGGTGTATTAACCACAACTTTAATTTTCTCTATTCTGATGCTTTGATAAATTGGTGACTTGCTGACATTGGAGGGTTAACCAACTCTTAGAGACAGTTACAGAAAACTCACCCAAGAACGCCCCTTGAACATGCAAACCAAACAATCCAAAGCCAATAACCCAACCCCCTTCCTTTTCCGGGCTCCCAAACTGCAAGCATCAACCTGCATTAATCATCCCAGAGTCAGAGACAGCCCCTGTGCCCAAGAGCCTGTTGAAATGATTTGAACTAGAGAATCCTAAACCTGCTTACCCTGCCTCACCTATTCCTTCTATGGCCACCTGCCCTTCCTTGCTCACACGGCCTCCAGACCAGCCCCGCTGCTTCCCTACGTAGACCCCACTGCATGGCCCACTGTGCCTCCTGTTTCTATGGAACCGTATGATAAACTTCTTCCTTCATGGCAGTCATTTCCAGGTGTGTTTGCTTTATCATACCTGATTAAGACAAATCCCAGGACCCCTTAAAACAATACCAGTTTACATGGCAAAGGGAAATTAAGGTTGTACAGCAGCTGACTTTAAAACAGGGAGAGTATCCTGGATTATGTAGCGAGGCCCAATGCAGTTTCAAGGGTCCTTAAAAGTAGAAGAAGGTTGACATGGCAGTATGGGAAGGACTTTGACTGATGTTGCTGGCTTTGATGATAGAAGGATGAATGAGACAAGAGGGATCAAGGAGCTGGAAAAAGCAAGTAAGCAGTTGCCCCTAAGCATAGTCCTACTGACATCTTGATTTTAGCTCAGTGAGACCTTTTTTAGACTTCTGATGCCCAAAATTATAAGATACTAAGTTTTCTTCTGCCAGGGTTCTTGTTCCGGCATTAAGAAGGGTTCAATCTGGAGCCGGCGGGAGGTGGGGAGAAGGCGGGGAAAAAAAAAAAAGAAGAAGGGTTCAATCTGGAGAAGGGGTTATGTGTAACTTAATAAAGAGTCCAGAGATGAAGCATAATTTTGAAAGGCATTTGGGGGTCAGATGAGCCTAGCTAAAGAAACTAAGATCTCGTCTCAGGACCCCATGCTTTTTATTAACACAAATTGTCCTGAGGTGAGGCAGAGATATACACTTCAAAGGGTCAGGTTTCATATATAGAAGCATTGTCAGAATGGGAGAATTTGCCTTCGGCTGTTCAGGTGTTTGGCCAGTAGGAGGCAATAACATGTAGATTAAGATGCCCTAAGCTGTCTGGCAGCAAGCAATCCTGCCAGACATTTCCTTTTCAGGTTTGGGGAAATGCCCTTCAGCCACTCCAGATTCAGCCCTGCTGTCATGCTGGAATTGGCTTCTGGCATTCTTTTATGTCATTAACTTTGCAGAAATTTATTAAAGCAGCAATAGACATCCATTACTCAATGTAAAGCTAGAATATTGGGGTAAAGACTTTAAGGTCAGAGAGGAGTAGCTATCTTTACTGTGATGTTTAGTGAGAGCTTTGCACACTCTGTTCCACACAGTTAGCTTTTGAAAATGCCCCCAATGACATTCATGATCAAATCCCAGTCACGGGCACCAACCTTAATTCTATTCCTATTTCACAGGCCACTACTTCTCAATCCATTTGCGACTTCCTCCCATGACCCCACCTGCTAAAATTAGAATTTCCCTGGGGCTTGCAATCCTCAAGTGAAATCATCTAATGGTTTTAAGTGCCATCTATACACCGAAGTGCTCAGCCTGATAAGGAGCTGGTTTTTCTCATGTACCAAGAAGTCTAGAAACAGGCAGTCCAATCACTTGAGCAAAGATACCAATGCAGGGAAAGTGACCCTGTGCTTTTTAACCAAACCAATTTGTCTGTGGTTTCTGTCCCTATAGCCCAAAATTTACCATCCAAACTCCAGAATGTATCCCATTTCCCAGTAGGGTGGAGTTGGGTGAAGGGCAATAATTAAGGACAAATAGCTGTATGAGATGGTCCCCTTTTTAACAGCTTCTCCAGGATCCACACTAATGACTTCTGCCTACTTCTCATTAGCTATAACTATGAAATACAGACTCCTATAAATCCGAGAAAACCTGAGAAGTAGAATATTTTTTAACTGCCTAAAGATAATCTGGATTCTATTTATAAGGTACCAAAGAACAACTAGATACTAATTGCCATTCAAAGCCAGAGATAAGTTTCCTATAAACAAAAAATAATATCATAGATAGTTCATTTTATGACTCACTTGCAAATACATTAGAAAGAAGTACCCCCCAAAAATTATAAAATGCCCCTACATCACCAATTAAATGTCCAAATATTTTATAGTTCAATGAAGACATACTATGAGGAAGTCTCTAAAGTTAAACCATAATGAAAACACCATTACAGTATATGAAATGAGTAAAATATAGTAGACATTCTATTTAAGAGTGTTTCTTAAAAGCAATTAAACTTTGTAATACAAAACCACCAGAGAATTAAGGGACTGGGTACTTTCCTTGAGAATCAGATACACAAAAAGACAATCTCCTTTTCTTTTTTAATAGATTTTTATTGATTTTCAGAGAGGAAGGGAGAGGGAGAGAGAGATAAAAACATCAACGATGAGAATCATTGATCAGCTGCCTCCTGCACACCCCAAACTGGAGATCGGTCCCGCAACCTGCGCATATGCCCTTACCTGGAATCAAACCATGACACCCTGATTCATAAGTCAACTCTCAACCACTGAGCCACACCAGCCTGGCAACAATCTCATTTTTATGTCATTTATTTCAACTTCTCCTCCAGGAAGATTTCTCTTGTGTACAATATGAATGGTACCTGAGAGCTTTCTAAAATTCCTCACACTCATAGCTTATCCCTCCAAGGAGTATTTTACATGTCTCTAAAGGGATGTGTATGTACTAAAAGACATTCCCACACTTTCATATTCATGTAGCTTCTTTCCGGGGTACATTCTCACATGTAGTGTAAAATAGATACACCATTTCCCATGTACCAAACAATCACAATTTCTCTCTAGAGTGAATTATCATGTTACTAAAGGTTGAAAGCCAACACACACACACTCACACATACACACAAAGTTCTTCCTATATTCTAACATTCATAACATTTTCTGCCTCTGTGAGATTACCAAAGAATATTAACATACTAGAGGCCCGATGTACAAAATTCATGCAAGAGTAGGCCTTCCTTTCCCAGGCTGCCGGCACCGGCTTCCCTCTGGCACCTGGGACCTGGGCTTCCCTCACAGCCCCAGCTTCATCCGGAAGGTCGTCCAGAAGGTCATCCAGTCTAATTAGCATATTACCCTTTTATTATTATAGATAAGACAAAAATAAAACTTTCTCACATAGACTATCTTCATAAGGTTTCCCTTCACTGCATATTATGACTTATTAACAACTAGACAATTTTTAATATTTCTTACATTTGTGAGACTTCTTGCACACTGAAGCATTCAGAAAACTCTGAAGGCTTTCCCAGATGTCCTACATATAAAGGGCATCTCTCCACTGTGTTTTGTTTTTTTAAATCCTCACCTGAGGATATTTTTTCCAATGATTTCTAGAGAGAGTGGAGGGAGGAAGGGGAGAGAGAGAAAAACATGACATGAGACACATCGATTGGTTGCCTCCTGCATGCGCTCCGACCAAGGCTGGGGAACATGCAACCAAGGTATGTGCCCTTGGCCGGGAATTGAACCTGTGACCCTTTGGACCGCAGGCCCATGAAGCCAGGGACTATGTCTGTCTTTTTAATCACAGTATTCCCATTTGACAGCAAAGGTACTTAAGAAACTTCCACTTCATAAAGGACTCAGTAAAGAAACAATGCCAGCCTTACCTAGAGTAATGAGATTCTTATAATTCTCCAATATCACCTCTCTGTAAAGACCTCTCTGCATTTGATCCACAGTTTGGCTCAAAAAAACTCACAAAAATTCTTTTTTTTTTTTAATCTTTTTTTAAAATTAAATCTTTATTGTTCAGATTACATTTGTTCCTCTTTCTTTTTTTCCCCCCATAACTCCCCTTCTCCCAGTTCCCGCCCCACCCTCCGCCCTCACTCCCCACCCACTGTCCTCATCCATAGGTGCACGATTTTTGTCCAGTCTCTTCCCGCATCTCTCATTCCCCTTTCCCCCCCAAGAATAGTCAGTCCATTCCCTTTCTATGTCCCTGATTCATTATAATCACCAGTTCATTCTGTACATCAGATTATTTATTCACTTGATTCTTAGATTCACTTGTTGATAGATGCATGTTTGTTGTTCACAATTTGTATCTTTACCTTTTTCTTCTTCCTCCTCTTAAAGGATACCTTTCAGCATTTCGTATAATACTGGTTTAGTGGTGATGAACTCCTTTAGCTTTTCCTTATCTGTGAAGCTCTTTATCTGACCTTCAATTCTGAATGATAGCTTTGCTGGATAAAGTAATCTTGGTTGTAGGTTCTTGCTATTCATCACTTTGAATATTTCTTGCCACTCCCTTCTGGCCTGCAAAGTTTCTGTTGAGAAATCAGCTGACAGTCGTATGGGTATTCCCTTGTAGGTAATTGAGTCTCTTTCTCTTGCTGCTTTTAAGATTCTCTCTTTGTCTTTTGCTCTTGGCATTTTAATTATGATGTGTCTTGGTGTGGTCCTCTTTGGATTCCTTTTGTTTGGGGTTCTCTGCGCTTCTTGGACCTGTAAGTCCATTTCTTTCACCAGGTGGGGGAAGTTTTCTGCCATTATTTCTTCAAATAGGTTTTCAATATCTTGCTGTCTCTCATCTTCTGGCACCCCAATTATTCTGATGTTTGTACGCTTGAAGCTGTCCCAGAGGCTCCTTACACTATCTTCGTATTTTCGGATTCTTTTTTCATTTTGCTTTTCCGGTTGGGTGTTTTTTGCTTCTTCGCATTTCAAATCTTTGACTTGATTCTTGCGCTCCTCTGGTCTGCTATTGGGTGTCTGTATAATATTCTTTATTTCAGTCCGTGTATGCTTAATTTCTAGTTGGTTCTTTATCATAGCATCGAGGGTCTCATTAGTTTTCGTGACTCTCTCCTCAAGTTTATTGACAGCTTCTAGCACATTTTTGCAAGCCCTCAAAATTGCGATTTTTAGCTCTATATCCTCCATTTCTGTCATGTTTTTTTGTCTCCGCATTTTTTATGCTTTCTTGGTGCACCCCCTAGTGGTCTTTGTGCGCAGTCTTGTTCTAGTTGAGCCTTGATTGTTGTAGTTAATACTAGAGGGATTTGACCACCAGGCCGACTGGCTGTGTGAATCAGCTGTGTCTGCCGCGGAAAACTTCTGTCCTCTGGGGAGGTGCTAATCTAGCCTTTGCCTGAGGCGATCTGGCAAATGGCTCTGCGCAGGGCTTGGGCGGGGCGGGCTCAACAGGGCGGGCGGAGGGAGCGGTTATGGCCCCTCTCAGTCCCGTTCCCAGAGGCTCTGCTTCTCAGAACCCCAGGAACCGCTGCAAACCTCGGAGGGAAAGCTGCCTTCCAACTGATGCCAGACACTCCCGCTTCTCCCGTTTGGGTCCGAGTCCCCAGCGATTCGCCCGTATCTGGAGCTCAGAGTCTGAGACTCCCCCCTGACCGAAAACGACAACCGCGCTCTCAGCCACCAGCCCGCTTTGCGCGCGCACCTCCGCACCTGAGTATTTTCCACACTGCGCCTCCTCTGAGCCTCGGTGTGCTGTTATTTTTCCTTCTAGTTGAAGAGTCTCTCCTCAGCCAGCCTTCCTGTGGTTCTGGGTGATGTCCGTTCCGTCTTTTAGTTGTATTATGCCGCCATCTTGGTTTCTCCCCCTCACAAAAATTCTTCACAGGTTTGAATGTTTCTTACGTTAACAGTTTGAAAAATAAAATATTCAGTGCTTCTATTCAGACTTGTGCAATCATCACTACAATAAATTTTAGAACAATTTCATTACCCGCTACTCCTCAACTCAGCCCTAAACTGCCAATAATCTATTATCTCTATGGATTGGTTTACTCTGAGCAGTTCATATAAGTTAAAGGAAAAAATACTACTTGGCCTTCATTGACTGGTTCTTTCACGTAGCATAAATTTTTCAAGGTTCATCTATGTTGTAGTGTGAATCAGTATTTTATGACTTTGATGTGATAATATTAGTTGATGGTCATTTGGGTTGTTTCCACTTTTTGGCCATTGTGAATAATGCTATGACATATTCATGTTTTGGCTACGTTTAAAACAAATGTGTAAAATTGTGAGTTTGGCACTGGTACACTACTATGAATAATTCTGCCATGCACATTGGTGTGCAAATGTCTATTAAGGGGGCTGCCCCTCTCCCATCACGCAACACACATTGGTGGGAGCCTGGTGCTAAACCATTCCTAGACGACATGCTTCTGGGCTGGCGTTTCTAGAGCAGCTCCCTCATTGTGATCTATTGAAAGTTGGCCCTCCATACAAAGGGGGAAAAATGTCTATTTGAGTCCCTGCCCTCAGTTTGATACATACCTCAAAGTGGAATTGCTGAATTATATGCTAATTCTCTGCGTAATTATTTGAAGAACAGTTTTCCACAGTAGTCACACCATTTCACATTCCCACCAACAATGTACAAGAGTTGCAGTTTCTTCACATCCTCACCAGCATGTGTTATTTTCTGTCTTTTGGATAATAGCTATCCTACTAGATGTGAAGTGGCATCTCAATGTGGTTTTTATTTTCATTTCCATTATGATTAGTGATGAACATCTTTTCATATTATTGGCCATCTGTATATCTTCTTTGAAGAAATGCCTACGGTATTCAAGTCTTTTGCCCATTTTTTAATTGGGTTTTGTTGTTGAGTTCTGAGAGTTCCATAAAGATTCTGGATATTAATACCTTATCAGATATATGGTTTGCAAATATTTCTCCCATTTTGTGGGTTGTATTTTCACTCTGTTTTCTTGTGGTGCACAAAAGTGTGTAATTTTTAAAATTTATTTATATATTTTTTTAAAATATACTTTATTGATTTTTTTACAGAGAGAAAGGGAGAAGGATAGAGAGTTAGAAACATCGATGAGAGAGAAACATCGATCAGCTGCCTCCTGCACACCCCCTACTGGGGATGTGCCTGCAACCAAGGTACATGCCCTTGACCAGAATCGAACCTGGGACCCTTCAGTCCACAGGCCGACGCTCTATCCACTAAGCCAAACTGGTTAGGGCAAAAAGTGTGTAATTTTAATAAGGTTTAGTTTATCTTATTTTGTTGCCTATGATTTTTTAAAAGTATGTTTTTATTGATTTCAGAGAAAATAAGGGAGAGGGAGAGAAAGATAGAAACATCAATGATGAGAATCATCAATTGACTGCCACCTGCATGCTCCCCACTGGGGATGGAGACCACAACCAGGGCATGTGCCCTGACCAGGAATTGAACAAGAGTTCATGGATGATATTTAATCAACTGGCCGAGCTCTGGTTTCTCTCTTGATCTGAAACTGGCTTCACCCAAAGTAATTAAAATAACTGGAACAGCCCTGGCACATATCTGGGTTGCAGATTCCATCCCTGCCCTGGTACAGGGCAGTCCATTTGTCTCTCTCACAATGTCTCTCTCCCTCTCTCTCTCCCCCTCTCACTTTCTCCCTTCCCCCTCCCTCCCTCTCTTCCTCTCTCTCTAAAAATCAATGGGAAAATATCCTCCAGTGAGGATTAACAAAAAATAAAAATAACTGGGAGAGTGAGCAGGATTGTTTGGCCCCAAATGAGAAAGATGCTACTGGGCTGCTCTTGGTTTACTAACTGGATTCACTAGATGTCGCAGAAGGCTTGGAAGGCACCATTGCCTGCTGGGGCAATTGCACTTTCACCTCTACTACTATGTGCTGTTTGACTTTGGTATCGGATAATGCTAGCTTCATAATATGAATTTGTTAAGTGTTCTTTCCTCTTTAATTCTTGAGAGTTTGAGAAGGTCTGCTGTTAATTCTTCTTTAAATGTTTGGTAGAGTTCACCTGTGAAGCCTTCTGGTCCTGAGCTTTTCTTTGTTGGGAGATTTTTTGTTTTTCCTTTCTGCCAGAAGCCGGTCCATCCTTGCTGCTTGACACAGTCGCTGCAGGGAAGAAACATCTGCACAGCATATGTTTCAAGGGACCTGGCATACTGTTCTTAATATGTTTGCTCCCCTTCTTAGCGCTATGTGTTCTAACCAGG